>NW_018744572.1:0-430438 GCF_001683475.1 Chenopodium quinoa | reverse complement strand
TGGCGACTCTTCAAGAGGCCTTGATTGAAGCAGCCTATATACAGGCGACTGATCTGTGTACGATAAAACAGTCGGACGGGAAAAGGTTCGACAAAAGAGAAGGACGACAGAAACAGTCGTCTAACAAAGATGAGAAAAGAAAAGAGGTCTGGGCGGTTGATTCCTCTAAACAGCCGGCCCAGAAAAAAAAAAAAAGAATTCAAACCATACTCCCCAAAGTATGTGTTTAACAAGGATAACCAGTTTATCCTAAAAGAAATAAAGGGACGATTCTCAATTGAGAAGCCGGTCCCCATGAAGGGTTCTGCAAACAACCGGAACCAAGACAAAATATGTGCTTATCATGATGACGTTGGTGATCACACCAATGACTGCATCAGTCTCATGCGGTACCTAGACCGCTTGGCTGAGCAAGGTGATCTTGACACTTATGTCAAGAAATCTACGGGGAACACTTCCTCAAAAAAGCAGTCGGCCAAAAAGAATCAACAGGCCGACAGTTCTGATACAGATGATGCAGTCGTCTACACCATTGCAGGCGGCTTCTCAGGAGGCGGCCCCACTATTAGGGGCAACAAAGATAATATAAGGCGGTTAGATGTAAATTCCGTTCACCAAGAACGGCCGTCCAAATATACATTTCCTGAGATTGTCATCACTGAAGAGGATCTAGGAGGAATAAGGGGGCCGCATGACGACCCTCTCGTTATTGAATGTAAAGTGGCCAACCAGAGAGTTGGCCGAATCCTCACAGATACCGGGAGCTCCTCAGATCTCATCAGCAGCAAATGTCTGTCAAAACTGAAATATCAGACGGACTGCATACATCCGGCCTCCACCCCTTTAATAGGGTTTGGAGGAGGAGGAGTCCACCCACTGGGACGAGTAGATTTACCCATTCGCCTGGGCGAAAAAGGGGAAGGACGACACATGGTAGTCCGGTTCCTAGTAGTAGAGGAACTCTCGGCCTACAACATGATTCTGGGTCGACCAACCCTGAATAATTCCAAGGCTGTTATAATCCCGTCTCTTATGCTGCTTAAGTTTGAGAGGGATAATGGAACAGTCGGCTCCCTAAGGGGAGATCAGAGGATGGCCGAGAGTGCTATCTCTCGGATGTCAAGCCCACTGGGTCAAGTGGAGAAAAAACAGACCTTGACAATGTCAAGGAGAGTGCGCCTGTTCAAGAAACAGGCGACAAAAAGAGAAAGGCGTCCCAGACAGAGTCCGCAAGAAAAGCAAGAAAATAGCAATCATTGGCAGAGGTGCGGCCGGATGAGTTCCGCCCTCAGCCGGCTGGTCAGCATGCGGACCTGATCTTAGACGACTCCCGTCCTGACCGAACAGTCAAAGTTGGGACGACTGCTCTGAGAAACCTTGGTGACGACTTTCACAACCTATTGAAAGAATACAAGGACATCTTTGCATTTGAAGTCCATGAAATGCCAGGCATTAGTCCTGATCTGGCAGTACATAAACTCGCTGTGGATCCGAAAAAGAAGCCGGTACGGCAAAAGAAGCGGAACCATGGCGAAGAAAGAAGTCAGGCGGCAGCCGCCGAAGTTAAAAAATTACTTGATGCAGGGTTCATTCGGCAATGTTACTTCCCAGACTGGGTTGCAAATGTGGTGCTTGTTAAAAAAGCCGAATGGCACCTGGCGAATGTGTGTAGACTACACAGACTTAAACAAGGCGTGCCCCAAAGACAGTTACCCTCTGCCTAAAATTGATAACCTGGTCGACTCAACAGCCGGCCATGCCTTGATGAGTTTTATGGACGCCTATTCTGGTTTCCATCAAATTCCTTTATGGAAGAAAGATCAGGAGAAGACGGCCTTCGTCACTGATCAGGGATTATACTGTTACACGGTCATGCCGTTTGGTCTTAAGAATGCCCCGGCTACCTTCCAACGAATGATAAACACAGTGTTCTTTGATCAGATTGGGAGAAACGTCGAGGCATATATTGATGATATGATTGTCAAGACTAAACTTCAGAAAGATCATCTGACGGACCTCCGAGAAACTTTCGCCACACTCAGGCGGCACCATGTCATTCTCAATCCAAGAAATGTGTATTTGGAGTTGAGTCTGGGAAATTTCTCGGATTCCTTATCAATCAGAGAGGAATAGAGGCGAACCCTGAGAAGGTACAGGCGGTCATTGACATGCAGTCGCCTCGTACCATCCGAGAGGTTCAGAAGTTAACAGGTTGTCTGGCGGCCTTGGAGAGATTCCTGAGCCGATCAGGCGACAAATGCCTATACTTTTTTCCAGGCAATTAAGAAAAAAGGCAAGGTTTGAATGGGGCCGGATGCTGAGGCCGCCTTCCAGAAGTTAAAGGTTCACTTGCATTCCTTGCCGAGGCTGGTCAGCCCTTTGCTTAAAGAGGGTCTCTACATGTACCTGGCCGTCTCTGATCATGCGTTAAGCGCTGTGCTCCTTGCTGAAAGGGACGGCTGTCAGCTCCCGGTCTACTTTGTCAGTCACGTACTGAAAAATGCCGAGTTGAGGTATCCCCTAGTGGAGAAATTTGGTCTTGCACTCTTCATGGCTGTTAAAAAATTGAAGCCCTATTTTTTGGCACATTCAGTCGTCGTGTATACCGACCAACCAATCAAGCGGCCCCTTACCATCATGGAGTCGTCAGGACAAATGATCAAATGGGCCATAGAAATACAGAGCCTCGAAGTTACTTTCGAGCCTAGAAAAGCAGTGAAGGGGCAAGCCTTTGCTGACTTTATTGTAGAGATGACTCGACCTCCTGACTCTCAAGTTCCAGACCAAATCTGGAAGGTATATGTGGACGGAAGCTCTACTTCAAATGGTTGTGGAGCAGGCGTCGTATGTCACTCTCCAGAGGGCGACAGGTTCGAGTATGCTCTACGCTTCAGTTTTCAGGCTTCAAACAATGAGGCAGAATATGAAGCTTTACTAGCCGGGATCCGCATGTGCAAGGCGGCAGGGGCAAGAAAAATAGACGCCTGTTCTGATTCACAATTGATAGTGAGTCAGTACAATGGCGAATACGAAGCAACCCATCCGGCCATGATCAAGTATTTACAGGCGGTCCGACAAGCAGTCGGCTCCCTTGAGGATTTCCATCTGATCCAAGTGCCGAGATCAGAAAACAACCAGGCAGATACACTGTCAAAATTAGCATCATCCGCCTCCTCCGATACTCCTCGAACTGTTTTTTGGGAAGTAATGGAGAAGAGAAGCATCGAGGAAAACCCTATTGGAATCCTAGACAGAAGCTCAACCTGGATGGATTCAATCAGGGCATATCTGACAAACGGTACACTGCCGGATGATCCTCAACAGGCGGCAGCACTGAAAAAACGAGCCTCCTGTTTTGAAATGATACAGGGAGAACTTCACAAGAGGGGGTACCTTCAACCCTTCTTAAAGTGCGTTACTCCTGAAAAGGGACGAGAGATACTAGATGATCTTCACTCTGGTTACTGTGCTTCTCATATAGGTGGTAGGATGCTTGCTCAAAGGGCAAGGCGGCAGGGCTACTTTTGGCCTTCTTTGGAAGCAGATGCAATGGAGATGGTGAAAAAATGTGACAAGTGCCAAAGGTTTGGCAAATTAATTCACCGTTCGGCTACTGACCTCACTACCATTCACAGCCCACTACCGTTTGCTAAGTGGGGCATGGACATTCTGGGTCCATATACGCCTGCTACAGGCGGCAGAAGGTATATACTTGTTGCCGTTGACTACTTCACTAAATGGGTAGAGGCGGAGGCTGTAAAGGGAATCAAGACGAAAGATGTAATTTCATTCATTTGGAAAAACGTCATCACTCGGTTCGGGGTTCCCATGTCTATGGTTTTTGATAATGGTCCTTAATTTGAGACGCCTGTTCTCAAAAGCTGGTTGGGAGACCAAGGAATTGCACACTACTTTGCATCTGTCGGCCGTCCACAAGCAAACGGCCAGGTAGAAGCCTTTAATAAAATCATCTCAGACGGTCTCAAGAAAAAGATTGAACGAGCAGGCGGCCTATGGGCGGATGAACTACCACATGTTCTCTGGGCCATTAGGACTACTGAAAAAGGGGCGACTGGAGAAACTCCATTCCTCCTAACTTATGGTGCGGAAGCTGTTCTTCCAATAGAACACTACGAGCCGACTCTTCGAGTAATGCTGTATGACGAAGAGGCAAACTGGGAAGCCATGCGCCTGGCATTAGACTCACTACCTGAAAAGAGGGGCAATGCTGTTTTGCGCCATGAGATCTATCGCCTGAGAATGACTAGATCATACAACAAAAAAGTACACAGGCGTCCACTCAAAGTAGGGGACTTTGTACTTAGAAAAATGGAAGCAGTTGGTAGGGCTAATGAGTCTGGCAAACTAACTCCCAACTGGGAAGGACCCTACCGAATCTATGAGGAAGTCAGGGACGGTACCTACCGTCTGGAAACACCAGATGGACAACCGTTGCCTCGAACTTGGAATGTAGATAACCTTAAAAAATATTTCTTCTGAAAGATGTAAAGTAAAGAGCTACTTAATAAAGTTTGCACTTACTATTCAATTTTTGTATTACGAGGGGCATGCCGTCTGTACCTTTACAGTCGGCTACTCTCCATTGAGTTTTTTTCACTCTATCTTCAGAGGGGCATGCCGTCTGTACCTTTACAGTCGGCTACTCTCCATTGAGTTTTTTCACTCTATCTTCAGAGGGGCATGCCGTCTGTACCTTTACAGTCGGCTACTCTCCATTGAGTTTTTTCACTCTATCTTCAGAGGGGCATGCCGTCTGTACCTTTACAGTCGGCTACTCTCCATTTGAGTTTTTCACTCAATCTTCAGAGGGGCATGCCGTCTGTTCCTTTACAGTCGGCTACTCTCCATTGAGTATTTTACTCACAATACTTAGCTAAAAAGATTAGGGCCTGGCCGACCCTGTGCCTAACAGGCGGCTACCCTTCTTTTACTTAGCACCTACGTTCACCAAGAACTTACCAAGGCCACCGGCCGAATGATCAGACCAGGCGCCAAGCCACCTGATCAAATCTACAAAACTAATACGACCTGTCCCAACATCATAGCAGGCGTCCGACGGCATCCCTCCGGATGAAATTCGTCGCAGAGAGCAGCTCCCTTTTGGGTGGAACATTGTTCTATAAACTAATTACACGGCACCTATACGACTGTCCCCAAGGGCAACCACGTAGCCGTTTTTGAGACAAGGATAACTCTATCACTAACCAAACCAGTGGTAGCAGTTGACATCTGAGTCAGATGACCGCCTGTATTACTTGGGATAAATGCAGGGGGTACCTATTGAGTTAATAGCCAACAAACATTGGCGAATCAAGAGGATCAGCCGGCCTCCGCTGCCTGGTACCTCTACTATTCAATCTAGAGTGTGACGAAGACTAAGTAACTCCTATGTTAACTTAATAGTCACTCAAACTTAGTATGGAGCCTAAAAGGTATGAGTCGTCCGCCTGTTTTTAACAAACAGGGACTCTCAACCACTACTCTTGCTAGGTTAACAAATTACGAGTTAAAAGCCAACATTGGCAAAAAAGGGAAACAACCGGTACCCGCCGCTTGTTATCCTACTTAATTCCTTGGCGACTAGGTAATACTATTTACTTGGTCAGACCGATTGAATAAATGGCCGACTGATCGTCTATCCTGGAAACAGACAACCAGTCGTCCAGGGGCATAGGCGGCGTACTTACTATTTGTACCTGTCTGCAACGTTCGGCCATACACAACAGTCGGTCTAGTGAACAATGGGATATTAGATATGGAATACTTAGACAAAATTGAATTAAAACAAAAATTTGATTAAAAATAAGCCGGTCATTAAAGACCAGCAAAATATTCAAAACCCCGGCCCCCTGGCCGGGTAAATACAAAGCAAACGGCACGCAGGCCGTGGAAAAAATATACTTTAAGCTTAAGAAGGGGGCAGTTCAGTATTAGCAGCTGCCGCCTGGTCAGCACTCTTCTTGCTGGACTCGGCTTTAGCTGCACCCTCTTTTGATGCCTTACCCCCAAGTGGCACAAGCGCCACAACCGGCTCTTCCTCCTCCTCCAACGTACCTTCCAACGCCTCTTCTTCAGCAGCCGCCAGGATCTGTTGATTATATGTTTCCGAACACTGGCGGTACGTTCTTTCCCATGAGGCAAAGTCGGCACTTGGGAACAGTCGGCCCCAGGTCATGCGCTGGATTTGAGCGGAGTCTTCCACCATCTCCCGGACGAGCTCTTTCATCTCTTGCTCGGCCTTTTCCGAGAGCTCTTGGGTAAGACTCTTCTCTTGGCTCACCAGGCGTTCTTTTACGTTGGCCAAAGATTTCTCCATGGCTTCGTAAGAGTGCATTTTTTGGCGAAGAGGTTTCAGCTCGGCCTTAAGATTTGTGACGGTCGCCTCCAGCTCGTCATTCTTCTTTTGGGCCGCCTCTAACTGAGCCCGAACAGCGGCGGTAGCCTGCGCCTGATAATAAAGAAGATCAATGGTCAGTACTTCATTTTGGGCAATTTGAAACATTGCCTTATCACAGTTGGAGGCGGCCATAGCTTTTGCGGCCTTTACCTCTTTGTTTTTCCGATCAATCGGCTTGCGAAGGCTGTTGACTCGGAGCAGGGCCTAAGTACAAAAAAAAAAAAAAAAAAAAAAAACAGGCGTCGGTTTCCAAACAAAAAAGATAACAGGCGTCCTGGAACTCAAATACTCAAAAATATGCTAAGTATACCTCAGCAAGGACCCCGAAATCCCATCAAGGTCAAGGGTGCCGGCACCCCTGACCGCCTCCCTTTCAGATGGAGGAACTACTTTGACCATGGACTTGGCTACCTCAACCAAGTCAAGCCCCTGAGGGCCGGCTGCATCAAGCGTAAGAAAAAAGCAAGTTAGACCTAGTCAAGAAGGAAGCAAGTGTGAAAGTTTTTACAAGTGATTGTCCATACTTCTAGGCGGCCCCGCCGGGGTTTTAGAAGAAGTGGCCGGCTGCTTCTCAGCCGCCACTGTTTTCCTGGAAGACCTAGGAGAGCTTGCAACAGTCGTCCTCCGGGCCTTGGGGTCCGGCTGTTGCGAGGAAGAAGCCCTTGGAGTGCCAGACTGAAAACAAAAAGAGTTAGTATATGCATAAGACAACTAAAGGAGGAAGAGTTTTCGAAGCCTACCAAGGGTGCCCCCTTGTTGGGGGAGTCGGCATAAGACTGTTGCATGAGAGAGGCCCGCAACATGGCCGCCGCAGTCTTAGATGCTGTTATTTTACTCATAGCGTCAGCTGCAAAAAATAAACAGCAAAGTTAGTAAAGATCCCAAGTAAACAAGGCGTGAAAAAACAGAGTATTTGTCAGGCCGGCTACCTCTAGAGCACCGACTGCTGAGGCCACAGGCGGCCAAAAAGTACTCGTCATAGAGCCACTTGAAGCTCGGGACGCAGTTTAGGGGTACTTGCTCTCGTACCCCTGAAGTAGGGTTCACCCTAGTCTCTACTTTGAAGAGTCCTTTGTCTAGGATCTCTCTTTTAGCCTTTGGGGGAACAGGCGGCATGCTGCGGCCGCCTGCGAGAAGAGGCGGATCCCTATTCCACTTGTTAAAACGTTGGTTCAGCTCCGTGTCTGAACCCTCAATGATAAGGAAGGTGTTCCGCCAATCCTTCCATTTGTTCGCTTTACCTCTCGTCATGAGGTAACCCCTATGGCTTGTTAATTGATACCAGCCGGTACCTCCCGACTTAGGGGTCCGGCTGAGATAGTTCATGTGGGCGAAAGCCTCAAAGCTTGGCTCCACCCCGTACATTTCGCACCCGGCCACATAGCCGAGTACGTTTACCCAAGAGTTGGGGGCTACCTGCCATAACCCCAAATCATACCCATCTAAAATCCGCTAAACAGCCGGATGTAATGGGAAGCGCAGTCCAGCTTTGATGGCCGCCACATAGCAGCCAAAGCAGCCGTCATCATAGCTGGTACCAGCCGGCCAGACGACAGTGTCTTCTGGATCCGGCACGAACAGTAAAAATTCCGGGCCCATTCTGTGGTTAGCAATAAAGCTCGCCACTTTGTCTTGCATGGTTGCGATCCGGCCCCGGGGTACCATGCAGTAGTAGGGGGCGTTTTCCTCTCTGTAAGAGGCGGACGGCTCCGCGCAATTGTCCCCCTTCTCAACTGCATGAGAAAGTCTCGCCTCTTGTAGGCGGCTATGTCTTTCTTCTGAGCCTGGAGAACTGTGGCCAGAAGAGCTGGACTCGGACTCGTCCTCTGACGAGTCCGAAGAGGACGACTCCTCCCCTCTCCCAGAGGGGCCCGCCTCCTCTCCCTTAGAAGGAGCAGGAGGAAAATTAGACATGTCAACGGTAAGATGGGAAGGGACCACCTTGGCCCCTCTATCAGAGCTGTCGGCTTGGCAGCCGCCTCGTTTCAATTCTACATCTGGCGCCTGGTCAGATGTTTCACTAATGAGCACCCTTTGGGAGGAGCCGTCTGAGTTTGATATCATAGCAGTCTGTTTTGTTCTGGCCATCACTTTCTGCATAGACACAGATACAGTCGGACTTTGTATAAAGGGCAAAGATGGGTCCAGAAAAGGGCAGGCGGCACTCCTAGTCCTAGATTCAGCCGTCCCCGGTGACCGGCTGATCACTAACTTAGGTCGTGTCGTGTGCTTCCGTGGTGCCATTTCAAAAAATAAAAAGAAAATTAAGAGTAAGAGAACTGAGTTACCTGAACGAGTGACGGTTGATGAAGTTCTGGAAGTCCGGTGCAGTCGGCTTGTCAGAACAGGCGGTAGGCAGAAAAGGTCCGAAATGTCAGAGCAAGTTCAGGGGTCCGAATGTTCTCGCAAAGTTCTCAAATGTGAAAATGACCGAAGTCAGCACTTCCTTATATAGGTAAAGTGAGAAGGCGAAGGGTCGCTTCCAAATTCAAAATTTGGGCGGGAAAATCTCTCGGCCATTTGCAAGGTGACACCTGTAGCAGGCCGTCGCCTGTCACCGTGCGACATCTGTCACAGGCGACACGTGACCAGTCACGTGCCACCTGTGAGGGGCAAATGATTAGGGGATTTTTATCCACCAATCACCGTCTGACAAGTGGACCAACCAGGTTCTGCCACGTGTCCTTCACGAAGGCCAATAGGAGCCTGCCACGTGTCAATCACAGATACGTCCTCTACGGACCAATTGAGACACGCCACGTGTCCACCCATGCCAAATGGGAAAACCGGCCAACAAGGCCCAATCCTGTCTAGAGGCCCGGTCAGCCCTAGGTTTACCCTAAACCTAGAGAGTGGCACGCTTCTCAAGGCTATAAATACTCAATTAATCCTCATTAATTAGGCAGATCAAGAAATCAAGCAGAGAAGAACAGAAACATTACGGAACACTAATAACCGGCTAATCTCGCTAACGACGCAGATTACCAACATTAAACACTCTCACCTAGAGAGATCTTATTACTTTAATTTTCGTATTAATTACTCCTTAATCAGGTACTAACTTGACCGTTGGAGGCGGAGCTCTCAGGAGTCTCCGTTATTTTGCAGGTACAGGCGTCCGGTTCCAGTCTCGGAATTGTAACTCTCCCGCAGGACATCAGAAAACCCCGAAACAAGAATCAAGACAAGGGTTGATCCCTCTACGGGGTCGGTCAGCTGCCGGCAACGGATGAATGCCGACTACGCTGCTTCTTTCTCACAAAGTATTACTTTTGATGCAGATCTGACTTCTGACGAGCCGGATCTTGCGGGTTTCGCAAAACGGATGGTGAGGACCCTTACCCGGTCTGAAAAGAACTTTATACCTGATCTGCAGATTGTGGACTTTGACCGGATAATGGGTCAACTGGCTGAGGTAATAAATCCCACAACCTTGATACTTTTAATCTTTAATTCTTCTAAGTAACTCATAAACCGGTTGTTCTTGTCTCAGGTGATGCTGAGAGTGGACGGCCTCCGGGGCCCCTTCAGGCGGAAACAGGAAGAGGTAAATGACGCCAAACAGAGGGCCCTTGAAAACCACAAATCTGCTGAATATACTGATTATATGTGTAATTTAAATATTAAAGCAGTAGAGTTTAAACAGGAGGAGCTAATCCGGAGTTTGACGGCTGCAAACGATGAAGCTAACAGCCGGGCTGATGACCTTGATAAACAGTTGAAGGATGCCAAATTAGATCTCAAGGCATTAGAAGATGCTTATAAGGAGAACGCCCAACTCCGAACAGACGTTAACAGCCTGGGGGTTGAGCTTGTCAATCTGCGAAACAAGCAGTCGGACGAGCTTGCCCAAGAGCAAAAACGGCTGAAAGAGGAGAATGAACACGACAACCTGGCCTGGCTGAAGATCACCTAGAGCCTCCTTTACCCAGAAATAGACTTTGAGGTCTATAAGCTAAGGTATGATTACGCCACTGAGGTGATTTACGCCACTGAAGATCACCTGGACCAGCTACTAGGTGATGCTCCACCGCCTCGCTTCAAAGATTGGGCTGCTGAGAAGGGATATGAAATCTCTGACAACGAGGAGCCGGCGGATGAGCATAACAAGGGCCAGGTCAGTCAAACCCAGCCGGAGCAGCAGCCACCTTAGCCTTAGGCGGGCCTCTCTTCTTTTTGCGGCAGTATGTCATTTTGTTTCTTAACCGGCTTGTATGCCATGTTTTGTTGTATTTTCACCAACCATGGGGTTGGGTTAACAATTTATTTTTCGTTTCTTTACCGGATGTAACTCCGGTTAACACAACTTATGGCCTTTGAACCATTTTTAATATTCAATGAAGTGTTCCGACTCAGTTGGTTGTTTATACCTGTTTGTGTTTGAGTTTTTCAATTTGAATTTTGCGTATGTTTGCAATTCTTTAATATTTTGCCTAACTTAAAAAAGCATGCGGCAGTTTTCAATCCAAGTGCTCTTTCCCCTGGGCGGCTGTGTGGTTGGTTTTATTCCAAATTGATTGATTGGCTTGCAAACACTTGATACTAGGAAAAGTATGGAGTGTTTTTAGGCCAATCAATCATAATGGTGATTGCCACAAACCAAGTGCACAATCGGCCATTAGAGCGAGTGCTTTGAGCTTCTTACCCAGGCAGTTATATTCCTCCTGGGGTTAACCCGCAGCAATTACACATAATCTCTTGCCCAATAAGGGTAGTGAGTGCAACTTTGGAATAAATAACCTAAGTGAGAACTTCAGCCGATGACCGACTGATGCCTCAGGGCATCCGGTATTCGGTAACTTAATCGTTCTTTAGATTATTCTGGTCAGACGACTATGAGCTGACCAATTTGGTCGTTCAATTTTCACCATCTGCGTTGGTACATAGAACCGACGAATAGTCCGTTCTCTGCGACGATTGCACCTGGAGAGGTGTCGCCGGACGCCTTTGTCCATGTTGGTATAGGCGGTTTTTTAATATGAGCAACCATCCGGCCATATTGGCCTTTGGTCTTGTTTGAGACCGGTTGTATAGCCACTAAGCGTTTTTGTGCCTATTTTTTACGCGAACTTAGTTGGTTGAACAAATAATCCGTCTGAGTATTACCCAGACGGACAAGCAATTGATAATTTACACCAAGTATCGAACGTAATTAAATAAAAAACAGAGTCCGTCTGAGCTTTACCCAGGCGGACTAACAATTATTAGATTACACTAAGTATCGAACTTAGTTATTCAAACAAAGAGTCCGTCCGAGTTTTACCCAGGCGGACAAGTAGTTATAATATTCAACTAAACTAAGTATTCAAACTTCGTAAGTTAAACACAGGGTCCGTCTGGGTATTTCCCAGGCGGATGAACAATAATAATGGCAAAATAAATCTGCAAACAAAGCCTGAATTTTCATTAATTGACTTACTGTTTAAAAAAATTATACATTCTCTAAAGTAGTACTTTTTTAGATTGTCTACATTCCAAGTTCTAGGCAGGCGGCGACCGTCTGGGGTTTCCAGACGGTATGTGCCGTTCCTGACTTCTTCATAAATCCGGTAGGGGCCTTCCCAATTAGGGGTTGGCTTCCCAGCCTCATTGGCTCTACCGGTTGCCTCCATTTTTCGTAACACAAAGTCATCCCCTTCAGAGGGCACTTGTGCACTTTCTTGTTATAAGTTCTGGTCATTCTCAGACGGTATATCTCATGGCGCAGGGCAGCGTTGCCCCTGTATTCCGGGAGGGAGTCCAATGCCAGCCGCATGGCCTCCCTATTTGCCTCTTCATCATAGAGCATAACTCTGAGAGTCGGCTCGTAGTGCTCAATGGGCAAGACGACTTCAGCACCGTATACCATAAGAAATGGGGTTTATTCGGTTGCCCCTTTAGCAGTAGTCCGGATGGCCCATAGGACATCTATTAATTCTTCTTCCCATAAACCACCGGTTCTTTCAATTTTCTTTTTTATACCGTCTGAGATGAATTTGTTGAAGGCTTCAACCTGGCCGTTTGCTTGTGGTTGGCCGACTGATGCAAAACAATGTGAGATACCTTGATCTCCCAACCAAGTCTTGAGCTAGGGGGTCTCAAACTGAGGGCCATTATCAAACACCATAGACATAGGTACCCCAAACCGGGTGATAATGTTCTTCCAGATGAAAGAGATGACATCCTTTATCTTGATGTTCTTAACCGGCTCAGCTTCTACCCATTTGGTGAAATAATCCATAGCCACCAAAATGTAGCGCTTTCCGCCTGGAGCAGGCGTATAAGGACCTAAGATATCCATGCCCTATTTAGCGAATGGGATTGGGTTGTGGATTGTCGTCAGATCAGATCCGTGCGGTGAATAAGCGGACCAAACCTTTCGCATTTATCACATCTTTTGACTAACTCTTTAGCGTCTGCTTCAAGAGTAGGCCAGAAGTAATGCCGCCAAGCTCTGACGGCTAGGGACCTGCCACCTATATGAGAGGCGTAGTACCCAGCATGCAAGTCTTCGAGAACTTCTTTCCCCTTTTCTTGGGTAACACACTTCGATAGAGGTTTGAGGAAACCCGCCTTGAAGAGTTCTCCGTTTCTCAACTCGAAGTTTGCTGCTCGCTTTTTCATGACGGCTGCCTCCTGTGGTGAATCAGGAAGCTTGTCGTCTGCTAAATATGCCCGGATGCCATCCATCCAGGTAGAGATTCGGTCCAATATTCCAATAGGCTCTTCATGTATGCTTCTCTTTTCAAGAACTTCCCAAAAGACCGACCGAGGAGTATCACAGCAGGCGGATGAAGCCAATTTGGACAACGCATCCGCCTTGTTGTTATCTGACCTAGGCACATGATTCAGACGGAATTCCTCAAGTGCCCTAGCCTCTTCTTTGACTGCTTGAAGGATGAGTTGCCTCATATGTTCCCTCATACTGGCTGACGACCAACTAAGAATCAGAATAAGCGTCAATTTTAGTTGCCCCTGCTGCCTTACACATGCGGATTCCGGCTAGCAGGGCTTCATACTCCGCCTCGCTATTTGAGGCTTTAAACTTAAACCGCAGTGCATATTCAAATTTGACCCCCTCAGGGGACTCGTATATAATTCCTGCACCACAGCCGTTCTTCGTTGAGCTTCCGTCTACATACACTTTCCAAACCTGGTCAATGTTATCCGGTTGCACTAGTCAAGTCATTTAAACAATGAAGTTAGCAAACGCCCGACCTTTCACTGCCTTTCTAGGTTCAAAAGTGATTTTAAGACTTTGCATTTCAATAGCCCATTTCAACATTCTGTCGGATGACTCCAAAGTAGACATTGGCCGCTTGAGGGGCTGGTCGGTTTAGATTACCACCGGATGAGCCAAAAAATAAGGTTTCAATTTCTTGAAAGCCATATACAGGGCAAGGCCAAATTTTTCTACCATGGAGTACCGAAGCTCAGCATCTTTTAGAACATGGCTAATGAAATAGACCGAAAGCTGAACACCGTCTCTCTCAGCACGGAGAACGGCACTGAGGGCATGATCCGAGACGGCTAGGTACATGTATAACACCTCTCTAGGCAGTGGGCTAACAAGCCATGGGAAAGAGTGGAAGTGTTCTTTCAGCCGTTGAAAGGCCGCCTCAACATCATCTCCCCATTCAAATCTGGTCTTCTTCTTGATTGTTTTGAAGAAGTAAAGGCATTTGTCACCTGACCGGCTGAGGAATCTCCCCAGGGCCGCCAGGCAACCGGTTAATCTCTGTGCTTCCTTGACAGTGTGGGGTGACTTCATGTCAATCACCGCCTGTATCTTCTCAGGTTAACCTCTATCCCCCTTTAATCAACCAGGAATTCGAGAAACTTCCCAGACTCAACACCAAAGACGCATTTCTTAGGATTTAACATAACCTTATGCCGCCTGAGTGTGGTGAAGGTTTCTCGGAGATCAGCAAGGTGATCCGCCTGATGTTTGGATTTGACTATCATGTCATCAATGTATGCCTCTACATTCCTCCCAATTTGATTAATAAAGACCGTACTAATCATCCGTTGGAACGTAGCCGGCGCATTTTTTAAGCCAAACGGCATCACCGTGTAACAGAATAGCCCCTGATCAGTGACGAAGGCCGTCTTTTCTTGATCTTTCTTCCATAGAGGTATGTGATGGAAGCCGGAGTAGGCATCCATAAAACTCATCAAGGCATGCCCGGCTGTCGAATCCACTAAACTGTCGATCTTAGGAAGCGGATAACTGTCCTTGGGACATGCCTTGTTGAGATCTGTGTAATCAACACACATACGCCAGGTACCATTCGGCTTCTTTACAAGCACAACATTCGCCACCTAGTCGGGGAAATTACATGGCCAAATGAACCCAGCATCCAACAGCTTTTTAACTTCGGAAGCTGCCGCCTGACTTCTTTCCTCGCCGTGATTTCTTTCTTCTGCCGGATGGGCTTCTTTTTAGGATCCACGGCGAGTTTGTGGACAGCAAGATCCGGGCTGACGCCTGGCATCTCTTCCACTTCAAAGGCAAAAATGTCTTTGAATTCTTTTAGCAAAAGGTGCAAGTCTACACCCAACTTAGCAAAGGCAACCGTCCCAACCTTCACGGTACGCTCCGGACGGCTGTCGTCCAGAGGTATATCAATATGTTCACCAGCCGGTTGGGGACGGAGCTCATCTGACCGTTCACCGGTTAGTGATTGCTATTTTTTCTCTTTCTTCACCTCCGCCAGCACAGGTGCCTTTCTTTTCTTCCCGGCTACTGGTGGGGCTGGTATTGGATCGACATCCTTGACATTGTCAAGGTCTATTGGTTCCTGGCTGTCTGGGGCCACGGTATCTTTGACAGCTGAGAGATAGTACTCCCAAGCCGTCTTCTGATCCCCATTCAAGGAACCGACAGAGCCGTCATCCTCTCATACTTGATGAGCATGAGGGAAGGGATGATTACAGCCTTGGATTCGTTAAGGGTTCACCAGCCCAAAATAATGTTGTAGGCGGTCAGCTGCTCAACTACCAAAAACTTGACGACCAGGTGTCGCCCTTTCCTTTTCTCACCCAGCCGGATGGGTAGATCAACCCTTCCAACTGGGTAACCATTTTACCCCCAAAGCCAACTAATGGGTGGGTAACCGGATGCAAGCTGCTGTCATTATATTTCAGCTTCTGCAGGCACCGGAGGCTGATGATGTTTGGCGAGCTGCCGGTATCAATAAGGATCCGTCCAACCAGCTGGTTGGCAACCTTACATTCAATGACGACCAGGTAATCATGTGGGCGGCGAACACTACCCCTATCCTTCTCGGTGATCAGAACATCCGGGAAGGAGGAGATTGTAGACGCTTGCCCATCATCATCTTTGTCCATCTTGCGAAGATGGCTCTTGATGCCACGGATTGTAGGGCCACCACATGAGAACCCGCCTGCTATTGTGTAGACCGGCTCCTTGTCGGTATCCGAGTTACTAGCAGGCGGGGGTAGTCTTAGAGGACTGACCCTTATTCTTCTTCTTTGCCCCGGCTGGGGACTTAGAAATATAAGACTTCAGCATTCCCTTGTCAGCCAGACGGTCTAGCGCCCGTTGAAGGCTGAAGCAGTCGTTGGTGTCATGGGCAACTTCCTCATGGTATTGGTAAAATTTATTTTTTGTCCTTGATTGAATGGAACTTTTCATTGGATTCGGCTTCTCTAGAGATAGCCGGTCCTTAATATCCATGAGGATAGAGTTGAAGTCCTTATTAAACTCGTACTTTGGGACGTACAGTTTAAATTCTTTCTTCTTCTTGTGGGACGGTTGGTCAAAATCACTAACCGCCCAGATTTCTTTTCTCTTCTTGCTCTCTTCTTTCTTTTTGGCCGGCTGGGCAGGCCGGCTGTCTTTCTGCTTGTCGGACTTCTTGGAGTCCGACTGGTTACCAGGCGAGCAGAGGTCAGTAGCTTGAATGTAGCTTTCCGCCTCCCTCAGAGCCGCCTGTAAGGTGAAAGCCCCCTTTTCTGACTAGGTCGAACTTAAAAGTGGACCCGTCTCTCAAACCTTTCAAAACGTTTGTAAAAGCTACCTCATCAGACAGTCCTTGAATCTGAATTCTAATCAGATTGAACCGCCAGACATACGAGTGCAACCCTTCTCTCTTCCCCTGCTTAATGGTGCTCAAGTCCAAGCTTGTTTTCTTAGAAGGGATGTTCATTGAGAAGTTGGAAGCAAATAGGAAAGA
The DNA here is from genome assembly GCF_001683475.1 of Chenopodium quinoa. Lineage (NCBI taxonomy): Eukaryota > Viridiplantae > Streptophyta > Magnoliopsida > Caryophyllales > Amaranthaceae > Chenopodium > Chenopodium quinoa. Next base: position 413,842 of record NW_018744572.1, on the reverse strand, counting down.
AAGATTGCCAAACCATTGTTAGGCAATGCCCTTCAACGTAGCCGAGAAGCAACGACACCAAGTGGCATCATCAACCCCTACAAGTACATGAGGTTGGTGTAAGCCATGAGGTGATCTTCCGGAGTGGTGGTACCCTCATAGGTACCAACCAATACATTCTTAACCTTGGCCGGCTGAGCCGCCTCGGTTATCTCCCGGGTGAACGCAGAAGGTTGTTCACCCAGGCAGAGCAGACGAAGCTGCCAGTCCAGTGACTGGACATTGTGGTATGCCGCCTGACCTTCGAAGAGAGTCGGTTGCATATAGTAAGGTGGGTACTGACCATAGACCTAAGAAGTTACATATGGTGCAGCCCCGATCATCTCAGGGCCAGAGTGGACGGTATTACCGCCTGTCTGACTCTCATGCAAGGAAGGTGCATTCCCCGCAGAAGTATTGTTAAAGCTGTTTGGAAAATTTGACGTAGAAGCCGATTCAGACAACTAATGATTTCTCTTCCGGTTGATAATCTCCCGGGCATCAAGAGTTGATTTTTTACTTCCCACCGGCTGCTGAGTCCGACGGGTGTTGTTGGTATTCCTCTTAGGGAGAAGAATTTTTTATTAATCAATGGTCTCGGCTGCCTTCTCCTTTGGATGAGGAGTGGGCTGCCGTTCTCTGACTGATTTCCCCTTTTCCAGAGGAGTCTTCTTGGCCAACTAACCTTTACTTGGGCCGGCCCGGATCTAGGTGATTAGCTCTTTAATTTCACCATAGAAACTTGTCATGAACCTCATGAGTTCATCTCGGGTGGCAGGTGCTGATCCAGCGGCCGTATGGGTTTCCCCTTCCGGCTTCCCAGGGGGTCGACCTGTACCCGCTTGGGAGGCATCCCGCTCCATAGTGTCTCTGGGCCGGATGCGATTTATTCTGAGCGAGCCATCATCAACTGTAAAGGTTTTGACCTGAGGATCCTCATCCTCCTGGTCTGTAAAGACTTCTAGGTCATCGCCCAGACGGCTAGGGGGTGGTACAGACTCTAGAACCATCTTCGAGGTACTCTCCCCACAGACGGCGCCAAATGTTTTGGGTATTTTTGTCCCTTGGGAGAGTTACGTCACGAAGTCTGATCTGGCTGAGTTGTACCTGCAAAATAACGGAGACTCCGGGTGGTTGGAGATCCGCCTCCGACGATCAAGTTAGTAACTTGAAAGGGAATAAAGAGTACGAAAATTTAGGTGGGGATTTGCCTGGATTCCAAGCTCAGATATTTCTCTGATGTGAGAGAATGTAGGTGTAATAAATGATTGAATGTGTCCCCAAAGTGGGGAAATATCTCCCTATTTACAGGGTCCTTGGAGAACGTGCCCCTATTTAGGTCTCTTGACCTAAATTTCAGTAGGTTGCGCCGTAAAACGTCGCTTCTAGGGATTTGGGCCCTTGAAGGCCGCCATTTCAGAGGTGTATCTGAGGGCGCCAAGTGTCAAGAGGATGTTAAGCCACGTGGGCCATCCTGAGCTCGACACGTGGCCTCCTCTCATTGGTCCACGTGTCTAGGGTATTTTTACCCTAAACAGTTATTGCAAACAATTCTTTTCCACCCTACTTTATTTTCATTTGATTCAAAAATCTTTGTTTTAATGTGTTTTTTTTATTTGATTTAATTAGCTTTTTTAAATGCATATGACTTTCATTCGATTTTAAAAGCTCTGTTTGAATGTGTTTTACTTTCATTTGATTCAAAAAGCTTTGTTTTCATGTGTTCTTTTTTTTGTTTGATTCAATTAGCTTCTTTGAATACATATGACTTTCTTTCGATTCGAAAAGCTTTGTTTGAATGTGTTTCCCTTTCATTTGATTCAAAAAGCTTTGTTTGAATGTGTGTAGCTTTCATTTAATTTAAAAAAGCTTTTTTTAAATTTGTTTACTTTCATTTGATTAAAAAAGCATTGTTTGAATGTGATTGACTTTCCTTTGATTCACAACCTTTGTTTCAATATGTTTGACTCTCATTTGATTCATAAAGTATTTTTTGAATGCATTACCTTTCATTCGATTCAAAAATCTTTGTTAGAATTTTTTTGACCATCATTGGATTCAAAAAGCTTTGTTTGAATGTGTTTGACTTTTATTCGATTCAAAAAGCTATGTTTGAATGAGTTTGACTTTACTTTGATTAAAAAAGCTTTGTTCGAATGTGTTTGAATTTCTGTCGATTCAAAAAGTTTTGTTTGAATGTGTTTGAATTTCATTTGAGTCAAAAAAACTTTGTTTTAGTGTGTTTAACTTTCTTTTTATACAAAAAGATTTGTTCAAATGCATTTGACTTTCATTCAATTAAAAAATCTTTGTTTGAATATGTTTGACTTTCAATTGATTCAAAAACATTTGGTTTAAATGTTTTGAGCTTTCATATGATTCTATTAGCTTCGTACAATACATATGACTTTCTTTCAATTCAAAAAGTTTTGTTTGAATGTGTTTGACTTTCATTAGATTCAAAAAGCTTTGTTTGAATGTGTTTGACTTTCATTTGATTCAAAAAGCTTATTTTATTGTATTTGACTATCATTTGATTCAAAAAGCTTTGTTTGAATGTGTTTGACTTTCATTTGATTCAATTAGCTTCTTTGAATACATATGACTTTCATTCGATTAAAAAATCATAGTTTGAATTTGTTTTACTTTCATTCGATTCAAAGAGATTTGTTTGAATGTGTTCGACTTTCATTAGATTCAAAAAGCTTTGTTTGAATGTGTTTAAATTTAATTTGATTCACAAAGATTTTTTGAATGTGTTTGACTATCATTCGATTCAAAAAGCTTTGTTTGAATGTGTTTGACATTCATTCTATTTAAAAAGGTTTGTTTGAATGTGTTTGACTATCATTAGATACAAAAAGCTTTGATTGAATGTGTTTTATTTTCTTTTGATTCAAAAATCTTTGTTTTAATGAGTTTTTTTTATTTGTTTTGGTTATTTTTTTTAAATGCATATGACTTTCATTCGATTTAAAAAGCTTTGTTTGAATGTGTTTTACTTTCATTTGATTCAATAAGCTTTGTTTTCATGTGTTCTTTTTTTATTTTATTCAATTAGCTTCTTTGAATACATATAACTTTCTTTCGATTCGAAAAGCTTTGTTTGAATGTGTTTCCCTTTCATTTGATTCAAAAATCTTTGTTTGAATGTGTGTAACTTTCATTTGATTTATAAATCATTGTTTAAGTTTGTTTCACTTTCATTTAATTAAAAAAAGCTTTATTTAAATATTTTTTACTTTTATATGATTAAAAAAGCATAGTTTGAATGTGTTTGACTTTCCTTTGATTCACAACCTTTGTTTTAATATGTTTGACTCTCATTTGATTCAAAAAGTTTTTTTTAATGCATTGACTTTCATTCGATTCAAAAAGCTTTGTTAGAATTTGTTTGACCATTATTGGATTCAAAAAGCTTTGCTTGAATGTGTTTAACTTTTGTTTGATTCAAAAAGCTATGTTTGAATGAGTTTAACTTTACTTTGATTAAAAAAAGCTTTGTTTGAATGTGTTTGACTTTCCTTCGATTCAAAAAATTTGTTTAAATGTATTTGACTTTTATTTGATTCAAAAAACTTTGTTTTACTGTGTTTGACTTTCATTTTATACAAAAAGATTTGTTTGAATGTATTTGACTTTCATTGAATTCAAAAATCATTGTTTGAAAGTGTTTGACTTTCAATTGATTCCATTAGCTTCGTTGAATACATATGACTTTCTTTCAATTCAAAAAGTTTTGTTTGAATGTGTTCGACATTCATTAGATTCAAAAAGCTTTGTTTGAATGTGTTTGACTTTCATTTGATTCAAAAAGCTTTGCTTGAATGTGTTTAACTTTTATTCAATTCAAATAGCTATGTTTGAATGAGTTTGACTTTACTTTGATTTAAAAAGCTTTGTTTAAATGTGTTCGACATTCATTAGATTCAAAAAGCTTTGTTTGAATGTGTTTGACTTTCATTTGATTCAAAAAGCTTTTTTGAATGTGTTTGACTATCATTCGATTAAAAAAGCTTTGATTGAATGTGGTTGACTTTTATTCGATTCAAAAAGATTTTTTTTTTTGGTAAATAAAGAATTTTATTACCAAAAGTAAAGAGTTACTACCCATAAAAGTAGCAACTACAAGAAATGAAAGTTCAGTACATGCCCTTTGGGCCAAAGAAGCAACAAAACCAAAGCCCGAAGGCAAAACAAAGACAACCACTACGGAACCTCTAACTAACAAAGGAAGAGGAAACCGAAGCTACAACCAAAAGTGGGTAAAAAAAACCCAAACAACCAAAGAATACAAAAAAGGTGAGTATAAAAAGCATTGGCTTAGCTTGAAAGCATACACCATCCACCTGCATCATCATAAAACGCAGCTTGATAACAATCCCATAGTCAGCCTACCAGGACAGAACAACAGCATGCATGCAGTACAATCCAGGACAAAAGACCGCAGCCATGAACCATCAACCAGCAGCACAAACATAAGGAAGCCCAAGCAAGACAGAGAAGCACAAGATGTCACGATAAAGAAAATCAATAGATACCACAGCGGAAGAGGCAAAAGAAGGAGTCCTGGAGGAACCAGCAAACAAGGTAGCAATAGGAATATCACCCACCATACAATCCAGGCCATCAACTAGTACCTCATATTAGGAGACATCACTAAAAATAGGGCCTCAACCTACTACACACCAAGCAAGCTAGAATAACCATGACTCACCCATGACAACCAACTTCCACCACACCAAAACAACAACAAAGAATAGACCACCACCAGCATCACCATAAAACAGCTTGATAACACCCCATAGTCATCCTGCTAGGATAGAACATTAGCATACATGCAGTACAAACCAAAACAAAAGATCGCAGCCATGAACCATCAGCTAGCAGCACAAACACAAGGAGGCTCAAGAAAAACATAATAGCACAAGATGCCTGGATAGAGGTAGATCAACAACCACCACAACAAAGGAGGCAAAGAGGGAGTCTTGGACAAAAGCAAGAGCCAAGGTAGAAAGAAGGATACCATCCACCATACAATCCAAGCCATCAACTAGCACCTCATGCTAGGAGACATCACTAAAAACAGGCTTCATCCCACTACATACCAGGGAAGCTAAAATGACCAAGCTTCAACCATGAGCCAACCTCCACCAAAAAAACAAAGAAAAGCACCTTCCAACAGCATCACCATAAAAACAGCTTGGTAATAAACCCATAGTCATCATGCCAGGAACGAACAATAGCATACATGCAATACAAAACAGGACAAAGGATGGTAGCCATGAACCATCAACCAACATCACAAACACAAGGGCCTCAAGCAAAGAAGAAAAGCATAAGATGCCAAGGAAAAGATAGGCCAGCAACTACCACAAAAGAAGAGGCATAAAAAGAAGTCCAGACATAAGCAAGAAACAAGGTAGCAATAGGAGAAACACCCACCATACAAACCAGGCCATCAACTAGCACCTCATGCTAGGTGACAACACTAAAAACGGGCCTCAACCCATTACACACAAAGCAAGCTAACAAGACCCAGACTTAATCATAACAACCAACCTCCACTATCCACCATCAATCGACATAATCATAAAATCACAGCTAAATAACAACCCAGAAACCAGCCTGCTAGGACGATAGCACGACAAGCATACAATACAAAAACAGGATAAAGAATCGTTACCATGAACCATCACCCAACAACACTAATCACTAGGAAGCCTAAGCTGAAAAATGTAACACAATGCATCTAGACAGTAGAAACACTCAAATAAGCAATTTCCATTTTAACAAGGATAGTAAAAGGGAGGTAAATAATAACTATTCAACCATCCTTTTACAATTGAAGAACACCAGGGGCTGCAATTAATGGGAGCTGCCACCAACCTCAAAGTCAACCTCCAAGCAGCAATCCCGCAACCAGAAAAGCTCCAGAGAAAGGTTGAACCCAGAAATCAGAGCAAAGCCCCGACAACAACACCAAACAGGGGAGAGAGAGACGGCCAACGAACCTGCAAACTCGCCGAACAACGAGCCTTCAAACTCGCATACCACCTCAAAACGCGCCCCAAAACCCACTCAATTAGGCCACCACCAGCAAAAAGGAAGAGAAAAGAAAAACAACCACTAGCGGACTAGCTTAGAAACCGACACCAATCGATGAACGAAAACCCAGAAAATCGAGGATTTGAATTGGAAATCCAAAGCCCCAAAAACCCGAAATAGCTCAACGAAGGAAAATCAACACTTACACTAACCAGCTGTTGGGAAAAAGAATTGACCCGAAACACCACCCAGCCACCGATTGAACCAAAACACCACCGGAACAACACACTCAAACCCTTCTTCAATCTTGAGCAGAATCGAAGAAGGAACCCGGATAGACCGGAACCACCTTCCAGCGGCCGATTCGCCCAAAAATCAACAGTCGAAACTCGCCGGATGTACCCCACACACCATCAACCTTCTGCAATTTCCGACTGCTGGGAACTCGATTAACCCCGAAACACCATCCAGCAGCCGAATCTACCAATACCGTTGCCGGAACAACGAACTCTGACCCTTCTTCAGCCTTGAGCGAGGAACCCAAAAGGTCGAAGAAAAATCCGAGAATTCAAAAAAAGCTCTAAGGGATTGTTTATTTTAAGAAATTGAAGAACAAAGAAACCTACTTCTACAATCTAACCTTTTGGAGAACGAATCCGATGAAGGCAACCACCGAATCATTCTCCATTAGGTTAGAGAGAAGCAAGAGTTTCTCTCTCTAGAAACAAAACCCTGATCCGATTCAAAAAGATTTGTTTGAATGTGTTTGACTATCATTTTATTCAGAAAGCATTGTTTGAATGCGTTTGATAATCATTTGAGTCTAAAGGCTTTGTTTTAATTTGTTTTTTTTCATTTGATTCAATTAGCTTCTTTGAATGCGTATGGCTTTCATTCGATTCAAAAACCTTAGTTTGAATTTATTTTACTTTCATTCGATTCAAAAAGATTTGTTTGCATGTGTTTAAATATAATTTGATTAAAATAGCTTTGTTTGAATGTGTTTGATTTTCCTTTGATTAAAAAATCTTTGTTTGAATGTGTTTGAATTTCCTTCAATTCAAAATGTTTTGTTTGAATGTGTTTGACTTTCCTTTGATTAAAAAATCATTGTTTGAATGTGTTTGACTTTTCTTCAATTCAAAAAGTTTTGTTTGAATGTGTTAGACTTTCATTTTATTCAAAAAACTATGTTTTTATGTGTTTGAATTTCATTTTATACAAGAAGATTTGTTTGAATGCATCTGACTTTCATTCGATTCACAATTCTTTTTTTGAATGGGTTTGACTTTCAATTGATTCAAAAAGGTTTGTTTAAATGTTTTTAGTATTTATTTGATTAAATTAGGTTCTTTGAATGCATATAACTTTCATTCAATTTGAAAAGCTTTCTTAGAATTTGTTTAACCATCAATGGATTCAAAAAGCTTTGTTTTAATGTGTTTGACTTTTATTCGATTCAAAAAGCTGTGTTTGCATGAGTTTGAATTTTCTTTGATTAAAAAAGCTTTGTTTGAATGTGTTTGACTTTCCTTCGATTCAAAAATTTTTGTTTGAATGTGTTTGAATTTCATTTGATTCAAAAAAACTTTGTTTTACTGTGTTTGACTTTCACTGTATACAAAAAGATTTGTTTAAATGCATTTGACTTTCATTCAATTAAAAAATCATTGTTTGAATGTGTTTGACTTTCAATTGATTCAAAAAGATTTGTTTAATTGTTTTGAGCTTTCATATGATTCCATTAGCTTCGTAGTACATATGACTTTCTTTCAATTCAAAAAGTTTTGTTTGAATGTGTTTGACTTTCATTAGATTCAAAAAGCTTTGATTGAATGTGTTTGACTTTCATTTGATTCAAAAATCTTTGTTTTAATGAGTTTTTTTTATTTGTTTTAATTAGCTTTTTTGAATGCATATGACTTTCATTCGATTTAAAAAGCATTGTTTGAATGTGTTTTACTTTCATTAGATTCAAAAATCTTTGTTTTTATGTGCTCTTTTTTTATTTGATTCAATTAGCTTCTTTGAATACATATGACTTTCTTTCGATTCGAAAAGTTTGGTTTAATGTGTTTCCCTTTGTTTTGATTCAAAAAGCTTTGTTTGAATGTGTGTAACTTTCATTTGATTTAGAAATCATTGTTTAAATTAGTTTCACTTTCATTTAATTAAAAAAAGCTTTATTTAACTGTTTTTTACTTTTATGTGATTAAAAAAGCATTGTTTGAATGTGTTTGACTTTCCTTTGATTCACAACGTCTGTTTTAATATGTTTAACCCTCATTTGATTCAAAAAGTTTTTTTTGAATGCATTGACTTTTATTCGATTCAAAAAGCTTTGTTAGAATTTGTTTGACCATCATTGGATTCAAAAATCTTTGCTTGAATGTGTTTAACTTTTATTCGATTCAAAAAGCTATGTTTGAATGAGTTTGACTTTACTTTGATTAAAAAAGCTTTGTTTGAATGTGTTTGACTTTCCTTCGATTCAAAAAATTTGTTTAAATGTGTTTGACTTTCATTTGATGCAAAAAACTTTGTTTTACTGTGTTTGACTGTCATTTTATATAAAAAGATTTGTTTGAATGCATTTGATTTTCATTCAATTCAAAAATTTTTGTTTGAAAGTGTTTGACTTTCAATTGATTCAAAAAGATTTGTTTAAATGTTTACAGCTTTCATATGATTCCTTTAGCTTCGTAGAATACATATGACTTTCTTTCAATTCAAAAAGTTTTGTATAAATGTGTTTGACTTTCATTAGAATCAAAAAGCTTTGTTTGAATGTGTTTGACTTTCATTTGATTCAAAAAGCTTATTTGAATGTGTTTGACTATCATTCGATTCAAAAAGCTTTGATTGAATGTGTTTGGCTTTCATTCGATTCAAAAAGTTTTGTTTGAATGTGTTTGACTATTATTTGATTCAAAAAGCATTGTTTGAATGTGTTTGATAATCATTTGAGTCTAAAGGCTTTGTTTTAGTTAGTTTTTTTTTTTCATTTGATTCAATTAGCTTCTTTGAATACAAATGACTTTCATTCGATTAAAAAACCTTAGTTTGAATTTGTTTTACTTTCATTCGATTCAAAAAGATTTGTTTGAAGGTGTTTGACATTCATTAGATTCAAAAAGCTTTGTTTGAATGTGTTTAAATTTCATTTGATTCACAAAGCTTTTTTAATTGTGTTTGACTATCATTTGATTCAAAAAGCTTTGTTTGAATGTGTTTGACTTTATTCTATTTAAAAAGCTTTGTTTGAATGTGTTTGACTATCATTTGAAACAAAAAGCTTTGATTGAATGTGTTTATTTTCATTTGATTCAAAAAGCCTTGTTTTAATGAGTTTTATTTTTTATTTGATTTAATTAGGTTTTTTGAATGCATATGACTTTCATTCGATTTAAAAAGCTTTGTTTGAATGTGTTTTACTTTAATTTGATTCAAAAAGCTTTGTTTTCATGTGTTCTATTTTTATTTGATTCAATTAGCTTCTTTGAATACATAAGACTTTCTTACGATTCGAAAAGCTTTTTTTGAATGTGTTTTCCTTTCATTTGATTCAAAAATCTTTGTTTGAATGTGTGTAACTTTAATTTGATTTAGAAATCAATGTTTAAATTTGTGTCACTTTCATTTAATTAAAAAAAGCTTTATTTAACTAGTTTTTTACTTTTATATGATTAAAAAAGCATTGTCTGAATGTGTTTGATTTCCTTTGATTCATAACCTTTGTTTCAATATGTTTGACTCTCATTTGATTCAAAAAGTTTTTTTTAAATGCATTGACTTTCATTCGATTCAAAAAGCTTTGTTAGAATTTGTTTGACCATCATTGGATTCAAAAAGCTTTACTTGAATTTGTTTAACTTTTATTCGATTCAAATAGCTATGTTTGAATGAGTTTGACTTTACTTTAATTTAAAAAGCTTTGTTTGAATGTGTTTGACTTTCCTTCGATTCAAAAAGCTTTGTTTGAATGTGTTTGACTTTCATTTGATTCAAAAAACTTTGTTTTACTGTGTTTGACTTTCATTTCATACAAAAAGATTTGTTTGAATGCATTTGACTTTCATTCAATTCTAAAATCTTTGTTTGAAAGTGTTTGACTTTCAATTGATTCCATTAGCTTCGTTGAATACATATGACTTTCTTTCAATTCAAAAAGTTTTGTTTGAATGTGTTCAACATTCATTAGATTCAAAAAGCTTTGTTTGAAAGTGTTTGACTTTCAATTGATTCAAAAAGATTTGTTTAAATGTTTTGAGCTTTCATATGATTCCTTTAGCTTCGTCAAATACATATGACTTTCTTTCAATTCAAAAAGTTCTGTTTAATTGTGTTTGACTTTCATTAGATTCAAAAAGCTTTGTTTAAATGTGTTTGACTTTCATTTGATTCAAAAAGCTTATTTGAATGTGTTTGACTATCATTCGATTCAAAAAGCTTTGATTGAATGTGTTTGACTTTCATTCGATTCAAAAAGCTTTGTTTGAATGTGTTTGACTATCATTTGATTCAAAAAGCATTATTTGAATGTGTTTGATAATCATTTGAGTCTAAAGGCTTTGTTTTAATTAGTTTTTTTTTTCGTTTGATTTAATTAGCTTCTTTGAATACATATGACTTTCATTCGATTAAAAAACCTTAGTTTGAATTTGTTTTACTTTTATTCGATTCAAAAAGATTTGTTTGAATGTGATTGACTTTCATTAGATTCAAAAAGCATTGTTTGAATGTGTTTAAATTTCATATGATTCACAAAGCTTTTTTAATTGTGTTTAACTATCATTCGATTCAAAAACCTTTGTTTGAATATGTTTGACTTTATTCTATTTAAAAAGCTTTGTTTGAATGTGTTTGACTATCATTTGATACAAAAAGCTTTGATTGAATGTGTTTTATTTTCATTTGATTCAAAAATCCTTGTTTTATTGTTTTTTTTTTACTTGATTTAATTAGGTTTTTTGAATGCATATGACTTTCATTCGATTTAAAAAACTTTGTTTGAATGTGTATTACTTTCATCTGATTCAAAAAGCTTTGTTTTCATGTGTTCTTTTTTTATTTGATTCAATTAGCTTCTTTGAATACATAGGAGTTTCTTTCGATTCGAAAAGCTTTGTTTGAATGTGTTTCCCTTTCATTTGATTCAAAAAGCTTTGTTTGAATGTGTGTAACTTTAATTTGATTTAGAAATCAATGTTTAAATTTGTGTCACTTTCATTTAATTAAAAAAAGCTTTATTTAACTGTTTTTTTTTACTTTTATATGATTAAAAAAGCATAGTCTGAATGTGTTTGATTTCCATTGATTTATAACCTTTGTTTCAATATGTTTGACTCTCATTTGATTCAAAAAGTTTTTTTTTAATGCATTGACTTTCATTCGATTCAAAAAGCTTTGTTAGAATTTGTTTGACCATCATTGGATTCAAAAAGCTTTGCTTAAATGTGTTTAACTTTTATTCGATTCAAATAGCTATGTTTGAATGAGTTTGTTTTTACTTTAATATAAAAAGCTTTGTTTGAATGTGTTTGACTTTCCTTCGATTCAAAAAGTTTTGTTTGAATGTGTTTGACTTTCATTTGATTCAAAAAACTTTGTTTTACTGTGTTTGACTTTCATTTCATACAAAAAGATATGTTTGAATGCATTTGACTTTCATTCAATTCAAACATCTTTGTTTGAAAGTGTTTGACTTTCAATTGATTCCATTAGCTTCGTTGAATACATATGACTTTCTTTCAATTCAAAAAGTTTTGTTTGAATGTGTTCGACATTCAATAGATTCAAAAAGCTTTGTTTGAAAGTGTTTAACTTTCAATTGATTCAAAAAGATTTGTTTAAATGTTTTGAGCTTTCATATGATTCCTTTAGCTTCGTAGAATACATATGACTTTCTTTCAATTCAAAAAGTTTTGTTTAAATGTGTTTAACTTTCATTAGATCCAAAAAGCTTTGTTTGAATGTGTTTGACTTTCATTTGATTCAAAAAGCTTTGATTGAATGTGTTTGACTTTCATTTGATTCAAAAAGCTTTTTTGAATGTGTTTAACTATCACTCGATTCAAAAAGCTTTGTTTGAATGTGTTTGACTTTCATTCGATTCAAAAAGCTTTATTTAAATGTGTTTGACTATCATTTGATTCAAAAAGCATTGTTTGAATGTGTTTGATAATCATTTGAGTCTAAAGGCTTTGTTTTAATTTGTTTTTTTTTTCATTTGATTCAATTAGTTTTTTTGAATACATATGACTTTCATTCGAGTAAAAAACCTTAGTTTGAATTTGTTTTACTTTCATTCGATTCGAAAAGATTTGGTTGAATGTGTTTGACTTTCATTAGATTCAAAAAGCTTTGTTTGAATGAGTTTAAATTTCACTTGATTCACAAAGCTTTTTTAATTGTGTTTGACTATCATTCGATTCAAAAAGCTTTGTTTGAATGTGTTTGACTTTCACTCTATTTAAAAAGCGTTGTTTGAATGTGTTTGACTATCATTTGATACAAAAAGCTTTGATTGAATGTGTTTTATTTTCATTTGATTCAAAAATCCTTGTTTTAATGAATTTTTTTTTATTTGATTTAATTAGGTTTTTTGAATGCATATGACTTTAATTCGATTTGAAAAACTTTGTTTGAATGTGTTTTACTTTCATCTGATTCAAAAAGCTTTGTTTTCATGTGTTCTTTTTTTATTTGATTCAATTAGCTTCTTTGAATACATAGGAGTTTCTTTCGATTCGAAAAGCTTTGTTTGAATGTGTTTCCCTTTCATTTGATTCAAAAAGCTTTGTTTGAATGTGTGTAACTTTAATTTGATTTAGAAATCAATGTTTAAATTTGTGTCACTTTCATTTAATTAAAAAAAGCTTTATTTAACTGTTTTTTTACTTTTATATGATTAAAAAAGCATAGTCTGAATTTGTTTGATTTCCTTTGATTCACAACCTTTGTTTCAATATGTTTGACTCTCATTTGATTCAAAATGTTTTTTTTTTGAATGCATTGACTTTTCATTCGATTCAAAAAGCTTTGTTAGAATTTGTTTGACCATCATTGGATTCAAAAAGCTTTGCTTAAATGTGTTTAACTTTTATTCGATTCAAATAGCTATGTCTGAATGAGTTTGTTTTTACTTTAATATAAAAAGCTTTGTTTGAATGTGTTTGACTTTCCTTCGATTCAAAAAGTTTTGTTTGAATGTGTTTGACTTTCATTTGATTCAAAAAACTTTGTTTTACTGTGTTTGACTTTCATTTCATACAAAAAGATATGTTTGAATGCATTTGACTTTCATTCAATTCAAACATCTTTGTTTGAAAGTGTTTGACTTTCAATTGATTCCATTAGCTTCGTTGAATACATATGACTTTCTTTCAATTCAAAAAGTTTTGTTTGAATGTGTTCGACATTCAATAGATTCAAAAAGCTTTGTTTGAAAGTGTTTAACTTTCAATTGATTCAAAAAGATTTGTTTAAATGTTTTGAGCTTTCATATGATTCCTTTAGCTTCGTAGAATACATATGACTTTCTTTCAATTCAAAAAGTTTTGTTTAAATGTGTTTAACTTTCATTAGATCCAAAAAGCTTTGTTTGAATGTGTTTGACTTTCATTTGATTCAAAAAGCTTTGTTTGAATGTGTTTGACTTTCATTTGATTCAAAAAGCTTTGATTGAATGTGTTTGACTATCACTCGATTCAAAAAGCTTTGTTTGAATGTGTTTGACTTTCATTCGATTCAAAAAGCTTTATTTAAATGTGTTTGACTATCATTTGATTCAAAAAGCATTGTTTGAATGTGTTTGATAATCATTTGAGTCTAAAGGCTTTGTTTTAATTTGTTTTTTTTTTTCATTTGATTCAATTAGCTTTTTTGAATACATATGACTTTCATTCGAGTAAAAAACCTTAGTTTGAATTTGTTTTACTTTCATTCGATTCGAAAAGATTTGGTTGAATGTGTTTGACTTTCATTAGATTCAAAAAGCTTTGTTTGAATGTGTTTAAATTTCACTTGATTCACAAAGCTTTTTTAATTGTGTTTGACTATCATTCGATTCAAAAAGCTTTGTTTGAATGTGTTTGACTTTCACTCTATTTAAAAAGCTTTGTTTGAATGTGTTTGACTTTCACTCTATTTAAAAAGCGTTGTTTGAATGTGTTTGACTATCATTTGATACAAAAAGCTTCGATTGAATGTGTTTTATTTTCATTTGATTCAAAAATCCTTGTTTTAATGAATTTTTTTTTTATTTGATTTAATTAGGTTTTTTGAATGCATATGACTTTAATTCGATTTAAAAAACTTTGTTTGAATGTGTTTTACTTTCATTTGATTCAAAAAGCTTTGTTTTCATGTGTTCTTTTTTTATTTGATTCAATTAGCTTCTTTGAATACATAAGACTTTCTTTCGATTCGAAAAGCTTTGTTTGAATGTGTTTCCCTTTCATTGGATTCAAAAGCTTTGTTTGAATGTGTGTAACTTTCATTTGATTTAGAAATCATTGTTTAAATTTGTTTCACTTTCATTTAATTAAAAAAAGCTTTATTTAAATGTTTTTTTTACTTTTATATGATTAAAAAAGCATAGTCTGAATGTGTTTGATTTCCTTTGATTCATTACCTTTGTTTCAATATGTTTGACTCTCATTTGATTCAAAAATTTTTTTTTAATGCATTGACTTTCATTCGATTCAAAAAGCTTTGTTAGAATTTGTTTGACCATCATTGGATTCAAAAAGCTTTGCTTGAATGTGTTTAACTTTTATTCGATTCAAATAGCTATGTTTGAATGAGTTTGACTTTACTTTGATTTAAAAAGCTTTGTTCGAATGTGTTTGACTTTCCTTCGATTCAAAATGTTTTGTTTGAATGTGTTTGACTTTCATTTGATTCAAAAAACTTTGTTTTACTGTGTTTGACTTTCATTTTATACAAAAAGATATGTTTAAATGCATTTGACTTTCATTCAATTCAAAAAGCTTTGTTTGAATGTGTTTAAATTTCATTTGATTCACAAAGCTTTTCTGAATGTGTTTGGCTATCATTCGATTTAAAAAGCTTTGTTTGAAAATGTTTGACTTTTATTCTATTTAAAAAGCTTTGTTTGAATGTGTTTGACTATCATTTGTTACAAAAAGCTTTGATTGAATGTGTTTTATTTTCATTTGATTCAAAAATCTTTGTTTTAATGAGTTTTCTTTATTTAATTTAATTAGCTTTTTTGAATGCATATGACTTTCATTCGATTTAAAAAGCTTTGTTTGAATGTGTTTTACTTTCATTTGATTCAAAAAGCTTTGTTTTCAGGTGTTCTTTTTTTATTTGATTCAATTAGCTTCTTTGAATACATATGACTTTCTTTCGATTCAAAAAACTTTGTTTGAATGTGTTTCCCTTTCATTTGATTCAAAAATCTTTGTTTGAATGTGTGTAACTTTCATTTGATTTAGAAATCATGGTTTAAATTTGTTTCACTTTCCTTTAATTAAAAAAAGCTTTATATGATTAAAAAAGGATTGTTTGAATGTGTTTGACTTTCCTTTGATTCACAACCTTTGTTTCAATATGTTTGACTCTCATTTGATTCAAAATGTTTTTTTTTTGAATGCATTGACTTTTCATTCGATTCAAAAAGCTTTGTTAGAATTAGTTTGACCATCATTGGATTCAAAAAGCTTTGCTTGAATGTGTTTAACTTTTATTCGATTCAAATAGCTATGTTTGAAAGAGTTTGACTTTACTTTGATTAAAAAATCTTTGTTTGAATGTGTTTGACTTTCCTTCGATTCAAAAGGTTTTGTTTGAATGTGTTTGACTTTCATTTGATTCAAAAAATTTTGTTTTACTGGGTTTGACTTTCATTTTGTACAAAAAGATTTGTTTCAATGCATTTGACTTTCATTCAATTCAAAAATCTTTGTTTGAAAGTGTTTGACTTTCAATTGATTCCATTAGCTTCGTTGAATACATATGACTTTCTTTCAATTCAAAAAGTTTTGTTTGAATGTGTTCGACTTTCATTAGATTCAAAAAGCTTTGTTTGAATGTGTTTGAATTTCATTTGATTCAAAAAGCTTTTTTGAATGTGTTTGACTATCATTCGATTCAAAAAAGCTTTGTTTGAATGTGTTTGACTTTCATTCGATTCAAAAAAGTTGAGACGAACACTACAACAGGGGGGGTGAATTTTAGGTGAGTTCCTAGTGACTACTTTTTCAAATATAAAACAGAATAAAATAGGAACTTGCAATGCACACAGGATTTTACGAGGAAACCTTCTAGTGCCCAACTAGAAGTAAAACTTCGACCCTACCTTAGGGATTTCGAACACAAACAATTTCACTATAATAGGGCAAACATCAAGTTACAACCTATTATAATCAAACCTCTGCCCACAAGTTCCTGAACGAACTTGCTGCAGAATAGGATTCTATTCTACCCAGTCTAAGTCACACACTCAGACTCTCTCTCGTACTCCCTCAGCACAGATCTTCTTAACTTCTCAACAGAAGCTCTCTCTCTATATGCAATGATAACAAAAACACTCTCACCCAAATAACCCAAACCAATTACAAGTAAAGACACCTAGTATATTATAGGCAAGCTATGCATGAAACCCGAAACTAATATGACAAGATGATAAGCTTGGCAAACTTACACAATTAAAGCTCTGTAAATTCTTCACGCATAAAACTCACAGAAAACCTAAACTCTTTTTTTCTCTACTATTTATACAAGTATTACTTGTATAGCAAGTAGGTTTTCTTAAAGATAAATAAGTTAAACTTAACTTATCTTTATACACGGTTTTTATGTAAATCTTTAGAAGAAAATCTTTTCCGAAAAATAAGATAGAAATATTGGGTTAAAAAGCATAATATCTTTTTAACAAACTGATTTTAAGAAATAAACATTTAAATAAAATCTTTTTCGAATTCTATCTTTTATCTTTTCCGATTTTTATTTATTTGCCAAGCTAACTTGTAATGCTTCTAATACACTTCATGCATATCCTACTTAACATATTTAACAATGAATATAGAAGATAACATCTTTAACTAAATCATTGCTGCGCCGCACTCCTATACTGGTAGGTTTACTTGGGCTCCACGCTTAATAAGTTCCTCCAAAGATCTTAGCCAGCCATCTTCAAGTTCCTGTTAGGGAACTTAGTTCCCGTGAGGGATCACTTCTTCTGTTTCGAATAACCTTCTTGAATAAAGAACTTCTTCAAGTCTTCTTAGTTTCAGTTACTTCTTTCATCTCCAAGATTAATTTCACCTAAACAAAACAAACACTTGAAAAACCTTTATTAAATGAGTTTGCAGTAGTTTAAGTTCCTCATCATCAAAACCTTTAAACATCAATAATTTCCCCCTTTTTGATAATGACAAACTTAAGGAAACTCTAGAGAAAGTTAAAACAAAATAGAAGGACATATTTTTGTATTTTTGATTTATAAACAAAAAGTAAACACACAACTGAATTAAAAACAGAAAACAAAAATAACTAAAACAGAAAGTAAACTAATACTCTATCAGCATCATATCACAAGAAAGTTCTGATACTTTATAAACTAGAACCCAGAACAACTTCAGCCTCCATGTTTGCTTCTTCTTTTCCCCCTTTTGGCATTATAATAAAGTCCTGCTTTTTCAAGTGTATTAAGCATCTACCCACAGCCCCACAAGCAATTCATCGAGTGTGGGAACTAAAGGCAGCGCTGCTAAACAACCTCAAGTAATTCTACCCTTCAGCATAAGTTTTCAAAATACATATAAACACACAAGTATAAGCAGAGTTCCAACATTTCAATAAAGACCAAAAAGATTTTTCATCCAGTTGATAAATTTAGAGAATTTACAAACAAAATTAATTGTTCAAATACTAAAAACAGAAATTTATATTGTTCATGACTAAAACAGAGAAAATAGGCTAGGCTGAATATGAAATAGGGCAGGCTAGGTTTCAAGGAACTCCAGAATTTTCTTGAATTCCTCCTTTGTCTGTTGTGCAGAGGTCTCCAAATTTTCTTCAACGCACTTGAGTTTCACCAGGAACTCCTCCTTCTGTTCCTGTAGAGCCTTGATCAGTTCTTGCTCTTGAAACTCCTTTTGCTCTTGAAGTTCCTTGTTTTGTTTTAGCACCATCATCCTGAGTTCCTTTAACTCCTTCCCCTGCTCCTGTACCAACTTTTCCAAGGTCAGCACCTGAAGCTTTCTAGCAGAATCCTTCATTTGACTTTCAACCCGTTCCATTCAATCCACTAACTCAGCAACTTGCCCATTGAGGATATCTTCCTCAACATCCAACTCCAGTGGCTGTTCCATACTGGTTTAAGGAACAACACTGGCAGAAATCCTCCTGCTCTTTCTCACAGGCTGCTCAGATACAACCTTTTCTTTCCTCTTCCCTGTCACTTTCTCTCTCTATTTCTCTCCCTTCTCTAATTTCTGAATTTTCTTTACACCACTTCCAAACTTAACCCAGCCAGGGTTTCCTCATTAATCACATTTTCTGGCTTTTCATCCAAAGCCCCATATTTACCCTTCAAAACTACTCCAGCATTCTCAAATACAGTGGACAAAATGGCTCCATACCCCACTTTTGTCCTACTGGGAACACCGTGCTAAGTGCTGATACATTAAAGAAGGAAAATTGACCTTAATCTTCTTTGAAATACAGAAAATTACTGCCATATCCATCAAGCATGCTTCCCCCTTTTTAGCAGTCCTAAGCAAAATAGTCTTCTTTACCAAATTAAACAATAGCTTGTTTAAGGGACTAGGATCATTTTGACTCATGACCTTCTTCCCTCTCTGACCACCTAAGGCCTCAACAATATCACCAGTCAAATAGCTACCTACATTTACACTTCTCTTTCCCTTAATATAAGTGTCATACCCCTCAGTAGGAGTTTTCAGAATTTTACCAAGGGTTTCAATGTTCAATTCGATTTTTACCCCATTAACTACACTTGAAATTATCCCTAATTTTGCTTAAAAATTTTGGCAAAATTCAGTCATAGCTACAAGGTACATATAGTTTGATGAAACTCTTGACAACAGAAATTCCCAACCTAGAAACTTAATTAAATCAAGAAATTCTAGAAATCTTGCTTTTCTACACCAAACAACATCAATGGGATGACCAACTACATACCTTCCAGCCTGTGAATCAAGTTCCGCTTGATCAGTCACTTCCTCTTCTTCATCTTCCTTTTCAGATTCTTCCTTTTCAGAAGTGTTCTCCTCCTCTTTCTCTTCTTCTTCTCTCTCACTCATCTCTTCTTCTACTTTGTTCTCCTCTGTTGTCTCGTCTGAGTTTTTCCCTTGAGAAAACTTGTCAACTTCCTCAATTTGCTCTTCAAGAGACTTTTCACTTTGTTTCTTTTCTTTCCACTCTTTTAGTCGTTGAAGAATGCTTGAAATAGAGGAATCCCCTTTATCGCTTTTACTTTCAACTTCTTTTGGTTTCGGAGGAGATTTCCTAGGGTTTTAGGGAGTTTTGTTTGAGATAGAAGATAATTTGTAGTTTACCATGGTTAAGGGAGAAGTTTCTTCTTGAATTGTGTTTTCAGAGTGTTGGGATTCTTCTGAGGAAACAAATTCAGCAATGATCACCATTGATGCTTTAGGAAAGGTTTTTTTAAAAGGTTGAAAGAGTTTTTACTGGGAAGGGTTTAATTTGATTTAACAGTGAGGTGAAAGAAGTGGGTGAAATCAACTTTTATAATAAATGAAGCGGTGTGAGGGAATTTAGGAAGTTTCACTGTTCTGTCATTAATTGAACAAATTCAATTAATTTTTCAAATTTCAAATTACTGGATGATTCTTTCAAAAACTTAACTTTCCAAATTCAATTAATTTTAAACAAAGTTTCTACAAAACACAATTGGAACACGCTTTTTACATATGTGCAATGTACAAATTTAATAACTTATATCGTTGAGCAATTTAATGAACTTACCTTTGGTAGTTAACAACGGTGACACTTTAGCTATGTTTATCACACCAAGGTTGTGGTAGAAGCTCTTTTTGCTTTATTTACATTAATTTTAACTTTGCCATTTCTTGGAACTTCAGAGGCTAGTACTTGATCATCCCAAGTTCAAGTCTCAATTTCTCAAATCTTTCTCTATTCAAGGGCTTGGTTAGAATATCTGCAATTTGATTTTCAGTTTCACAAAATTCTAACTTTATATTCCCTTGCTCCACATTATCCTTTAGAAAGTGATGCCTAATGTGGATATGTTTTACCTTTGAGTGTTGAACTGGATCCTTAGAAATACATATAGCACTAGTATTATCACAGTAAATAGGTACACATTCAAAAATAATACCAAAATCTCTGACCTGTTGTTTTATCCATAGAACTTGTGAGCAACATGCTGCCGCTGCCACATATTCAGCTTCTGCAGTAGATAAAGCAACTGTGTTTTTCTTCTTGGAACCCCAAGAAACTAAACAGGGACCTAAAAATTGTACCATACTTGAAGTGCTTTTTCTATTAATCAAATCACCTGCATAATCAGCATCAATAAAACTATTGAAATCAAAAGAATCACTTCTGGGATAAAAGAGACTCAAATCATCAGTTCCTTTCAAGTATCTTAGAATTCTTTTTACTGCTGTCAGGTGAGACTCCTTTGGATTTGCTTGGAACCTAGCACACAGACCCACACTAAAAGATATGTCAGGTCTGCTAGCTGTTAAGTAGAGTAGTGAGCCTATCATACCTCGATACATAGATTGATCAATGTAAGATCCAGATTGATCTTCATCTAATCTAGTGGCAATTCCCATAGGAGTATTATTGGTTTTGGCATTTTCCAACTTGTATTTCTTAATCAGTTCCTTAATATATTTTTGCTGATGAATCATGATTCCCTCTTCAGTTTGCTTGATTTGCAAGCCAAGGAAGAAATTTAATTCTCCAGTCATGCTCATTTCAAATTCTCCACTCATAAGGTCAGCAAAATACTTGCATAGAGATTCGTTAGTTGCACCAAATAAAATATCATCAACATAAATTTGTACAACTAAGATATCAGTTCCATTTGACTTTAAAAATAAAGTTTTATCAATTTTACCACGTTTAAAACCATTAACCAAAAGGAACTTAGATAATCTTTCATACCATGCTCTAGGAGCTTGTTTTAACCCATAAAGAGCTTTGTCAAGCTTATAGACATGGTTTGGGAACTCTGGATTTTCAAACCCAGGAGGCTGTTCCACATAGACTTCCTCATTTAAATATCCATTTAAGAAAGCACATTTAACATCCATCTGGTACAGCCTAAATCCCATATAAGCAGCAAAGGCAATAACTAAACGAATAGCCTCTAACCTTGATACTGGAGCAAATGTCTCTTCATAGTCTATTCCTTCCTGCTCGTTGAAACCTCGTACAACTAGTCTTTCTTTGTTCCTGACAATAATACCATGTTCATCTAGTTTTTTTTTCTAAATACCCATTTTAGTCCAATGGACTTCTTATTTTTTGGTCTAGGTTCCAGATGCCAAACTTTATTTATTTCAAATTCATTTAATTCAGCTTCCATAGCATTAATCCAGTCAGCGTTAGTTAAAGCTTCAACATAATTCTTAGGTTCCATGGAGGAAAGGAATGCATTGAATGCACGGAAGTTCCTAAGCTGAGATCTGGTTTGAGTTCCTTTTGTGATATCATTCATGATTACATCAACTGAATGTGATTTCTGATATTTCCAGGGCCTTGGAGTGAAATCCTTGATTGGATACAATTTTTCTTTATTATTGTTGACTGGTTCTTCTGTAGGAACTTCTTCATGGAACTAAGTTTGAACTTCTTCAGGTGTTTCCACATTCTGGTCTTCATTATGGACATCAGTCTGTTCTTGAAGTTGAGTTCCTGGTGCATTCTCCATCTCAGGTTCAGCATTTGCTTCAGGATTCGTTACTTCAGCAATTTCAACTTGCTGCTTCTGCTGTGATGCTGGTTCCTCTTCCGGATTCTGCTTACGCACAAGTCCGATTTCGAAATCATCATCACAGTCCTGTACATCAACCAAATGTTCAGTTTCATCAAATATAATATGTACAGACTCCTCAACAAACAAAGTCCTTTTATTATAGACTCTGTAAGCTTTACTATTCGAGGCATATCCTAGGAATAATGCCTCATCACTACGTTCATAAAATTTACCCAAGTTCCTTTTACCATTATTGTGAACAAAGCATTTGCATCCAAAAGATCTAAAGTAGGAAATATTAGGCTTTCTCCCTTTCATAAGTTCATAGGGAGTTTTATTGGTGATGGCCCTAACAGATACTCTGTTAAGTATATAACATGCTGTGTTAACTGCTTCAGCCCAGAAGTTCCTAGGAAGCCTGCTTGATATCAGCATTGTCCTTACCATGTCTTCAAGGCTCCTATTCTTGCGTTCCACCACTCCATTTTGTTGTGGAGTTCTTGGGGCAGAGAAGTTGTGATCCATACCATACTCAGTACATAATTCATCAAATTTTGAATTCTCGAATTCTGTTCCATGATCTGATCTAAGATGTATCAATTGATTGCCTATTCTTCTTTGCTCTTTCTTTACAAAAGCAACAAACTCATCAAACGTTTCATCCTTACTTACAAGAAAGAAAACCCAAGTGAACCTTGAAAAATCATCAACAATAACCATTACATATTTCTTACCACTTCTACTTTGGATTCTCATTGGACCACAGAGATCTATATGAATGAGTTCCAAAGGTCTTTTGGTACTTACCATCTTTTTGGACTTGAAGGAAATTTGGTTCTGTTTTCCTCTAACACAAGCTTCACACACTTTGTCATACAGGAACTTAATGCAAGGAAGTCCTTCCACTAAGTTCTTAGATCTTATTTTATCAAGTAAAGAAAAGCTTGCATGGCCAAACCTTCTGTGCCATAAAAGAGGATCATCCTCAATAACACTAAGACATGTTAAACTGCTGTTAGGAACCTCATTAAGATCCACAATATATGTGTTCCCTTCACAAGTTCTTTCCAAAATAATGTTCCAAGTGTCATTGTGGATGATTCTACACTTATTAGAAGTAAAGCTAACAGAATTACCTTTGTCACAAAACTGTGAAATACTTAACAAATTGTGTTTGAGGCCCTCGACTAAAAATACATTATCAATGGCATGGGAACGTGACCTTCCTATCTTTCAATAACAATTATATCACCTTTCATATTATCACCAAAGGTCACTGTTCCACCATAGTAGGCATCCAGTGAGAGAAATCTAGATTTATCTCCAGTCATGTGCTTAGAACAACCATTGTCGAGGTACCAAGTGTTGTTCCCCCTCACTAGAACCTGTAAGAAGAATTAAACGTTAGAGTCAGGAACCCAGGTTTCCTTGGGTTCCTGTGTAACAGGAGTTGATTCATTTTTCTTGATCCAGATTTGTTCTACATGTTTGACATTCTTCTGTGTGCTTTGTTTTTTCTAAGGACACTTAACCTGGTTATGTCCTGTATTGCCACAGAAATAACAAACCATGCTACTAGGCAAGTTGACATACTTCTTTTGTTTCTGGAACTTGTTTTTAAAACCTAAACCTTAAGTATTCTTGGTTTGAGCCTTAGTAATCCAATCAGGAACTCTATACTCTATTGGTTGCTTACCTTTCCTAGCTCTCTCAAGTTCCCCCTCAAGACGTACCTTATCCGTTTTTAAATTTTCCAAATCATGTTTTAATTTTTCGAAATTCGGATAATCAGTTGGTGGAGGAACTTCAGAGTTAGGAGTATCAACATTAAGTTTTAACAAAGACAATTCCACATTCAGAAGTATGTTATCTTGTTTCAGATTCTCTATAGTCTCTTTTAAATTTTTATTATCATCAAACAGACTAAAGAACCTGTATTGAATGTCAAACTTCATGTTATCAACCCATTCACTGTTCTCTTTGTATGTAACTAAAGCTTTATCACTTTGTTGTTTGGATCTATGTAATTCCTTTAAATCTTCTTGAATTTCCAAAACAGTATTTATTAGATTCTCTTTAGACAGTTGTTTTAATTGATTGTAAGAGAGCCATACCTTAGACTCAAGCTCCTTTAGTTTGGCAGCTTCATCAGTTTTTGCCATTAAACATAAATGAGCGGTTTCTTCTAATGGTTGGTCCTCCTCTTCTTCTGAATCTTTATCTCCCAAAGCAGCTAGCATGGCTTTCTTCACATTGTCCTTGGTGAAGTAAGGCTTATAGACTTTTGACTCTTTGGATTGTTCTTTGCCTTTTGTCTTTCCTTTCTCTCCATCCTGTACAGGGCAATCCTTAATGAAGTGATCTTTTGACCCACACCTGAAGCATGTTGTGTTTCTAGAACTTGTGAACTTCTTGTTCCTCTCGAACTTCTTATTATTCATCATCTTTTTAAATTTCCTCACTAGCATAGCCATCTCTTCCTCATCAACTTCCGATTCTTCTGAATCTTGAGCCTTAAGTGCAACGCTTTTACTTCTGGAACTTTCAGTATTGGAACTCAGATGAAGTTCATGTGTCATCAATGATCCAGCTAGTTGTTCCATATTAAACTTTGTGAAATCCTTAGCTTCCTGCATAGCAGTAACCTTGGATCTCCAGTGTTCATCTTGTGGTAGACTTCTTAGGATCTTCCTTGCATGTTCATCAATAGGAATATGCCTGCCAAGGGAGTTCAGTTCATTAATAATATCATTGAATCTGGTAAACATCTCTTCTATGGTTTCTTTAGACTGCATTTCAAACCTTTCATACCTAGACATCAATAAATCTATTTTAGAACATTTTACCTCGTTAGTACCTTCATGAGTTACCTGTAGCAAATCCCAAATCTGTTTGGCAGACTTGCATCCCATGATACGGTTATGTTAATGGGGTCCAAGTCCACAGTGCAAATACTTTATTGCTAAAGCATTCAGTTCAAGTTTCTGATAATCTTCTTTGTCATAATCAGAAATAGATTTAGAAACTACCTCATGTTTGTCATTGGTTGCAGTTATTTCAAAATCACCAGTTTCAATAACACGCCAAACCTGGTAATTTTCAGCCTTGATGAAGATCTCCATCCTGTTCTTCCAGTAGGCATAGAACTTACCATTGAACATAGGTGGACGTTGGGTTGAGTACCCTTCTTCAAGTTTCTCCTTGTAATTCATCTCTCCAGGAACTTACTCAGCAAAGTTATCTGCTTGCAAGTGAGAACCTTGCTCTGATACCAATTATTAGTTGAGATGAACACTACAAGAGAAGGGGTGAATTGTAGGTGAGTTCCTAGTGACTACTTTTTCAAATATAAAACAGAATAAAATAGGAACTTGCAATGCACAAAGGATTTTACGAGGAAAACTTTTAGTGCCCAACTAGAAGTAAAACCTCAACCCTACCTTAGGGATTTCGAACACAAACAATTTCACTATAATAGGGAAAACACCAAGTTACAACCTATTATAATCAAACCTCTACTCACAAGTTCCTGAACGAACTTGCTGCAGAATAGGATTCTATTCTACCCAGTCTAAGTCACACAATCAGACTCTCTCTCGTACTCCCTAAGCACAGATCTTCTTAACTTCTCAACAGTAGCTCTCTCTCTATATGCAATGATAACAAAAACACTCTCACCCAAATAACCCAAATCAATTACAAGTAAAGACACCTAGTATATGATAGGCAAGCTATGCATGAAACCCGAAACTAATATGACAAGATGATAAGCTTGGCAAACTTACACAATTAAAGCTCTGTAAATTCTTCACGCATAAAACTCACAGAAAACCTAAACTCTTTTTTTTCTCTACTATTTATACAAGTATTACTTGTATAGCAAGTAGGTTTTGTTAAAGATAAATAATTTAAACTTAACTTATCTTTATACACGGTTTTTATGTAAATCATTAGAAGAAAATCTTTTCCGAAAAATAAGATAGAAAGATTGAGTTAAAAAGTATAATATATTTTTAACAAACTGATTTTAAGAAATATACATTTAAATAAAATGTTTTTCGAATTCTATCCTTTATCTTTTCTGATTTTAATTTATTTGCCAAGCTAACTTGTTACGCTTCTAATAGACTTCATGCATATCCTACATAACATATTTAACAATGAATCTAGAAGAATAAATCTTTAACTAAATCATTGCCGCGCCACACTCTTGTACTGGTAGGTTTACTTGGGCTCCACGCTTACTAAGTTCCTCCAAAGATCTTAGCCAGCCATCTTCAAGTTTCTCTGAAGGAACGTTCCTGTTAGGGAACTCAGTTCCTGTGAGGGAACACTTCTTCTGTTTCGAATAACCTTTTTGAATAAAGAACTTCTTCAAGTCTTCTTAGTTTCAGTTACTTCTTTCATCTCCAGGATCAATTTCACCTAAACTAAACAAACACTTGAAAAACCTTTATTAAATGAGTTTGATGTAGTTTAAGTTCCTCATCATCAAAACCTTTAAACATCAACAATTTCCCCCTTTTTGATTATGACAAACTTAAGCAAACTCTAGGGAAAGTTAAAACAAAATAGAAGGACGTATTTTTGTATTTTTGATTTATAAACAAAAAGTAAACACACAACTGAATTAAAAACAGAAAACAAAAATAACTAAAACAGAAAGTAAACTAATAATCTATCAGCATCATATCAGAAGAAAGTTCTGATACTTTATAAACTAGAACCCAGAACAACTTCAGCCTCCATGTTTGCTTCTTCTTTTCCCCCTTTTGGCATTATAATAAAGTCCTGCTTTTTCAAGTGTATTAAGCATCTACCCACAGCCCCACAAGCAATTCATCGAGTGTGGGAAACTAAAGGCAGCACTGCTAAATAACCTCAAGTAATTCTATCCTTCAGCATAAGTGTTAAAAATACATATAAACACACAAGTATAAGTAGAGTTCCAACATTTCAGTAAAGGCCAAAAAGATTTTTCATCCAGTTGAACAATTTAGAGAATTTACAAACAAAATTAATTGTTCAAATACTAAAAACAGAAATTTAAATTGTTCATGACTGAAACAGAGAAAATAGGCTAGGCTGAATATGAAATAAGGCAGGCTAGGTTTCATGAACTCTAGAATTTTCTTGAAGTCCTACTTTGTCTGTTGTGAAGAGGTCTCCAAATTTTCTTCAACGCCCTTGAGTTTCACCAGGAACTCCTCCTTCTGTTCCTGTAGAGCCTTGATCAGTTCTTGCTCTTGAAAGTCCTTTTTCTCTTGATGTTCCTTGTTTTGTTTTAGCACCATAAGCCTGAGTTCCTTTAACTCCTTCCCCTGCTCCTGTACCAACTTTTCCAGGGTCAGCACCTGAAGCTTTCTAGCAGAATCCTTCATTTGACTTTCAACCCGTTCCATTCTATCCACTAACTCAGCAACTTGCCCATTAAGGATATCTTCCTCAACATCCAACTCTAGTGGCTGTTCCATACTGGTTTAAGAAACAGCACTGGCAGAAATCCTCCTGCTCTTTCTCACAGGCTGCTCAGATACATCCTTTTCTTTCCTCTTCCCTGTCACTTTCTATCTCTGTTCTCTCCCTTCTCTAATTTATGAATTTTTCCTTGCACTACTTACAAACTTAACCCAGCCAGGGTTTCCTCAACATGTTTGACTTTCATTTGATTCAAAAAGTTTTTTTGAATGCATTGACTTTCATTCGATTCAAAAAGCTTTGTTAGAATTTGTTTGCCCAAATTGGATTCAAAAAGCTTTGTTTGAATGTGTTTGACTTTTATTCGATTCAAAAGTTATGTTTGAATGAGTTTGACTTTCCTTTGATTAAAAAAGCTTTGTTTGAATGTGTTTAACTTTCCTTCGATTCAAAAAGT
Source organism: Chenopodium quinoa (assembly GCF_001683475.1). NCBI lineage: Eukaryota > Viridiplantae > Streptophyta > Magnoliopsida > Caryophyllales > Amaranthaceae > Chenopodium > Chenopodium quinoa. The sequence continues at coordinate 385,934 of NW_018744572.1, read as the reverse complement.
ATTGTTTGAATAAGTTTGACTTTCATTTGATTCAAAAAACTTTGTTTTAATGTGTTTAACTTTCAACTGATTCAAAAAGATTTTTTTTAAATGTTTTGAGCTTTCATATGATTCCATTAGCTTCGTTGAATACGTATGTATTTCTTTCAATTCAAAAAGTTTTGTTTGAATGTGTTTGACTTTCATTAGATTCAAAAAGCTTTGTTTGAATGTGTTTGACTTTCATTTGATTCAAAAATCTTTTTTGAATGTGTTTGACTATTATTCGATTCAAAAAAGCTTTGTTTGAATGTGTTTGACTTTCATTCGATTCAAAAAAGTTGCGACGAACACTACAACATGGGGGGTGAATTGTAGGTGTATTCCTAGTGACTAATTTTTCAAATATAAAACAAGGGGGGTGAATTGTTTGAATGTGTTTGATAATCATTTGAGTCTAAAGGCTTTGTTTTAATTTGTTTTTTTTTCATTTGATTCAATTAGCTTCTTTAAATACATATGACTTTCATTCGATTAGAAAATCTTAGTTTGAATTTGTTTTACTTTCATTCGATTCAAAAAGATTTGTTTGAATGTGTTTAATTATAATTTGATTAAAATAGCTTTGTTTGAATGCGTTTGACTTTCCTTTAATTAAAAAATCTTTGTTTGAATGTGTTTGACTTTCCTTCAATTCAAAGAGTTTTGTATGAATGTGTTTGCCTTTCCTTTGATTCAAAAATCTTTGTTTGAATGTGTTTGACTTTCCTTTAATTCAAAAAGTTTTGTTTGAATGTGTTAGACTTTCCTTTGATTCAAAAAACTTTGTTTTTATGTGTTTGACTTGCATTTTATACAAAAAGATTTGTTTGAATGCATTTGACTTTCATTCGGTTCAAAAATCTTTGTTTGAATGCGTTTGACTTTCAATTGATTAAAAAAGGTTTGTTTAAATGTTTTTTGCATTCATTTCATTCAATTAGCTTCTTTGAATGCATATAACTTTCATTCGATTCAAAAAGCTTTGTTTGAATGTGTTTGACTTTCATTAGATTCAAAAAGCTTTGTTTGAATGTGTTTGACTATCATTCGTTTCAAAAAGCTTTGTTTGAATTTGTTTGAGTTTCATTCTATTTTAAAATCTTTGTTTGAATGTGTTTGACTATCATTTGATACAAAAAGCTTTGTTGGAATGTGTTTTATTTTCATTTGATTCAAAAATCTTTGTTTTAATGTTTTTTTTATTTGATTTAATTAGCTTTTTTGAATGCATATGACTTTCATTAGATTCAAAAAACTCTGTTTGAATGTGTTTTACTTTCATTTTATTCAAAAAGCTTTGTTTTCTTGTGTTCTTTTTTTATTTGATTCAATTAGCTTCTTTGAATTCATATGACTTTCATTTGATTCAAAAAGCTTTGTTTGAATGTGTTTGAATTTCATTCGATTCAAAAAGCTTTGTTTGAATGCGTTTGACTATCATTTGATTCAAAAAGCATTGTTTAATTGAGTTTGATAATCATTTGAGTCTAAAGGCTTTGTTTTAATTTGTTTTTTTTCGTTTGATTCAATTAGCTTCTTTGAATACATAAGACTTTCGTTCGATTAAAAAACCTTAGTTTGAATTTGTTTTATTTCATTTGATTCAAAAATATTTGTTTGAATGTGTTAAAATATAATTTGAATAAAATAGCTTTGTTTGAATGCGTTTGACTTTCCTTTGATTAAAAAATCTTTGTTTGAATGTGTTTGACTTTTCTTCAATTCAAAAAGTTTTGTTTGAATGTGTTTGCCTTTCCTTTGATTAAAAAATCTTTGTTTGAATGTGTTTCACTTATCTTCAATTCAAAAAGTTTTGTTTGAATGTGTTTGCCTTTCCTTTGATTAAAAAATCTTTGTTTGAATGTGTTTGACTTTCCTTCAATTCAAAAAGTTTTGTTTGAATGTGTTAGACTTTCATTTGATTCAAAAAACTTTGTTTTTATGTGTTTTACTTTCATTTTATACAAAAAGATTTGTTTGAATGCATTTGACTTTCATTCGATTCAAAAATATTTGTTTGAATGTGTTTCACTTTCAATTGATTAAAAAAGGTTTGTTTAAATGTTTTTAGTATTCATTTGATTCAATTAGCTTCTTTGAATGTATTCAAATTTAATTTGATTCACAAAGCTTTTTTGAATGTGTTTGACTATCATTTGATTAAAAAAGCTTTGTTTGAATGTGTTTGACTTTCCTTCAATTCAAAAAGTTTTGTTTGAATGTGTTAGACTTTCATTTGATTCAATAAACTTTGTTTTTATGTATTTGACTTTCATTTTATACAAAAAGATTTGTTTGAATGCATTTGACTTTCATTCGATTCAAAAATCTTTGTTTGAATGCGTTTGACTTTCAATAGATTAAAAAAGGTTTGTTTAAATGTTTTTAATATTCATTTTATTTAATTAGCTTCTTTGAATGCATATAACTTTCATTCGATTAAAAAATCATTGGTTGAATGTGTTTGACTTTCATTAGATTTAAAAAGCTTTGTTTGAATGTATTTAAATTTCATTTTGTTTCACAAAGCTTTTTTGAATGTGTTTAACTATCATTCGATTCAAAAAGCTTTGTTTGAATGTGTTTGAGTTTCATTCTATTTAAAAAGCTTTGTTTGAACGTGTTTGGCTATCATTTGATATAAAAAGCTTTGTTTGAATGTGTTTTATTTTAATTTGATTCAAAAATCTTTGTTTTAATGTTTTTTTTTTATTTGATTTAATTAGCTTTTTCGAATGCATATGATTTTCATTCGATTCAAAAAGCTTTGTTTGAATGTGTTTTACTTTCATGTTATTCAAAAAGCTTTGTTTTCATGTGTTCTTTTTTTATTTGCTTCAATTAGCTTCTTTGAATACATATGACTTTCATTCGATTCACAAAGCTTTGTTTGAATGTGTTTCTCTTTCATTTGAATTTAAAAGCTTTGTTTGAATGTGTGTAACTTTCATTTGATTTAGAAATCATTGTTTAAATTTGTTTCACTTTCATTTAATTAAAAAAGCTTTATTTAAATGTTTTTTACTTTAATTTGATTAAAACAGCATTGTTTGAATGTCTTTAACTTTCCTTTGATTCACAACCTTTGTTTCAATATGTGTGACTTTCATTTGATTCAAAAAGTTTTTTTGAATGCATTGACTTTCATTCGATTAAAAAAGCTTTGTTAGAATTTGTTTGACCATCATTGGATTCAAAAAGCTTTGTTTGAATGTGTTTGACTTTTATTCAATTCAAAAAGTTATGTTTGAATGAGTTTGACTTTCCTTTGATTAAAAAAGCTTTGTTTGAATGTGTTTGACTTTCTTTCGATTCAAAAAGTTTTGTTTGAATGTGTTTGACTTTCATTTGATTCTAAAAACTTTGTTTTAATGTGTTTGACTTTCAATTGATTCAAAAAGATTTGTTTAAATGTTTTCAGCTTTCATTTGATTCCATTAGCTTCGTTGAATACATATGACTTTCTTTCAATGCAAAAAGTTTTGTTTGAATGTGTGTGACTTTCATTAGATTCAAAAAGCTTTGTTTGAATGTGTTTGACTTTCATTAGATTCGAAAAGCTTTTTTGAATGTGTTTGACCATCATTCGATTCAAAAAGCTTTGTTTGAATGTGTTTGACTTTCATTCAATTCAAAAAGGTTTGTTTGAATGTGTTTGACTATGATTTGATTCAAAAAGCATTGTTTGAATGAGTTTGATAATCTTTTGAGTCTAAAGGCTTTGTTTTAATTTGTTTTTTTTTTTTCATTTGATTTAATTAGCTTCTTTGAATGCATATGACTTTCATTCGATTCAAAAACCTTAGTTTGAATTTATTTTACTTTCATTCGATTCAAAAAGGTTTGTTTGAATGTGTTTGAGTTTCGTTCTATTTAAAAAGCTTTGTTTGAATGTGTTTGACTATCATTTGATACAAAAAGCTTTGTTTGAATGTGTTTTATTTTCATTTGATTCAAAAATCTTTGTTTTCTTGTTTTTTTTATTTGATTTAATTAGCTTTTTTTAATGCATATGACTTTCATTAGATTCAAAAAACTTTATTTGAATGTGTTTTACTTTCATTTTATTCAAAAAGCTTTGTTTTCTTGTGTTCTTTTTTTATTTGATTCAATTAGCTTCTTTAAATACATATGACTTTCATTTGATTCAAAAAGCTTTGTTTGAATGTGTTTGACTTTTATTCGATTCAAAAAGCTTTGTTTGAATGTGTTTGACTATCATTTGATTCAAAAAGCATTGTTTGAATGTGTTTGATAATCATTTGAGTCTAAAGGCTTTGTTTTAATTTGTTTTTTTTTTCATTTGATTTAATTTGTTTTTTTGAATGCATATGACTTTCATTCGATTCAAAAACCTTAGTTTGAATTTATTTTACTTTCATTTGATTCAAAAAGATTTGTTTGGATGTGTTTAAATATAATTTGATCAAAATAGCTTTGTTTGAATGTGTTTGACTTTCCTTTGATTAAAAAATCTTTGTTTGAATCTGTTTGATTTTCCTTCAATTCAAAATGTTTTGTTTGAATGTGTTTGACTTTCCGTTGATTAAAAAATCGTTTTTTGAATGTGTTTTACTTTCCTTCAATTCAAAAAGTTTTGTTTGAATGTCTTAGACTTTCATTTGATTCACAAAACTTTGTTTTTATGTGTTTGACTTTCATATGAATTTCATTCGATTCAATAATCTTTTTTTGAATGTGTTTGACTTTCAATTGATTTAAAAAGGTTTGTTTAAATGTTTTTAGTATTCATTTGATTCAATTAACTTCTTTGAATGCATATAACTTTCATTCAATTCAAGAAGCTTTGTTAGAATTTGTTTGACCATCATTGGATTAAAAAAGCTTTGTTTGAATGTGTTTGACTTTTATTCGATTCAAAAAGTTATGTTTGAATGAGTTTGACTTTCCTTTGATTAAAAAAGCTTTGTTTGAATGTTTTTGACTTTCATTCGATTCAAAAAGTTTTGTTTGAATGTGTTCTACTTTCATTTGATTCAAAACACTTAGTTTTACTGTGTTTGACTTTCAATTGATTCAAAAAGATTTGTTTAATTGTTTTTATATTTCATTTTATTCCATTAGCTTCGTTGAATACATATGACTTTTTTTCAATTCAAAAAGTTTTGTTTGAATGTGTTTTACTTTCATTAGATTCAAAAAGCTTTGTTTGAATGTGTTTGACTTTCATTTGATTCAAAAAGCCTTTTTGAATGTGTTTGACTATCATTTGATACAAAAAGCTGTGTTTGAATGTGTTTTATTTTCATTTGATGAAAAAATCTTTGTCTTAATGTTTTTTTTTATTTGATTTAATTAGCTTTTTTGAATGCATATGACTTCCATTAGATTTAAAAGGCTTTGTTTGAATGTTTTTTACTTTCATTTTATTCAAAAAGCTTTGTTTTCTTGTGTTCTTTTTTTATTTGATTCAATTAGCATCTTTGAATACATATGACTTTTATTCGATTCAAAAAGCTTTGTTTGAATGTGTTTCCCCTTTTATTTTATTCAAAAAGCTTTGTTAGAATGTGTGTAACTTTCGTTTGATTTAGAAATCATTGTTTTAATTTGTTTCACTTTCATTTAATTAAAAAAAGCTTTATTAAAATGTTTTTTTACTTTCATTTGATTAAAAAAGCATTGTTTGAATGTCTTTAACTTTCCTTTTATTCACAACATTTGTTTCAATATGTTTGACTTTCATTTGATTCAAAAAGTTTTTTTGAATGCATTGACTTTCATTCGATTCAAAAAGCTTTGTTAGAATTTGTTTGCCCATCATTAGATTCAAAAAGCTTTGTTTGAATGTGTTTGACTTTTATTCGATTCAAAAAGTTATGTTTGATTGAGTTTGACTTTCCTTTGATTAAAAAGCTTTGTTTGAATGTGTTTGACTTTCCTTCGATTCAAAAAGTTTTGTTTGAATGTGTTTGACTTTCATTTGATTCAAAAAACTTTGTTTTAATGTGTTTGACTTTCAATTGATTCAAAAAGATTTGTTTAAATGTTTTGAGCTTTCATTTGATTCCATTAGCTTCGTTGAATACATATGACTTTCTTTCAATTCAAAAAGTTTTGTTTGAATGTGTTGTACTTTCATTAGATTCAAAAAGCTTTGTTTGAATGTATTTCACTTTCATTTGATTTTAAAAGCTTTTTTGAATGTGTTTGACTATCATTCGATTCAAAAAGCTTTGTTTGAATGTGTTTGACTTTCATTTGATTCAAAAAGCCTTTTTGAATGTGTTTGACTATCATTTGATACAAAAAGCTGTGTTTGAATGTGTTTTATTTTCATTTGATGAAAAAATCTTTGTCTTTATGTTTTTTTTTATTTGATTTAATTAGCTTTTTTGAATGCATATGACTTTCATTAGATTTAAAAGGCTTTGTTTGAATGTTTTTTACTTTCATTTTATTCAAAAAGCTTTGTTTTCTTGTGTTCTTTTTTTATTTGATTCAATTAGCATCTTTGAATACATATGACTTTTATTCGATTCAAAAAGCTTTGTTTGAATGTGTTTCCCCTTTTATTTTATTCAAAAAGCTTTGTTAGAATGTGTGTAACTTTCGTTTGATTTAGAAATCATTGTTTTAATTTGTTTCACTTTCATTTAATTAAAAAAAGCTTTATTAAAATGTTTTTTTACTTTCATTTGATTAAAAAAGCATTGTTTGAATGTCTTTAACTTTCCTTTTATTCACAACATTTGTTTCAATATGTTTGACTTTCATTTGATTCAAAAAGTTTTTTTGAATGCATTGACTTTCATTCGATTCAAAAAGCTTTGTTAGAATTTGTTTGCCCATCATTGGATTCAAAAAGCTTTGTTTGAATGTGTTTGACTTTTATTCGATTCAAAAAGTTATGTTTGATTGAGTTTGACTTTCCTTTGATTAAAAAGCTTTGTTTGAATGTGTTTGACTTTCCTTCGATTCAAAAAGTTTTGTTTGAATGTGTTTGACTTTCATTTGATTCAAAAAACTTTGTTTTAATGTGTTTGACTTTCAATTGATTCAAAAAGATTTGTTTAAATGTTTTGAGCTTTCATTTGATTCCATTAGCTACGTTGAATACATATGACTTTCTTTCAATTCAAAAAGTTTTGTTTGAATGTGTTTTACTTTCATTAGATTCAAAAAGCTTTGTTTGAATGTATTTCACTTTCATTTGATTTTAAAAGCTTTTTTGAATGTGTTTGACTATCATTCGATTCAAAAAGCTTTGTTTGAATGTGTTTGACTTTCATTCGATTAAAAAAGCTTTGTTTGAATGTGTTTGACTATCATTTGATTCAAAAAGTATTGTTTAATTGAGTTAGATAATCATTTGAGTCTAAAGGCTTTGTTTTAGTTTGTTTTTTTTTCGTTTGATTCAATTAGGTTCTTTGAATACATATGACTTTCATTCAATTAAAAAACCTTAGTTTGAATTTGTTTTATTTCATTTGATTCAAAAAGATTTGTTTGAATGTGTTTAAATATAATTTGAATAAAATATCTTTGTTTGAATACGTTTGACTTTCCTTTGTTTAAAAAATCTTTGTTTGAATGTGTTTGACTTTTCTTCAATTCAAAAAGTTTTGTTTGAATGTGTTTGCCTTTCCTTTGATTAAAAAATCTTTGTTTGAAAGTGTTTGACTTTCCTTCAATTCAAAAAGTTTTGTTTGAATGTATTAGACTTTCATTTTTGATTCAAAAAACTTTGTTTTTATGTGTTTGACTTTCATTTTATACAAAAAGATTTGTTTGAATGCATTTGACTTTCATTCGATTCAAAAATCTTTGTTTGAATGCGTTTGACTTTCAATTGATTAAAAAAGGTTTGTTTAAATGTTTTTAGTATTCATTTGATTAACTTAGCTTCTTTGAATGCATATACCTTTCATTCGATTCAAAAATCTTTGGTTGAATGTGTTTGACTTTCATTAGATTCAAAAAGCTTTGTTTGAACGTATTTAAATTTCATTTGATTCACAAAGCTTTTTTGAATGTGTTTGACTTTCATTCGATTCAAAAAGCTTTGTTTGAATGTGTTTGAGTTTCATTCTATTTAAAAAGTTTTGTTTGAATGTGTTTGACTATCATTTGATACAAAAAGCTTTGTTTGAATGTGTTTTATTTTCATTTGATTCAAAAATCTTTGTTTTAATGTTTTTTTTTAATTTGATTTAATTAGCTTTTTCAAATGCATATGACTTTCATTCAATTCAAAAAGCTTTGTTTGAATGTGTTTTACTTTCATTATATTAAAAAAGCTATGTTTTCATGTGTTCTTTTTTTTATTTGATTCAATTAGCTTCTTTGAATACATATGATTTTCATTCGATTCAAAAAGCTTTGTTTGAATGTGTTTCCCCTTCATTTGAATTTAAAAGCTTTGTTTGAATGTGTGTAACTTTCGTTAAATTAAGAAATCATTGTTTAAATTTGTTTCACTTTCATTGAATTAAAAAGAGCTTTATTTAAATGTTTTTTTACTTTCATTTGATTAAAAAAGCATTGTTTGAATTTCTTTAACTTTCCTTTGATTCACAACCTTTGTTTTAATATGTGTGACTTTCATTTGATTCAAAAAGTTTTTTTGAACGCATTGACTTTCATTCGATTCAAAAATTTTTGTTAGAATTTGTTTGACCATCATAGGATTCAAAAAACTTTGTTTGAATGTGTTTGACTTTTATTCGATTCAAAGAGTGATGTTTGAATGAGTTTGACTTTCCTTTAATTAAAAAAGTTTGTTTGAATGTGTTTGACTTTCCTTCGATTCAAAAAGTTTTGTTTGAATGTGTTTGACTTTCATTTGATTCAAAAAACTTTGTTTTAATGTGTTTGACTTTCAATTGATTCAAAAAGATTTGTTTAAATGTTTTGAGCTTTCATTTGATTCCATTAGCTTCGTTGAATACATATGACTTTCTTTCAATTCAAAAAGTTTTGTTTGAATGTGTTGTACTTTCATTAGATTCAAAAAGCTTTGTTTGAATGTATTTCACTTTCATTTGATTTTAAAAGCTTTTTTGAATGTGTTTGACTATCATTCGATTCAAAAAGCTTTGTTTGAATGTGTTTGACTTTCATTTGATTCAAAAAGCCTTTTTGAATGTGTTTGACTATCATTTGATACAAAAAGCTGTGTTTGAATGTGTTTTATTTTCATTTGATGAAAAAATCTTTGTCTTTATGTTTTTTTTTATTTGATTTAATTAGCTTTTTTGAATGCATATGACTTTCATTAGATTTAAAAGGCTTTGTTTGAATGTTTTTTACTTTCATTTTATTCAAAAAGCTTTGTTTTCTTGTGTTCTTTTTTTATTTGATTCAATTAGCATCTTTGAATACATATGACTTTTATTCGATTCAAAAAGCTTTGTTTGAATGTGTTTCCCCTTTTATTTTATTCAAAAAGCTTTGTTAGAATGTGTGTAACTTTCGTTTGATTTAGAAATCATTGTTTTAATTTGTTTCACTTTCATTTAATTAAAAAAAGCTTTATTAAAATGTTTTTTTACTTTCATTTGATTAAAAAAGCATTGTTTGAATGTCTTTAACTTTCCTTTTATTCACAACATTTGTTTCAATATGTTTGACTTTCATTTGATTCAAAAAGTTTTTTTGAATGCATTGACTTTCATTCGATTCAAAAAGCTTTGTTAGAATTTGTTTGCCCATCATTGGATTCAAAAAGCTTTGTTTGAATGTGTTTGACTTTTATTCGATTCAAAAAGTTATGTTTGATTGAGTTTGACTTTCCTTTGATTAAAAAGCTTTGTTTGAATGTGTTTGACTTTCCTTCGATTCAAAAAGTTTTGTTTGAATGTGTTTGACTTTCATTTGATTCAAAAAACTTTGTTTTAATGTGTTTGACTTTCAATTGATTCAAAAAGATTTGTTTAAATGTTTTGAGCTTTCATTTGATTCCATTAGCTACGTTGAATACATATGACTTTCTTTCAATTCAAAAAGTTTTGTTTGAATGTGTTTTACTTTCATTAGATTCAAAAAGCTTTGTTTGAATGTATTTCACTTTCATTTGATTTTAAAAGCTTTTTTGAATGTGTTTGACTATCATTCGATTCAAAAAGCTTTGTTTGAATGTGTTTGACTTTCATTCGATTAAAAAAGCTTTGTTTGAATGTGTTTGACTATCATTTGATTCAAAAAGTATTGTTTAATTGAGTTAGATAATCATTTGAGTCTAAAGGCTTTGTTTTAGTTTGTTTTTTTTTCGTTTGATTCAATTAGGTTCTTTGAATACATATGACTTTCATTCAATTAAAAAACCTTAGTTTGAATTTGTTTTATTTCATTTGATTCAAAAAGATTTGTTTGAATGTGTTTAAATATAATTTGAATAAAATATCTTTGTTTGAATACGTTTGACTTTCCTTTGTTTAAAAAATCTTTGTTTGAATGTGTTTGACTTTTCTTCAATTCAAAAAGTTTTGTTTGAATGTGTTTGCCTTTCCTTTGATTAAAAAATCTTTGTTTGAAAGTGTTTGACTTTCCTTCAATTCAAAAAGTTTTGTTTGAATGTATTAGACTTTCATTTTTGATTCAAAAAACTTTGTTTTTATGTGTTTGACTTTCATTTTATACAAAAAGATTTGTTTGAATGCATTTGACTTTCATTCGATTCAAAAATCTTTGTTTGAATGCGTTTGACTTTCAATTGATTAAAAAAGGTTTGTTTAAATGTTTTTAGTATTCATTTGATTAACTTAGCTTCTTTGAATGCATATACCTTTCATTCGATTCAAAAATCTTTGGTTGAATGTGTTTGACTTTCATTAGATTCAAAAAGCTTTGTTTGAACGTATTTAAATTTCATTTGATTCACAAAGCTTTTTTGAATGTGTTTGACTTTCATTCGATTCAAAAAGCTTTGTTTGAATGTGTTTGAGTTTCATTCTATTTAAAAAGTTTTGTTTGAATGTGTTTGACTATCATTTGATACAAAAAGCTTTGTTTGAATGTGTTTTATTTTCATTTGATTCAAAAATCTTTGTTTTAATGTTTTTTTTTTAATTTGATTTAATTAGCTTTTTCAAATGCATATGACTTTCATTCAATTCAAAAAGCTTTGTTTGAATGTGTTTTACTTTCATTATATTAAAAAAGCTATGTTTTCATGTGTTCTTTTTTTTATTTGATTCAATTAGCTTCTTTGAATACATATGATTTTCATTCGATTCAAAAAGCTTTGTTTGAATGTGTTTCCCCTTCATTTGAATTTAAAAGCTTTGTTTGAATGTGTGTAACTTTCGTTAAATTAAGAAATCATTGTTTAAATTTGTTTCACTTTCATTGAATTAAAAAGAGCTTTATTTAAATGTTTTTTTACTTTCATTTGATTAAAAAAGCATTGTTTGAATTTCTTTAACTTTCCTTTGATTCACAACCTTTGTTTTAATATGTGTGACTTTCATTTGATTCAAAAAGTTTTTTTGAACGCATTGACTTTCATTCGATTCAAAAATTTTTGTTAGAATTTGTTTGACCATCATAGGATTCAAAAAACTTTGTTTGAATGTGTTTGACTTTTATTCGATTCAAAGAGTGATGTTTGAATGAGTTTGACTTTCCTTTAATTAAAAAAGTTTGTTTGAATGTGTTTGACTTTCCTTCGATTCAAAAAGTTTTGTTTGAATGTGTTTGACTTTCATTTGATTCAAAAAACTTTGTTTTAATGTGTTTGACTTTCAATTGATTCAAAAAGATTTGTTTAAATGTTTTGAGCTTTCATTTGATTCCATTAACTTCGTTGAATACATATGGCTTTCTTTCAATTCAAAAAGTTTTGTTTGAATGTGTTTGACTTTCATTAGATTCTAATAGCTTTGTTTGAATGTGTTTGACTTTCATTTGATTCGAAAAGATTTTTTGAATGTGTTTGACTATCATTCGATTAAAAAAGCTTTGTTTTAATGTGTTTGACTTTCATTCGATTCAAAAAGCTTTGTTGAATGTGTTTGACTATCATTTGATTCAAAAAGCATTGTTTGAATGTGTTTGATAATCATTTGAGTCTAAAGGCTTTGTTTTAATTTGTTTTTTTTTTCATTTGATTCAATAAGCTTCTTTGAATGCATATGACTTTCATTCGATTCAAAAACCTCAGTTTGAATTTATTTTACTTTCATTCGATTCAAAAAGATTTGTTTGGATGTGTTTAAATATAATTTGATCAAAATAGCTTTGTTTGAATGTGTTTGACTTTCCTTTGATTAAAAAATCTTTGTTTGAATGTGTTTGATTTTCCTTCAATTCAAAATGTTTTGTTTGAATATATTTGACTTTTCTTTGATCAAAAAATTATTTTTTGAATGTGTTTGACTTTCCATCAATTTAAAAAGTTTTGTTTGAATGTGTTAGACTTTTATTTGATTCACAAAACTTTTTTTTTTTTGGTAAATTGGAATTATTATTACCGAAGAAGAAAATTAGAACTTTCAAAAGCAAAGTTGCAACCCCAAGCTACACAAGCCTGAACACAGGCAAACAAACCCCCAAACTACCCCTAGAAGCCTGAGTGCCACCTTCTAGGAAGGGTTCACCAGGGAGAAGGAGACAGACCCTGCAAGCAAAATCTAACCACCTTCTATGAAGGGTTCACCAGGGAGAAGGAGACAGACCCTGCAAGCAAAATCTAACCACCTTCTATGAAGGGTGCCAGAATAAGCAGACAGGAACACAAAAGAAAAAGCCTACCCTAGACTCAACTGCTAAAAACATGCAACAGGACAAGACAGAAAGGCAAACAACACAAACAACACAAAACAAACAACTACAACACAAGAAGCTGTCTGTCAGAGACAAAACATCTACAAGCTACAAAGAATAAAATATCACTAAAAACACCAGAAGTAGTCTTACAGCTCCCTGTAAAAACTACAGCATTCCTCTGCAGCCATATCTGATACACAGCCTCAGCAAAGCACATTCCAACTAGTCTATTTTTAGGTCTAGACCTCCTGCAAACTCTTGAGATCCATTCTAATTCAACATCAAACTGGTTTACAGTTCTGTCATATCCAAACACTACAAGAACCTGTTTCCAAATGCTGCTACTAAAAGAGCACTCAAAGAATAGATGCTGCACTGATTCCAAGCTCTGAGCACACAAAAAGCAGATAGGATCACATTGAATATTCCAGCTCTGCAGTCTGTCTTTAGTAACTAGCCTACTTCTGATAGCAAGCCAAGTAATAAATAATCTCTTTGGGGAGGCAAGATTATTACAAATAACTCTTCTCCAAGTCACTTTGGGCACCTGACCAATAATGCAATGATAAATCTTTTTAATCTTGACTTTCCCACCATGCATAACAGAATCCCAGCTACCAATACTATCAATGATAGTTCTACATTTGAGAATTCTCTTAAGCACCCAAGAACACTTCTTGGGAGCAGGCAGACCCCACCAAGGCTTCCATTTGAAATATTAAGTATGAACCCATTTAACCCAAAGGCTACTAGCCTTATGAGCCAAATCCCATAAAAGCTTGGTAATTGCAGCAAGATTCCATTCAGGGAGAGAAATAAGATTCCACCCCCCACTCACTTTAGAAAGACAAACTTGAGACCAAGAAACTAGAGATTTCTTAGAGGGTTTAGCTTTCCCAATCCAGAGAAACACTCTAAATCTTGATTCAATCTCTTTAAGAATCTTCTTGGGAAGGACAAAAATTTGAGCCCAATATGTTTGAATCCCAAAAAGAACACTTTTCACCAACTGTAATCTACCAGCATAGGAAAGATGCCTTGCAGTCCACCCATTGATCCTGGCAGTTACCTTGTCCACCAAGGGCTTACATTGAACAATAGAAAGCTTTTTAGAAGATAAAGGAACTCCTAGATACCTAAAAGGGATAGAACCAGCAGCAACCCCAATTAGAGCTCTAAGACTAATTTTCTCATCCTCTAATAAGCCTCCAAAATAAACCTTACTCTTATCCAGGTTTGCAGCAAGTCCTGAAGCTTCAGAGAACTTAGTAAAAGCCTGGAAAAGAAAAGAAACAGAACCAGTACCTGCCCTAGAGAACATCAATAGATCATCAGCAAACATTAGATGGGTCAAGTTCATTTTCTCACATCTAGGGTGGTAATTGAAATCTGGGTTCTGCTGTAGGTCAGAAACACACCTGGAAAGATACTTCATCCCAATAGCAAAAAGAAAAGGGGACATGGGGTCACCTTGTCTAAGACCCTTCCTAGCTGGGAAAGGTTTAGAGGGGGTCCCATTGATCAAAATAGAGAAAGAAACAGTAGAAATACACCCTTTTATCCAACTAATAAATTGAGCAGGGAAACTAAGTTCAGCCATGATAGTTGTAAGGAAACTCCGCTCAACTGAGTCATAAGCCTTTTTGAGATCAATCTTGAACATGCACCTTGGAGTGATATACTTATGACCATACCCTTTAATCAATTGAGTTGCAAGCAAAATATTGTCACCAATATGCTTACCAGGAATAAACCCAGCCTAAGCATTATCAATGATCTCATGAAGAACAGAAGCCAATCGAGCAGTTAAAATCTTGGAAATTAGCTTATACAGAACAGTACAGCATGCAATTGGCCTGAAATCTTTAGCATAAGAAGGATTCTAAAACTTAGGAACTAAGGTAACAGTTGTGCAATTCCATTGCCTTGATAATCTTCCAGTGTTAAAGAAATCCAAAACACTTGCATAAATATCTTCTTTCACTATACTCCAAACTTTCTTGAAAAATAAAGCATTAAAACTATCAATTCTAGGAGCTTTGGTATTGTCAATACCTTTAAGAGCCAAGTCAATTTCATCAACTGTGACAGGGGAAATAAGAGAATTATGGGAGGTAGCAGACAATTGCCTACCCCTTCTCATTGTACTTAGATCAACTCCAGGAAGAGCAGTGGCTCTGGAACCCAACAAATTCTTATAAAACCTAGTGATCTCATCTTCAATAGCAACAGGGGTCTTCAACAAATCACAATGCTCATTGAAAATAGAATCAATCCTGTTCTTACTTTGCCTCTGCTTCAAGATAGAGAAAAAGTAATGATTATTACCATCACCAAGCTGCATCCAGTCTATTCTTGACTTTTGCTTGTAGACACTTTCTTGAATACTTAGCCAATGCTTCACATTTGCAATGGCTTCCATTTCCTGAGCATAAAGGTCAGCATTCATCACATCACCAAAAATCTGATGCTAGATGTCAGAAAGATGGTATTGAGCAGCCTCAAGTTTAGCATGAATATCACCAAATTTCTGAATATTAAGAGATTTTAGAGCACTCTTAATCTGCTTAAGCTTGCACCAAACATTACCTGTACCAGCTTGCCAAGTATTCTCAATAATAGACAAGAAATTATCATGATCAACAAGAAAATTCAGAAACCTAAAGGGGTTCCCCTTCCTAAGCTGAGCAGGAAGAATCTCACAAGCAATAGGGATATGGTCAGAAAGAGAGGGAGGCAAATAAAGAGCTTCAACATGACCATAACAATTAATCCACTCCTGGTTTACAAATCCCCTATCAATCCTAGAAAAAGTTCTGGGACCCACATGAGCTTTATTACACCAGGAATAAAAAGATCCTTTAGATTTTATTTCAACAAGGGCTAAATCATCAATGCACTGCTGAAAATCTGTAGTCTCATAATCAGAGACAGGAGCTCCATTCAGCCTATCATCAGTAGATATAATGGAATTGAAGTCACCAGTACATAACCAAGGCAGAAGAGTAGCCGGAAGCCCCTTAAGACCATCCCACAGCTGCAATCTATCATGAATAGTATGGAGACCATAAACAAAAGTAACCAAGAGTTGAGTCTGTAGATCCTTAGTACTAAGAAGACAATGAACAAATTGCTCAGTAGAAGCTAAAATATCCAAAGTAAGACAATCAGCTTTCCATCCCACCCAAATTCTACCTTTAGGAAAGCTAGAATAGTTACAATGCTAAGACCAAGAGCTTCCAAACTTCCTCTGAATATCCATGCATTTTTGATGTTTAACTTTAGTTTCCAGAATACACATAATGTCAGCTTTCTGATCAAAGAGTAGCTTCTTAACAGAAGTTATCTTCCAGGGTCATTAAGACCCCTAATATTCCATGAGAGGACTAACATTGCCCCAAAGAGGGATTACCTTCACCTTCATTAGGATCATCATTTCTAACTGCAATATCATCTATATCATCCCTTTCATGAACCAAAGGAAAATAAGTGTTTGAGCTTGAGACAGGAAAAGAAATCTTCCTATTAGCTTTTATCTTTGATTTTTTTTCCAGGGACTTGCCAATTTTCTGACTGAATTTGAGCTTCATGAGTGACCTTGACAGATTCAGGAGCTTTAGGCTCTGCAGGTTTGGTTGTCTTAGGTACCCAAACTTGCCTAGCTAGAGGCTGCACAACTTTTTTTCCACCAGTTTGTTTCTTTAGTTGAGGCATAGCACAATCATGCCCCACTTTATCACACTTCTTGCAAAATGGGGGTGTCCATTAAAAAAGGACCTTAATCTCAATCAATTCACCAGAAGGGCTCTCAACCCAAACAGAAGTAGGCAGGGGCTTAGTAACATCAACTTCCACCAGAAGTCTAGCAAAAGAAACTCTAAGCTGCCTAGAAGTACACTCATCAGCACAGAATTGGAACACCAAGCAGACTGCCAATTCTACTTAAAGTTTTAGCACCCCAACAGTTCAATGGCAAATTAGGAATTTTAACCCATAAAGGAATAGTTCTTAAAATCTCAGCATGAAAATCAAACTTATCCGACCAGGCTTTAACAATAGCTGGCTTACCAAAAAATATATGAGGACCAGAACATAAAATGGCATTCTTATCATCAACAGATTTCAAATTGATTATAAAATACCCCTCATCATGCCAAAAAATATCTGGTTTAGCTATATTACTCCAATTATCAGCAACAAACTTAGAAACAGCAGAAATAGTAGGAGAATAACCAACAACATAGAAGATAATAGCATTACCCCATTTCTTATTACCCTCGCAAATATCAGCAGAGCTTAGCTTAGCAATCGATTTGCCATCTCTAATCTCAAGAGCAATGAAAGACAGAGAGGTCCCTTTTGCATTGAGCTTCCCTTTGAATAGATCCTTCCATTCTTCAGCAGCAGCCTCATGAACTTGATTCAAGCTATCAGGAACCTCAGAAGCCTCATGATTAGCAGCAGAAGGAGCTATCGGGTTTTGATTTTGCTTAGAAACCAATGGAACAGTAACCAAAGAAACCCTAGTTACTGTTCCATTAGATCTAGCCTGAGATTCAGCAATCGAACTTCTATAAGACCTTTCCAGTATCCTTACTTCACCTCTGGATATCATTCCACCTGATGGATGCACCAGATGTGGAGGAGGAGTAACTAGTTCATCTTCTTCAGCAATCGATTCAGATGAAGAAATTCCAGATTTTTTCAGATTATCCAGAATCTTTACACAAGCAGCATGAGTAGAGTTTTGTAGAAGTGGAGATGAAGTTTTCTTCTTACGAGCCATGGAGAGGGAGAATCTATATGAAGACCCGACCTAGCTGCAAATCGCCATGAAAATCACCTTAGAGAGAAAAGTCAACAAAAAGTCAACGCAAACAAAACTCTTATGTGTTTATGTGTTTGACTTTCATTTTATACAAAAATATTTGACTTTGTTTTTATATGTTTGACTTTCATTTTATACAAAAAGATTTGTTTGTATAAAGTCAACGCGAACAAAACTCTTATGTGTTTATGTGTTTGACTTTCATTTTATACAAAAAGATTTAACTTTGTTTTTATGTGTTTGACTTTCATTTTATGTGTTTGACTTTCATTTTATACAAAAAGATTTGTTTGAATGCATCTGACTTTCATTCGATTCAAAAACTTTTTTTTGAATGTGTTTGACTTTCAATTGATTCAAAAATGTTTTTAGTATTCATTTGATTCAATTAGCATCTTTGAATGCATATAAATTTCATTCAATTAAAAAAGCTTTGTTAGAATTTGTTTGACCATCATTGAATTCAAAAAGCTTTGTTTGATTGTGTTTAACTTTTATTCGATTCAAAAAGCTGTGTTTGAATGAGTTTGACTTTACTTTGATTAAAAAACATTTGTTTGAATGTGTTTGACTGTCCTTCGATTCAAAAAGTTTTGTTTGAATGTGTTTGACTTTCATTTGATTTAAAAAACTTTGTTTTAATGTGTTTGACTTTCATTTTATACAAAAAGATTTGTTTGAATGCATTTGACTTTCAATTAATTCAAAAATCTTTGTTTGAATGTGTTTGACTTTCAATTGATTCAAAAAGATTTGTTTAAATGTTTTGAGCTTTCATTTGATTCCATTCGCTTCGTTGAATACATATGATTTTCTTTCAATTCAAAAAGTTTTGTTTGAATGTGTTTGACTTTCATTAGATTCAAAAAGCTTTGTTTGAATGTGTTTGACTTTTATTTGATTCATAAAGGTTTTTTGAATGTGTTTGACTATCATTCCATTCAAAAATGCTTTGTTTGAATGTGTTTGACTTTTATTTGATTCAAAAAGATTTGTTTGAATGTGTAAAAATATAATTTGAATAAAATAGCTTCGTTTGAATGTGTTTGACTTTTCTTCAATTCAAAAAGTTTTGTTTGAATGTGTTTGCCTTTCCTTTTAATAAAAAATCTTTGTTTGAATGCGTTCGACTTTCCTTCAATTCAAAAAGTTTTGTTTGAATGTGTTAGCCTTTCATTTGATTCAAAAAACTTTGTTTTTATGTGTTTGACTTTCATTTTATACAAAAAGATTTGTTTGAATGCATTTGACTTTCATTCGATTCAAAAATCTTTGTTTGAATGCGTTTGACTTTTAATTGATTAAAAAAGGTTTTTTTAAATGTTTTAGTATTCATTTTATTCAATTAGCTTCTTTGAACGCATATACCTTTCATTCGATTCAAAAATCTTTGGTTGAATGTGTTTGACTTTCATTAGATTCAAAAAGCTTTGTTTGAATGTGTTTAAATTTCATTTGATTCACAAAGCTTTTTTGAATGTGTTTAACTATCATTCGATTCAAAAAGCTTTGTTTGAATGTGTTTGACTATTATTTGATACAAAAAGCTTTGTTTCAATGTGTTTTATTTTCATTTGATTTAATTAGCTTCTTTGAATACATATGACTTTCATTCGATTCAAAAAACTTTGTTTGAATATGTTTCCCTTTCATTTGAATCAAAAATCTTTGTTTGAATGTGTGTAACTTTCATTTGATTTAGAAATCATTGTTTAAATTTGTTTCACTTTCATTTAATTAAAAAAAGCTTTATTTAAATGTTTTTTACTTTCATTTGATTAAAAAAAGCACTGTTTGAATGTGTTTGACTTTCCTTTGATTCACAACCTTTGTTTCAATATGTTTGACTTTCATTTGATTCAAAAAGTTTTTGTTAATGCATTGACTTTCATTCAATTCAAAAAGTTTTGATAGAATTTTTTGACCATCATTAGGTTCAAAAAGCTTTATTTGAATGTGTTTGACTTTTATTCGTTTCAAAAGTTATGTTTGAATAAGTTTGTCTTTCCTTTGATTAAAAAAGCGTTGTTAGAACGTGTTTGACTTTCCTTCAATTCAAAAACTTTTGTTTGAATGTGTTTGACTTTCATTTGATTCAAATAACTTTGTTTTAATGTATTTGACTTTCAATTGATTCAAAAAGAATTGTTAAAATGTTTTGAGCTTTAATTTGATTCCATTACCTTCGTTGAATACATATGACTTTCTTTCAATTCAAAAAGTTTTGTTTGAATGTGTTTGACTTTCAATAGATTCAAAAAGCTTTATTTGAATGTGTTTGACTTTCATTTGATTCGAAAAGCTTTTTTGAATGTGTTTAACTATCATTCGATTCAAAAAAGCTTTGTTACAATGTGTTTGACTTTCATTTGATTCAAAAAGCTTTGTTTGAATATGTTTGACTATCATTTGATCCAAAAAGCATTGTTTAATTGTGTGTGATAATCATTTGAGTCTAAATGCTTTGTTTTAATTTGTTTTTTTTTTCATTTGATTCAATTAGCTTCTTTGAATACATATGACTTTCATTCGATTAAAAAACCTTAGTTTGAATTTGTTTTACTTTCATTTGATTCAATAAGATTTGTTTGAATGTGTATAAATATAATTTGATTAAAATAGCTTTGTTTGAATGCTTTTGACTTTCCTTTGATTAAAAAATCTTTGTTTGAATGTGTTTGACTTTTCTTCAATTCAAAAAGTTTTGTTTGAATGTGTTTGCCTTTTCTTTGATTAAAAAATCTTTGTTTGAATGTGTTTGACTTTCCTTCAATTCAAAAAGTTTTGTTTGAACGTGTTACACTTTCATTTGATTCAAAAAACTTTGTTTTTATGTGTTTGACTTTCATTTTATACAAAAAGATTTTTTTTGAATGCATTTGACTTTCAATCGATTCAAAAATCTTTGTTTGAATGCATTTGACTTTCAATTGATTAAAAATGGTTTGTTTAAATGTTTTTAGTATTCATTTCATTCAATTAGCTTCTTTGAGTGCATATAACTTTACACAAATAAAAAATGATGGAAATTTTTTTGCCTTTTCGCATTTTTTGAGTGGCACGATCACATTACTATGCACACACGAGTCATGTACACATTAAGTCATGTCGTGTCATATCACCATGATTTGAGTCTAACACATGTGTCAAACACTTTGAGTCGAGTTAACCTGGAGTCAATCACAGCGAGTGAAGTTTATAACTTGAGTCGTGTCAAGTCAATGAGTCAAGCGACATTAAACCTTAGGTCAACCCTAAGATAATTAAAGAAATTAGCAAAGTTCTATAGTAAAAAATAAATACAGGTGCAGCTTAATAGGGAAGACCCTACTCCAGCGCCTGACGAAAACAACTAGCGTCTGGCAACAGTTTTTAGCGCCTGGCGCTAGATCCCAGCATCTGGCGACAGAGCTAAATCGCAGCGCCAGAAGCAATTGCAGCGGCGACAGAAAGCTCAACCACTCAGAGCGGTTATTTCAACCTCTTTCAGCAAATTTTGGGTTCCTTGGTTCGCCAGTTAACCCCTATAAGCAATTTAACATGATCAAGTAGTCATCTTGTTTACAATCGCAATAAGTGATCGACCAGATGAAAGATCGTCTCACTTAGCTTAAAGCGCCTAAGCATTGGCTCATCGCAGAGACACCGACATACTGGTTCATAAACAGCAGAGGCACCGACATAATGGTTCACAAGAAGCAAAAGCGCCGACGTACTAGCATAGCGGAAGCAAAGTTCAAGCGAGCTTTAAAGGTCGACAAGTGTTGGACCTCGGAAGTTTTTCTTTGGAATATTATCGCAACAAACATTCAAGCATCGAAGCTCTTTTGTTCAGAGACGCGTGGACATATTATCAAAGCTCTTTTGTTCAGAGACGCGTGGACATATTATCAAAGCTCTTTTGTTCAGAGACACGTAGACTTATTATCAAAGCTCTTTTGTTCAGAGACGCGTGGACATTTCTTTCAAGCTCTTTTGTTCAGAGACGCGTGGACATTTCTATCAAGCTCTTTTGTCTAAAGCGTGGACATTTCTTTCAAGCTCTTTTGCTCAGAGACGCGTGGGCATCCTATTATCAAGCTCTTTGTTCAGAGACGCATGGACATATCATCAAGCTCTTTTGCTCCAGAGACGCGTGGGCATATGATTCAAAAGCTCTTTGTTTAGAGACGCGTGAACATATCCAAAAGGCTCTGTTGTTCAGAGACGAGTGAACATCAAAACAACAAGATGGCATTCCCTAGATTGTGGAAGGTTGTCACGAACAACAACAAACAGCAACAAATCGGTTACTTCAGAGACGTGTGCTCGATGGTGCAAGATACGCGTTTCTTAACTCTCTTATCTATTTAACTAACGCTAGTTTGCAGGTATCGGCGTTACAAGACTGATTTAGGATCGCAGAACGTTCTGGATCATTCCCCGTCTCTATCGACACTTTGACTTTTGTTTTCGAAACTTACGTTTCTCCAAACTCAGTAAAAGTGGGGGCTTCTTTAGACACCCATTTGTGTCTCCCCAAAACCAAATCCAATGATGAGTACCTTTCGCGTCGAATCATAATCGAATGAAGTGAAAGTGTGGAAAGTTTAGTGTTGCGGATAGTTTTAATTTCTTTTCTCTTCTCTCTGCTTTTGAAAACCTATTTTAAGAAAACATCCAATCCAGTTTGGTTAGTCCTTGATATGGGTCCAATAGTAGTGTATTTGGATAGGGCTTGAAAAGAGCTTTCCAAAGAGATATTATAAGCCCAATTCCGATGAATATTGAGGAAGTTATGGCCAAATCACTAAACTGGGCCCGGTTTGAGCCTTATATGCGGCCCAATGTTCTAGAGGAGGGCCTAATATAGATTTATCATTCATAATGAAATTAGGAATGGTTTTAGTCTTCTAGATTCTTCGAGAAGGTTCTTTTCATTTTCTAATTCAATTAGCATTGATAAATTGACTTTTATTGACTTTTTAGAGTTTTAATCAGAATAAAATAATATTTTTGAGGAAAATACGATTTTATCCTCCTATACGGCAATTTCTATCTGATTTTAGAAAACGCGTCAATTTTTTAGTCAGCGCCAAACGCCAGCATTAGCGCCTGACGCAAAGCTTGGCGCATGGCGCTAGCGTTTTACGCGTCAGAACTTCATTTTGATTTTTTTATATTTTTGGTTGATTTTTCTCTATAAATTTCCTCCTAAAAAATTCGTTTTCATTCACCAATTCTCTCTAATTTTTACCAACTCTCATCAAGATTTTCTTGATTACTCTCTCTCTCTTTTCTAAACTAGCCTTTTCTCAAATACAAAATTCCGCACTCGCAAGACTTAGATACACCTAGCCATATTCGAAGTTGCCTTCGCCCTAGACGTGAAAGGTTTAATTTCTGAGGGTTTGGTCCCAAATCTCTTTTTCATTTATTTAATTTCATTGTTGTTTATTATTTTCCTTGAAGTTACTAACGTGTGTATTTTGTTATTAGAAAGAGGTAAGAGGCATTCAAGTGAGTGCTTTAATAGTTTTAATTGATATTATGATGTAGAAATCATGCTTAGATTGTTATTATGATTCCTAGTATCATGTCTAAGGTAACTTTAATATTAAGTATGATTAAAAGTATGATGCTTCCTATGTTCTTTCCTAATAGTATCATGTTAGGGGTAATTATTTGATTTTTATTGTTTAGTGACATGCTAGGGTTTGTCACTAATCTTGTTAGTATCATGCCTAGGATCTTGCTATTAATATTATACTTTAACATGATTATTTTAATCATGATTATTTTAATTAATATTATGATTATGATTAATTTTGAATATTATGATGATTATTTACTATGTTGCTTGATATTTATTCTTATTGCTTAATCACACCTTTTATGCATGGTTAAAAGGAATTTGTACTTGTAATCACGTTGTATATGATAATTAATAATCTTGTTTAGAGTTAATTATGATTATAATTCAAGTGATCGCCAATAATAGATTTGTTTGTGCATTAATATTCAACCAACGTAGATAAACAGGTTTAGGGTTAATCCTATTGATTGCATGTTAGTCAGAAAGCGCACATGAATACGATCAGAATAAAGTAGAGGCCTATTATTAGAGCAGGTTCAATCTCTTTTAGGTTGCATTTGTACCTTCATCCCCAAACTACCAGTCATGGATCAAGACCTATTGGAGTTGACGATCTCTTGGATCGTTAAGGGGTGTAACCTTCACCTCGTGAACGGTTTACAAGTTCCTAAAAAACTTGTTGGCGACTCTTTTGCTCTATCTTCTTTCCCTTTGGACGCCACCGTACTTTAGTGTATGATCACAGTGGGGTTCAAGCTAGGGATAATGCTTGAAATATTCCCTACATATGCGATCGACCACAACGAATGAATTTCAGATTGAGATAGTTTGATTAAAAGTTAGTAATGGTTTCATTGCAAATATAGTTTAGTTATCATGTATATAGGAGCATAAGTAGGGGAAAATGACCATAAACTAACATATTTGTAGTTTGAAATTGCCTAAGTGTACTCATTATGATGCATATACAAGGTTATAGGACCATAAGAAGGTGAAAATGGCTTAAATAGCTTCTACTTAACCCAATTCTTCTGTTTTGTGCATGAACTAACATTTATTAATTCTAACAACCTATATTCATTATATTTAACATGTTTGTAGTTTGAAATTGCCTAAGTGTACTCATTATCATGCATATACAAGGTTGTAGGACCAAAAGTAGGTGAAAATGGATTAAATAGCTTCTACTTAACCCAATTCTTTTGTTTTGTGTATGAACTATCATGCATATACTTTACTATACACTAATATTGTTTTTTGATTGCTTTGACAGGTGTTTATATCTCATGGCGGACGATCATGCCCTTCATTGTGTAGAGGACGTTGACGATGATGAGTATGAGGACGAGTACGAGGATGAGGTAGAGGACGATGATGAGCCTTACGATGTGAATAAGGAGGATGACTTGGGTGAGCCAGAGGATCAGGCTCAAGATGAGTTCGAGCATAAGCTTAAAGAATTTGAAATTTCAGCTGAACGTGCACTGCCTATTGAAAGTAAAGCACGTGAGATTTTTGGTGAGACCCCGACTCCAGAAACTCATGGCCAAGGGCAAGATAAAAAAAACACAGGTGGTGGAGGGGGGGTAAAGGCACTGACTCAAAGAAAAAGAAGGTGTCCGACGAAAAGCTTTAAGAAACCGGACGGTCCCATGGTCTTGGAGTATGACAACAACGGCCAACCCAGGACCAAATGGCGTCGATAATATTCTAATCAAGTTGGCATGTGTGCGCCGGAAAATCCCCATTACACTTGTATTGCGGAAAGTACATTCGGGTTTGATTCAAACATTTTGGGATGATACAAGGGTAAGTGTGTTTTTGGCACATTTAGACAATTTAAGAAACCTTAACCTTATGGTTGTTACTAAATAGAAACTAATAATTGGTTTTAATTTGTGCTTTCAGAGGCTGTTTTCTATTCCTAATGATCCCGAGAAGAGAAGGGTGTTTGAATATTTATTACCGCAAAAGATTCAGAGGCTTTAAGACCAACTTGACTAATGGGTGGATCTACAAGAAGAAGAAGAAATAAAAGAAGAAGGAAGCTGATGAGGATGACCTTCTGCCGTGGCAAATATGGCCGACCGTGTCAAAAGATGGCTGGAAAGAGTTCGTTAGAATGAAGACTCTAAAGAAAGCCATTGTAAGTTTGTGTAAATCTGATCTCAATTGAATAATAGCTTGACTCTTTTTGTAGCAATGATACTAACATTTTTAGTTTTGTAGGAACTTCGAGAGAAAAATAAAAAGAATTCAGAAATGAAGGAATAAGTCTATCGTATGGGGCCTAAGACATTTGGTGAAAAGAGACCTAAGTGGGTCGATACGGGTTTATATATTCTAAATTGCTTCAAGTGGCATCGAAGGAACCCTCTAGTTCCACGATCACTACTTTGGTGAGTCGTGCCGTTGATTTCTTTTGTTCTCTCCATACGTTTGATAAGGAAACCAAAAACTGGGTCACCAAGGGTCTGGAAGCCAAAATAATGGTAGATAAGCTTGTAAGTTACCTGTGAACTGTTTAATTTTAAGTCTCTTTTGCATCTAAATCACTATACAAACCATTAACTTTCTTACTGACCTCATTTTTCCTTTTGCTATAGCTTGAGCACACTCAAGAGCTGGTGGAGGGAAAATTTGAACCAAGTGTGGAGAATGACCCTTTCACCATGGCTTTGGGAAGGCCATACCATCCAGGACGAGTAGTAGGTTCGGGAGGGTCATTGCTTGGATGGAAAAAGGTGATGGGTTGGTGTGCCTCAGTCGTATGCAACCAAAAATATCACAACTAAGCTAACTGCAAATAAACGTAGTTAGGGGAGTCGAGTTCGAATCCACAGGGAAAAAGGGACTAATAACTGCAAACCTAAGTGGAATTACTCTAGGAACGTATTAATCTAAGTAACAAGGGGGTTTTGACAAGCAATGGTGACAATTAAACTAAATCAGAACAATGAATCTAAATAGTATGCAATCAATGAGAATAACGGTCTTGGTTATGCGAAATCCACAATTGAACATACAAATTGATCATAGAAGCTTCTTCAATCAAACACTATTGAACACCTTGTTGTAGAATTCTAAATTCTAAATTCTCATAAGCTAGTTAGAAATAGCAAAGCGCTCCTTTCTAACCCTTTCTAATGTATAATTTAAGACAAGCGCTCTAAATCATCCACAAGAAGAACATAAACGGAGAAATCAGCAAGGATTGAATAAATTAACACAAGCGGTCTAATTTCTTCAATAATATTATTCCCTCTTTAAGTTATCAATCAAAAGCATGCATTCATAACCCAAAGTTGCTACTTTGGAAAGATTAATTAGATGCAAGCGAATCTAACAATTCTAACCTAGCAATTGATTAAAGCAAATCATGAAATAATTCAAAGGAATAATAAACATTCAATAGATAATAATAAAGAGAAGAGAAATCTCACAATTCGTAGCCAAAAGCTTCAATCTTTAACCAAGAATCCGGAAGATTAAGCTTCCATGGATTCTAATTCAAAAACAAAGATCTCTGAAATTTGCCAAGAACCCTAGAAAACTTTTACTTCTCTCTAACTTAATTCTCACTAATTAATCTCCTTTAACTCTTCATAAAAATAGACTATATATATGTTTCCAAATTTAAATAATATAAAACAATAATAAAAATAATAAATAAATACAAAACACGAGCCAAGACAAAGCAAACTGCTGAAAAATAACCAAAACAGGCCCCGAAATCTGGAAGACCCGCTGCCAGCTGCTCGGGACCCGCTGGCAGCGGCTAAAGCAGCAAAACACTTCGTCCTCTCTGGCTGACCCGCTGCCAGCGGCTCTGGCCAGCTGCCAGCGGCCCTGGCAGCGGTTCTGCTGTCTTCTGCTGTCTTCTTTGCTCTTTCTTCTAGCTTTGCTTCACCTTTACTCAAGCTTTCTCCCTTGCTCTTCCAAGCTCCATCACGCTTCTCAAATCAGGAGCTAAGGTCCATACTCTATAATCCTCCTCATTAGTTCCCGAACTCACTCACTAACACCTATAAATCCCGGCTTTTGCACACAGGTGAGATCACTGCCCGAAACTCACAAAAGCTATTAAAAACTCATGCACAACATCAAAACACACCCTAAAACTCTTCTCTCAACCCTTGATAAGACGGTTTATCAAATTCCCCCATACTTGAACCTTTACTCGCCCTCGAGTAAACTTAGAGAATAGAACACATCTCCCCATTAAGGTTCAAAACAGAAGATGGCGGAACCGAACAAGCTCTATGCATTCAAACTCAAGAAGACATCCTAGCAACCACCAACTAACCGCCTTCTCACTTCACAAACTCCCTTTTTCATTTTTTTTTACATTCAACTCATCCCCCAAAACCAACCTAGAACAACAAGCACTTAGCCAAGAGCATAGATATTCTCAACTATCCTACCACACGAAACTTTTGATAAAATTGGGCAAACAAGACTCAACTAAACCAAAAGTCCACAAAAGAAAACACTTCCACACTCAAAAGTCAAGAAAAATAACTTTAGCTTTCTAAGCATGATCAACACTTCTCCCGAACTTCAACTATCTCCCGAAAACATCAAGATGAGACCTACCCGACACCTCCATATTTCTCCTCCCCTTATGACACCGACTCCGGCAAATGGATGCGCAAATTCACGAATTTTTCTCTCTCTTCTCTCATTTTGCCTAGGAGCCCTTTCGGGTTTTCATCCTAGCCTCTCATCTTTTTCCAAATCTCACTTTCTCACCCACTCATTAGCCACTTTTTTGCTTAGGTCGCCCTTTCGGGTTTTCAACCTAACCGGGCCCCCATTTTTGCCTAAGCCGCCTTTTCAGGTTTTCGGCTTAGCGGGTTTCTTTTTCTTTTTGCATTTTTTTTTTCATTGAACCACAATTAAGATAGTTATACAAAACATGAAATCAAGATAACTATACAAAATTTCAAAAATATGCAATGAAAAGCTTCCCCCCCCCCTACTTAAATGAGGCATTGTCCTCGATGCAAGAACAACTACAATGAAAACAAAAGTAAGGGAAAAGGAAGAAAATCGTTACCATCTCAATGAGAGGGACCTCGAGAGCCAGAAGAGCCGGCATCACCCCGAGAAGCACGCCTCTCGAAACGACGCAAAGCACGGGATGCTAGGTGATCCATGAACGCCTTAGTTTGGGGCTCATACAGTGGATATTGAGCGGTATAAAACCGACTCATGCTTCTCTGATATGCAAGCAGCTCTTGCATCCCATCGCACACCTCCTCTAGTCTATCATCTACATCAGCCCTCCAGTGAGGCCAATCATCATGCCGCACTTCAGCAGCATCCTTACCCCCTTCTTCATCCACATACTCCCCGCCCATTTGAACATCGGGATTTTCCTCCCCCATGTTCTCAACTATCATTTCGGCATCTCCCAAATAGGGGGCAACATCCGGGTCGGGCGCAAGGAAAAAGTCTACGGCAGCAGGGCCAAAAGGTAATGCTCGTCCCTTGGGACGAGGAATTCTTAAATAGTTCAAACCCTGTGGTCCGTATCGCCAGAAATAACTACCAACGACGGGGGAACGCGATAACAAACCAATCTTGACCAGAGTCATGATGTTATAAGTTAGGTACGTCGAATCTACTGGCACAAGATCTGCGGGGGGTGGAGCATTTAAATAACAAGCGAGCAGGGAGACCATACCACCCATGCTAATGTGGCCACTTGAATTTGACTGCACTTTCACACAGCTATCTACAAAAATATCGACCCAATTGGGGGTGCCGACACCCTCAGGGGTCATCGCCCACAAATAAGATAATGTAGCCTTGGGAACCTTAGTAGCTTCTCCTTGACATAGTATGGTGGACGAAATAAACCTATGAACGAGTCTAAGGCATGGGTGAGTGATCTTGAAGCTATGATCACCATGAGGGTCAACTTCACAACCAGTTATAGCCCTCCAAAATGTTCGGGACGAGTACGTGCTATAATCACCCCAATGGTTCACCAATGGGGGTGCATCCCAACCAAATGCCATTCGCATATCATCATAAGACACAACATAATTCCTATTATTCAAATTAAAGGATATTTGATCACGTCCTTTAGTAAGAGTTGAAAGGAATTCATAGGTATACCTGACATAGGTGGGGGCGCATTTGGTCATGAAATTCTCCAGACCCACTTTCCGTAGCAAGAGCCGCACTCCTTCCTCCATGCCTAGCTCTTGCAAAGCTTCTAAGTCAAAAAACTTGGTGCATTGCACCATTCGTCGCGGTTGTTGAAGCCTAGTCCAAATACCCTTCTCCTTGGAGTTCAACCTCACACCCATGAAGGCATCTCCTTGAGGCAATGGAGGTGCCTCACCATGACTAGAAGAAGCACCTTGCTTCTTGCCCCTTGGGGGTCTTGATGGAGATGATGCTTTTGACCTCTTGTTATCTCTACCCATGGCTATAAAAAGGAATATGTTCACTTGCACCTTCACCTTCACCTTCAATGAAAATAAAATTAAGCTTGCAATTTTACACAACCAACTCAATTTCACAATTGAAATCAAGAAAAATGGTAAACCTTAGGTGAAATTGTGATGGGAATTGAGAATTTGATGAAAGATGAAGATTTGGGAAAGGGAAATTGGTAGGAATTTGGTATAATTGGAGTAGGGGAATGAATGAGTAGAGAGAAGGAGAAGAAAAGGAGTAAGGGTTTATGTGAATTGGGGTTGAGGGAAGAAATAATGAAGTTGGAGTTGGAAAAGGGGAAATAAAGGGAAAAAAAAAACTCGGGGAAGCTGGTGGAGCCGCTGGTAGCGGCTTGAGGCCCGCTGCCAGCGGCTCTGGCAGGTTTTGGGAGATTTTTGGGCTGGAAGACCCGCTGCCAGCGGGTAAGGGGCAGCTGGCAGCGGCTGATGCTGAACCAACTTTTTTTTTTTTTTTTTTTTTTTTTGAAAAAAAATAAAAACGTAGAGGGGGGTCCCGCTGGCAGCGGCTCAGGAGCAGCTACCAGCGGCTGGGACAGAAACAAAGGGGTTTGGGCTGCAAGAAGACCCGCTGGTAGCGGCTGCAGAGCAGCTGCCAGCGGCTTCTGCAGGGAAGGCCCCCCTTGTCTCTGTTTTGCTCTGTTTTTGCTGCGTTTCGCGCATAAAAATTGCTCCCAAGGCCTCCACCTACACAAAAACAATAAAAACACTCTTCACATCACACGAAAAAAATAAAAACTAAACTACGAAAAGTAATGGGGAAGAGTTTTTGATCGGGTTGCCTCCCGATTAGCGCCTTTGTTTTACGTCGTTGGCTCGACGCGGCTCATCCCACTTCGCTACTCCATTGATGGCTCGTAGAGATCGATGCTCTCCACGTTCTCGGTTTTGAAACCCTCGAAGTAGGGTTTGAGCCTTTGTCCATTGACTTTGAAAACCTTATCGGTCTCGGGGTTTAAATTTCAACTGCTCCATGCGGATATACGTTCACCACTTGAAAAAGGCCCTCCCAACGGGACCGAAGTTTTCTCGGAAATAATCTAAGTCGGGATTGATATAGGAGTACTTTTTCACCGACTTTAACCTTCTTCCTAGCAATCATATTGTCATGCCACAACCTATTCTTTGCTTTGTGGTATAAATGGGACAATTTCTTGCCCAGAATTGCAGACGGGCCGATTGTTGAACCTGGTGGTATAGGTGGAAGCTTGGAATGTTCATTCAATTCCCCCACCTTCACCTGCACATTAGTAGGCATAGAGAAATCCAAGCAATCACCAGATACAACATTAGTTATAGGTGTGAGGAACTCATCCCCACGATCATTGTTAGGAACATCATGCACCATTGGATCGACAACATTAAGAGAACATAAAGAATGAGTGTTGACAGGATACTTTATGGAATCATAAATTTTATACCCAATTGCTTTCCCATCAACCTCCATAGTTAAAGAAGCAGTAAAAACATCAATTTTAGTCCTAGCAGTTTTCAAGAAGGGTCTTCCTAACAAGATGGGAACTGCTTGTCTATCATGTTCCATATCAAGCACATAAAAGTCAGCAGGAAAAATTAGTTCATCAACTTTCACAAGCACATCTTCCACCACTCCCTTAGGGTGAACATTTGACCTATCAGCTAATTGAATCACTACCCCGGTTTCATGTAAAGGTCCAAGTTCCAAAGATTTGAACAGGGAATATGGAATAACATTAATTGATGCACCCAAATCCAACATAGCTCTATGAAAAGTGGTGTCCCCTATTTTAACTGGAACAGTAAACATACCAGGATCACTGCATTTTTCAGGAAGTTTCTTTTGGAAAACTGCAGAAACATGAGCACTCACTTTCACTTTTTCCTTCCCTCCTAACCTGTGCTTCCTCTTTATAGTACACAGTTCTTTCAAAAATTTAGCAAATCGAGGAACACTTTTTATTAAATTCAAAAGGGGAATGTTTACCTCACACTTGCTGAATGTTTCATAGATGTCTTTGTCTTTCTCATACCTCTTTGTTTCTTTCAAAGCTTCAGGAAAAGGTGGTGTGGGTTCATAAGATGGAAAAGTGGGAGGATTTGCTACAGCTTCATGTTCCACTTCCTTCTCTTCAGCTCCAATCAACTCTTCAGCCCTCTTGGTTGCAAGTGCAGTGAGCCACTCCTCAATGTAATAGCGTTGGCTTGTTGCTTAGTATTCAACTCCGTTTGAGATGGAAGTTTTCCTGAATCTTTAGCTTCAAGTCTGCTCACTGCACTTGAAATTTGGCTCACTTGACTTTCCAAATTCTGAATACTGGATTTGGTTTCTTGCTGGAATTGCACCATGTTTTGCTGCATAGTAGAAACATTAGAAGTTAGTGATCTAATCATTTCGTCAGTTGACATATTACTCGAATTTGAGCTTTGGCCTTGAGGTTTGGCTAATGGTGCCCTATATTGCTGATATTGCTGCTGGCCTTGAGCATTTTGCTGTTGTTGTTGGTTCCCCTGGGAATTCCCATATCTCAAATTTGGATGATCCCTCCATCCTGGATTGTATGTATTTGAATATGGATCATATCTTCTCTGAGGACCTTGCCCTTGGAAACCCATTGCATTGGCCTGCTCATTCTGCTCCTCTTGTAATTGAGGACATGCATCAGTGGGATGTCCCATGGAGGTGCATAAACCACAAGCATTCAGTTGCTGTGGATTCCTTGAGTTCACCATGAACTCACGCATCATAGAAGTCAAATCAGCTACTTGACTCTCTAACTCAGTTGTATTCGAATTTGCTAAATTCACCCGGCGCGTGGGAGTTCTCTGACTAAATTGCCTAGAATTTTCTGCTAGCTCTGCAATCAACCTAGTTGCATCTCCTGGAGTCTTATTCACTAGCCCTCCACCACTTGCTGCATTCACCATCCTCAAGTCATCATCAGTTAGACCTCCATAGAAGTATAGGATGAGGTCTTGATCGGAATACCCATGGTAAGGACAACTAGCACACAATCTCTTAAATCTCTCCCAATACTCATACAAGGATTCATCTTCCTTCTGATCCACATTGCTGATAGCTTTCTTAAGGCTTGCAGAAATAGTGGCTGGGTAGTACTTCTCAAGGAAACACTTCTTTAAATCTGCCCAAGTTGTTATGCTACCTGGGGGAAGATAGTAAAACCAATCCTTTGCTGCATCTTTGAGAGAAAAAGGAAATGCTCTCAACTGAATTTGTTCATCAGTCATCCCAATCGGTTTCATGCTAGTGCAAACCACATGAAATTCTGCCAGATGTTTATTCGGATCTTCGCCTTTCATGCCATGGAATGCCGACAATAGATGAATTAGACCGGATTTGATCTCAACATTAGTACCTTCCTCCAATTGTTGATATGCAATGCACAACGGCTGTTGGTTCAAGTTAGGGGCTGTAAGTTCTCTTAGAGTTCGATTGTCAGCCATCTCCTCTTCTTCTTGAATATTGAAGGAGTACGTTGATTCACTGGGGGTTGTTCTTGCCTCTTTTCGCAACCTGGAAATATTCCTTTCAATTTCTGGATCAAACTGCAAAACTTCTTTGTTAGCAGAACGGGTACTTATTATACCCTAGCGAACAAACAAAGAAAGATAGCTAAGAACAGTCCTAAAATAAATTCTACTAAGATAAACAATTAAAAAGTAACGCCTTAATTCCCCGGCAACGGCGCCATAGTTTTGTGTGCCTTAGTCGTATGCAACCAAAAATATCACAACTAAGCTAACTGCAAATAAACGTAGTTAGGGGAGTCGAGTTCGAATCCACAGGGAAAAAGGGACTAATAACTGCAAACCTAAGTGGAATTACTCTAGGAACGTAGTAATCTAAGTAACAAGGGGGTTTTGACAAGCAATGGTGACAATTAAACTAAATCAGAACAATGAACGTAAATAGTATGCAATCAATGAGAATAACGGTCTTGGTTATGCGAAATCCACAATTGAACATACAAATTGATCATAGAAGCTTCTTCAATCAAACACTATTGAACACCTTGTTGTAGAATTCTAAATTCTAAATTCTCATAAGCTAGTTAGAAATAGCAAAGCGCTCCTTTCTAACCCTTTCTAATGTATAATTTAAGACAAGCGCTCTAAATCATCCACAAGAAGAACATAAACGGAGAAATCAGCAAGGATTGAATAAATTAACACAAGCGGTCTAATTTCTTCAATAATATTATTCCCTCTTTAAGTTATCAATCAAAAGCATGCATTCATAACCCAAAGTTGCTACTTTGGAAAGATTAATTAGATGCAAGCGAATCTAACAATTCTAACCTAGCAATTGATTAAAGCAAATCATGAAATAATTCAAAGGAATAATAAACGTTCAATAGATAATAATAAAGAGAAGAGAAATCTCACAATTTGTAGCCAAAAGCTTCAATCTTTAACCAAGAATCCGGAAGAAACAATAATAAAAATAATAAATAAATACAAAACACGAGCCAAGACAAAGCAAACTGCTGAAAAATAACCAAAACAGGCCCCGAAATCTGGAAGACCCGCTGCCAGCTGCTCGGGACCTCTGGCAGTGGCTAAAGCAGCAAAACACTTCGTCCTCTCTGGCTG
Source organism: Chenopodium quinoa (assembly GCF_001683475.1). NCBI lineage: Eukaryota > Viridiplantae > Streptophyta > Magnoliopsida > Caryophyllales > Amaranthaceae > Chenopodium > Chenopodium quinoa. Next base: position 351,721 of record NW_018744572.1, on the reverse strand, counting down.
ACCCGCTGCCAGCGGCTCTGGCCAGCTGCCAGCGGCCCTGGCAGCGGTTCTGCTGTCTTCTTTGCTCTTTCTTCTAGCTTTGCTTCACCTTTACTCAAGCTTTCTCCCTTGCTCTTCCAAGCTCCATCACGCTTCTCAAATCACGAGCTAAGGTCCATACTCTATAATCCTCCTCATTAGTTCCCGAACTCACTCACTAACACCTATAAATCCCGGCTTTTGTACACAGGTGAGATCACTGCCCGATACTCACAAAAGCTATTAAACACTCATGCACAACATCAAAACACACCCTAAAACTCTTCTCTCAACCCTTGATAAGACGGCTTATCATGGGTCCAGAATACACAAAATCGGGTAGATCTTGAGCCAGTGTTTAACTCACCGGGGGAGTTGGATGCGAAGGTGGCATCAATTAAGGAACAAGTACGCAACGAGTTAGTAAGTGAATTCAATGCTTGGGCGAAGTAGATGAACTTACCGACTTTGCCGTTCCTCGCGAGTACCCCAGTCGACTCATGTTCTCAACCAAAAGGACATGGAGAAGGTGATAGACATGGAGTAGATGAGATACGTGGTGAAGATGTGCCACCTGAGGTAAAATCAATTAGGTTATTAAAAGTTTTAAAATACTGAGTTAATTGAGATCTGAGGTGGCATGATTGATGTACTGTTGCAGGTTCCTACTCCTACACATGTGGACTCGAGGGAGCTTGATAATCTAACACCGCATGAATATCCAGAGTTACCGGTGATTTATAACCCTCTACCTTAATGAATTTTGTTATATTATCTATGCTGTTGTAAAAGTCCTATTTAACTATCTTCTTTTTATATATATACTTGTGTAGGAAGACACCCGGTGTGCACTTCTAGCCCCGGGACATGAAAATATATGGCATTCAGTTGGGTGGCGTATGGTAGTGCCCAAGCGACGACGGGTGCTAGGCGGGGCCACGTCATTACTTGGTTTTTGATCAATTTAGTGGTTGCGGGGTTCGAAGACGTCCCACTACCTGTACCGATAGAGGAGGTTGAGATAACAAAGCTTTGGCAAGCTATAGGTAGCTTCGTTGATTAGCCACGTGCATGGGTCAAGTTGATTAATAAGGAGGTAAATTAATTATTTCTCAATTTTTTAAGTGTTAAATAACCGTTAGGCACTCTAAAAATAAAACCGCCAAAATAGCACGACTCCCCGACCCCCATCTCCGAGGCCGAGGCAGCGGCGGCCTCGGCTGGTGCTCCCTACACTACCTCGGGAAGCTCCAGACTCGGCAGCCGCTGCTGGGGCTGCTCCCGCATTGGAATCACGCAGCCCCAGGAGTGGTTGCAGTGGCTGAAGCAGCCTCGGGAGCGGCTGCAATGGCTGAAGCAGCCCCGGCAGCCGCTGCCGCGGCTGCTCAGCCAAGGCAGCAGGCTGCCGGGGCTGATGCAGCCTCGGCAGCAGCCTGTTGAGGCTGCAGTTTGCATAGCTGCCGCCTGCCGGGGCCGTTGTGGCCTCCGCGCGGGCTACTTTTGTTGTTCCAAGAGCTGGGGCGGCTCCCTCGTGTGTTCCGGTTTGGCGGAAGTTGTGTATTTTTTAGAAAAAAAAAATTTGAGCAATTTTTATTTTTTAAAAAAAACTCGGCGAAATGGCTTTTCGCATGCCTATTTTCTTCATTTCTCAACTTATAAACTTATTCATTCTTAAACCATCTCATAATTACATATTTATAAGTGGTTGTCAGTTGAAATTACATAAAAGAAGCTAAGTTCTAAGGTTTTGGGTGTAATTCATAAAAATAAAGCCATTTTGAGCCAAAAAGGCTTCTCATTTGCCTATTTTCTTCATTTTCAAATTATAAACTTATTCATTCTCAAACCATATCATAATTACATATTTATAAGTGATTGTGAATTGAAATTACATAAAAGAAGCAAAGTTCTAAAGTTTTGGGCCCATTTTGTCAAAATAAAGCCATTCTCTTCATTTCTCAACTTATAAACTTATTCTTTCTCAAACTATTTTAGATTTTGCATGGAAGAAAAACTTCAAACAGAAAGAGGGTGGAGAAGCCTAAAAGCATTGATCAACCTAAGAAAAAGCTAAGTGAACAAAGGTCCAAGAGTGAACAAGCGTCGAAGTTGCACTCTTCGAAAGGTTCACCCATGCAACCTACTCCACTAGTTGAAGATATTGTTCTTCAATCGCTCTCTGCTGACATGACCTTTCTTCACAACCATGCTTGTCATTTGGTCGATCCCATGGAAGTTGCACTTCCTAAGGCAGTGTTCCACTATTATGAGGATGTAGTTGCATGGATCAGCAAAGAAGATGTGAAGGAATTTCTACGTGGTGCAAAGCTTAACATTTCCCTCATTCAAACATTCATGAGGTACTTCAATGCCCACATAATCTACAATTTTTTTCAAGTTATTCAAATTTATGGTGATTATCCTACATGTGATTAATTATTCAATGTTCATGCACGCAGAGCACTACATGAGCACTTAACTGAAACTGATGCTCCTTCTAAAGTTGGGTGGTCATTCCCCGAGCAGTTATCCACTACTAGAATAATAGGCAACCCCCATGACGTGTTGTACTATGTTGAGCAAAGTATCATGGAATCAGCGCGTGCGGGAGACAAGTTCATATTCGCCCCATGTTATATAGAGTAAGTCTAACCATGTCAAATTCAATCGATTTGGCCTCATTATATGTTGACTTCTAAATATTAATTTTCTTGTCTATTGTGAACTTATGTAGGGAGAATTGGAGCCTCATGGTGATTTGTAATTCCAATAACACAATATATCACCTTGATTCAGCTCGATCATCGGAGAAGTGGCTCGTGAAGTCTATATTGCAAAAGTAAATATATATAGCTTCCTAGTGATGATTATTGCTAATAATAACTAATTTAGTAGTCTTACGATTAATCAAATTTGAATGTACTTTATTTACTACATTTTTATGAAGAAGCTACATTGTCGTGCTCCAAACGGTCCAACATGGAAGTCACCGTTGGTAATTTACATGATATTTTGATTATCTTCAAATTATATGTTAGTAAATATTTGCTAATTTCCTTTGCATGTTTCAGTGATGTGATTCGTTTGTCATATGCTAGTGCGCACAACAAGAAAATGGACTTGATTGTGCTTTGTATGTGATGAGATTCATGCTTGACATTGTGACTCATTGTACGGACACCCAACAGCTTGATGAGGTAAGTCCTAAAACTTAATAAAATGCTATATTGATGTGATTTCTAGCCTTAGACACCTAATATTACCCAACATTGACATGTTATGAGAAATAAAAAGGTCATTTGACAAGAAAGGTAGAAAATGGGCTGAATAGAAGTCATATGAGCTATATTTAGGCCATTTTGTGTTAATATACTCTTTTAATGTGATTTCTTTCCTTATACACCTATAACTAGATAATATTGACATGTTATGAGATAAATAAAGTTCATTTAATAAGAAATGTAGGAAATGGGCAAAGTAAAGTCATATAGGCCATATTCGGGCCATTTAAAGTAAAAAGCGTCATAAACCGTAATACAATGCTGTTTTGATTCAATTTTTTTAGGGCTTAGACACATAAAACTACCTAACATTGACATGTTATGATAAAGAAATAGTTCATTTGATAAGTAATGTAGGAAATAGGCTACATAAAAGTCATAAAGGCCATATTTGGGCCATTTTGAGTAAAATGCGTTGTTAAACTTATTAAAATGATATATTGATGTGATTTTTAGCCTTATACACCTAATATTACCCAACACTGACATGTTATGAGAATTAAAAAGGTGATTTGAAAAAAAAGGTAGAAAATGGGCTAAATAGAAGTCAAATGGCCATATTTGGGCCATTTTGTGTTAATATGCTCTTTTAATGTGATTTCTTTCCTTATACACCTATAACTAGATAATATTGACATGTTATGAGATAAATAAAGTTCATTTAATAATAAATGTAGGAAATGGGCAAAGTAAAGTCATATAGGCCATATTCGGGCCATTTTGAGTAAAAAGCATCTTAACCATAATAAAATGCTCTTTTGATTCAATTTTAGGGCTTAGCACTAGTTGAAAAAACATTATGGGAAGGGTTCAAAACCCCAAATGGGAAGCAGTTTTGAGCCGCATGGGTTTAGGGGGCTTCCCAATTGCCATGTAAATGGCAAGCGGTTCAGAACCGCTTCCCATTTGGGGGGAATGGCAAGCGGTTTGGCGCCAATACCGCTTTCCATTTGCACTTCAAATAACATTATGTGCAGTGCAAATGGGAAGCGGTTTTGGCGCCAAACCGCTTCCCATTTGTATTTTTTTCTTTTTTTTTTAATTTAATATATATAATAATTAATAATAATAATATTATTAGTGACCTGTTTTGATATGCACATTAATCCAGTTTTTTAAAAATTATTATTATTAATTAATATTAATAATTAATAATAATTAATTAAAAATATTACAAATTTTGGAATAATAATAATAATTCAATAACAATAAAATGCATAATAATAATAACATATATAAAATCATAAATAATGTATAGTACTAATTACAAATAAGTAATATAATGTACATATGGATTTACTACTAAAAATAAAAAAGATATGGTAACTAAATATTAATTGTTCATAAAAAAAAAAAAAAAAAAAACTCAATCTAATTCATTATCTAACTAACACATATATATTATATATTCTACCTAGATGCCATCAAATGTCACAAAAAAGCCCACATGTCGCGAATTTCATCAACTTCTTCCTTTGTCAAAGGGCCTTCCCTTTGAATCTTACAAACCTTTGAAAAGAAAAAAATACCAAACATTAAACATCATTCATATATTACATAAAATTCAAACTAATAATTCCAAAATAATAATATATATATGTTAAATATTTCAAACATCATTCTAACTTGCCCGATTTAGCATTCAACGAACTAAGTTTGGTCTGCTTTTACCAATTTGCCCGTTTTCTACATTTCTTCTAACTTTTTGGACAGTTTTTACCAAAAATCGCCTATTTCACTACTATGTTGCCCGTTTTCTACATTTCTTATCTAATGAGCTATTTATCTATCATAACATGTCAATTACAACTAGTATTAGGTATCTAATGTTTTAAATCATAGCAAATTAGCATTCTTTTAAGTTTTAGGACGGCTTTTACGAAAAATCGCTTATTTGACTTCTAACTTGCCCGATTTCTACATTTCTTATCTAATGAGCAATTTATTTATCATAACATGTCAATTATAACTATTCTTAGGTGTCTAATGTTTGAAATCATAGGAAATTAGCATTCTACTAAGTTTTAGGACGGCTTTTACCCGTAATCGCCTATTTCACTACTACTTTGCCCGTTTTCTACATTTCTTATCTAATGAGATATTTTTCTATCATAACATGTCAATTACAACAAGTCTTAGGTGTCTACTATTTGAAATCATAGCAAATTAGCATTCTACTAAGTTTTAGGACGGCTTTTACCCAAAATCGCCTATTTCACTACTACGTTGACCGATTACTACATTTCTTATCTAATGAGCTATTTCTTTATCATAACATGTCAATTATAACTAGTCTCACGTGTCTAATGTTTGAAATCATAGGAAATTAGCATTCTACTAAGTTTTAGGACGGCTTTTACCCAAAATCGCCTATTTCACTACTACGTTGTCCGTTTTTTACATTTCTTATCTAATGAGCTATTTATCTATCATAACATGTCAATTACAACTAGTATTAGGTGTCTAATGTTTTAAATCATAGAAAATTAGCATTCTTCTAAGTTTTAGGACGACTTTTACCAAAAACCGCTTATTTGACTTCTAACTTGCCCGATTTCTACATTTCTTATCTAATGAGCAATTTCTTTATCATAACATGTCAATTATAACTAGTATTAGGTGTCTAATGTTTGAAATCATAGGAAATTAGCATTCTACTAAGTTTTAGGACGGCTTTTACCCGAAATCGCCTATTTCACTACTACGTTGCCCGTTTTCTACATTTCTTATTCAATGAGCTATTTATCTATCATAACATGTCAATTACAACTATTCTTAGGTGTCTAATGTTTTAAATCATAGCAAAAGATCATTTTACTCAGTTTTAGGACGACAATTACCCAAAATCGCCTATTCCACTACTACTTGCCCATTTTTTACATTTTTTTTCCGTTTGGAATTTTTTTTCACAAACATTGCCCATAATACACTAACTATGCAAGTACGAAAATTGCATGAACGACTCGGTTTCTTGAACGGATGCTGCCTGGGCTGCTGCAGGAGCTGCCTTGGCAGCTTCCTGGTTGCTGTTGCAGCTGCCTGTGCAGCTGCCTGTTGGCTGTTGCAGCTGCATGTGCAGCTCCCTAATGGCTGCTGCAGCTGCCTGTGCAGCTCCTAGGCTGCTGCTGCAGCGGCCTGGCTTTTGCTGCAGCTGCCAGGTGACTGCAGCAGCTGCCTGTGCAGCTGCCTAGGCTGCTGCTACGGCTTCCTGGCAGCTGTTGCAGTTTGGTGGCTGGCTGCTTGCAGATGCCTGGCATAACCCGAGGCTGTTGCCTCGGGTGCTGTGGTTGCCTCGGCTGCTCACTTTCCCAATTTCTACATTTCTTACCTAATGAGAAATTTCTTTCTCATAACATGTCAATTATAACTAGTCTTATGTGTCTAATGTTTGAAATCAATGCAAATAAGCATTCTACTAAGTTTTAGGACAACTTTTACCCGAAATCGCCTATTTCACTACTACGTTGCCTGATTTCTTTATTTCTTATCTAATGAGCTATTTCTTTATCATAACATGTCAATTATAACTAGTTTTAGGTGTGTAATGTTTTAAATCATAGCAAATTAGCATTCTTCTATGTTTTAGGACGGCTTTAACCAAAAATCGCTTATTTGACTTCTGACTTGCCCGATTTCTACATTTCTTATCTAATGAGCAATTTCTTTATCATAACATGTCAATTATAACTAGTCTTAGGTGTCTAATGTTTGAAATCATAGGAAATTAGCATTCTACTAAGTTTTAGGACGACTTTTACCCGAAATCGCCTATTTCACTACTACGTTGCCCGATTTCTTTATTTCTTATCTAATGAGCTATTTATCTATCATAACATGTCAATTACAACAAGTCTTAGGTGTCTAACGTATGAAATCATAGCAAATTATCATTATACTTAGTTTTAGGACGAATTTTACCCAAAATCGAACCGGAAAAAAGTAAAAACAAGTACCTCCTCAATGTGTTGGGCTTCAGTGCACCTATTGACTATGTCATGCATAAACCTCATCACGTAGAGGGCACAGTCAATGCCGTTGTCTTGTTGCGCACACTAAAATGACACAAAGTTATAATAGTCATGCTATGATAAAACTCAAGGCAATTTTATTAAGTAAATCAATATATCAAGGCTTTAGCTTCGCATATTTCCACGTGGGACCTGCAACCGAACGATAATTCAACTTCTTCATAACACTTCAAAAAAATAAAACACAAACGATTCAAGAACATAGCCACTCAATCACTTAGGTGATGATACAAAACAATATATAGGAAGCGGTATGTACCTATTCAATAGGTTATTCACTAGAAACTTCCTTGGTGGCCATATACGAGCCGAGTCGAAGTTGTAGATTTATTGGAAACACAAATCACCATAAGGCTCCAATGTAGACTACATGTATATTAAAGCAAATATCAATCCATCAATTGTTATGCGTCAACATCTATACTTAACAAACAAATTAAGAGTGATATATTTAAACTTACTCCTCAAAACAAGGGGCTAATAAGAACTTGTTTCCCGCACGCATTGATTCTCTAATACCCCGCTCAAGGTAATCTATCACATCACGAGGGTTATGCAAGCATTTGGTTATGGAGGTCTGCTCGGGGCATAACCACCCAACTGCTGCTTCACCATCGGGTTTACTAGTAAGGAGCTCCTGTAGTGACCTTCAAGAAAGTAATGAGTGCAAGTAATTACTAGTTGCATTGTTTTAGTACGAAAATATCAAAAATACAATATATATGTTTAGAAATAGTCTCGTTAATTTACCTCATGAATGTTTGAATGATGGAAATGTTAAGCATGGAACCGGTTAGAAATTCCGTCACATCCTCTCTAGAAATGTATGCGATCGAATCCTCATCATAGTGGAACAATGCCTTAGGCAAGTTCACTTGAATATGTGTACCCGTAGCAACTCATTAACACGGTTGTGAAGAAAAGTACATGCTTTCGAAAGCGACCTAAGGACTTTGGCTTCTACTAGTGGAGTACATGAAGCTCTCGAACTCTTCTTCGACACTTGTCCTTGTTCCATCTTCGGAGTACCTTCTTCCTTGGATTTTTGCTTCTCCACCTTCTTCCTTTTAGCGGACTGAATTTCCATAGTAATCTAGTAGCATAAAAAAACATGGTTTTTCCCTTTTCCATCACCTTTCTTCTTTGCGATACCCGTGGCCTTGTCCTTGCGCTTCCCCTTACGGTTTTGACCACCATCTTCGTTTCCCTTTTCCTTAACCTTCGCCATCCCTACCTTAGCTTGAACCCACAACTCCGGACGAACACCCCACTCTTGCAAATCTAACCACGCATTCTTGCCATCCTTCGTTTTTCCAGGAATGTTCATAATTGTCCCCAGAATTGCATCACAAACATTCTTCTCTATATGCATCACATCGAGACAATGTCTAACATCATGTTCTTTCCAGTACTCAAGCTTCCAAAAGATTGATTCCTTTTTAAAGAGAGCGTGTGGGTCAATTGGTTTTGTTGTTTTACCAAATACACATGGAATACCCTTCACTCTCTCATAAACCTCCTTTCCACTCAATGGCCTAGGCGCAACCCCCTCCTCAAATTTCCCATCGAAGGCCTTTTTCTGCTTACGATACAGATGATCGTGCCTAAGAAATCTTTGGGTCCTCACGTACACATCTTTGCCATAGTGGTCAAGGTACACGTTCGGTGTGTCATCAATACAAATGGGACATGCTTTATGACCTTTATTCTTGTACCTGGACAAATTGCCATATGCAGGAAAATCATTGAGGGTCCACATAAGGGCAGCACGTAAAAGAAACATCTCGTTCTTATGGGCATCATAAACGGTAACACCTTCGTCCCACATCTTTCTCAAATCATCAATAAGGGGCTTAAGGTAAACATCAATGTCGTTTCCTGGTTGCCTTGGCCCCGTTATCAAAAGTGAAAGCATTATATATTTTCGTTTCATACACAACCGCGGAGGCAAGTTGTAAATCACTAAAAGTATCGGCCATGTGCTGTGTTTAGTACTAAGAGTGCCAAATGGATTCATATCGTCCGTGCACAACCCAAGCCTTAAAATTCTGACTTCACCACCAAATGCCCTAAACTTCATATCGATGTTCTTCCATTGTGGAGAGTCAGCAGGATGCTTCAACAAACCACTTTTCTTTCTTCTCTCAGCATGCCATATCAGGTTCTTGGCGTCTTTGGTATTGAAAATAGACGCTTTAACCTTGGAATAATAGGAAGGTACCACAACACCTTGGCAGGAGGTCCTTTACTACCAGCATTGCAGCTTGATCGCTTGTAACGCGACTTACCGCAATGTGGACACTCCTCCAACTCTTCATATTCATTTCGATACAGAACACAGTCATTAGGGCATGCATGTATCTTTTTATACTCCAAACCAAATGGACACATTAGTTTCTTTGCATAATAATAGGAATTAGGAAGTTCATTCCCATCTGGCAACATATCACATAACGCAGTCAACAAAGAAGTGAAACTAGTGTCACTCTAGTTATGCTTAGACTTAATGTTAAATAGTGTAAGCACGGCTGAGAGTTTTGTGTATTTTTTGGACCCGGGATACAAAGGCTTTTTGGCAGCCTCTGATAATGACTCAAATACATCAGGTCGGCCACCAAATTCACCTTTAACATCACGCATCATCTCATCCAAGTGATCATCACCACCACCATCCTCGGTGTCATCCCCTTCACCGCCATCATCACTCCCATTTTCTTCTTCAACATGAATCTCGGCACTTTCAACATGCGTCTCATTGCCAACAACATTCTCCCTATACGATCCCTTCTCACCATGCCAAACCCAAACATGATATTGAGGCCTAAACCCATGACATTGTACATGAGCCATGATGGTATCCACACTATTGACCCTTATGACATTATTACAATTGACACAAGGACAATAAAGGTAATTGACACCCGTTCTAAGCTGATACTGTGAAGCACTCTTGCAAAACTCTTGAACCCCATTAAAAAATTCCAATATATCACGTCTACCATACATCCAACCGCAATCCATTAACGATTTAAATTGCCTTTAAACATACCAACACATTTCAAACAATGATAAATGTAACATATATTATGTAATCAAAGTACATAGCATATATATCATCCATAAATCGTAAAAATGAATGCTCCCAAAAGGTCCTTATCACTCCAACCTAACCCATCCTTGAACGTCTAATCTCACTAGTAAATGTATGTCAACTTTTCAATTTTTAGGTAATAACTTACTTACATATGTACCCAGAGAACATGGTGAGAAAATGAGAAGCCCGGATATTCCTTAAAATCGAAAAAGAGACATACATTCACTACCTAAGTGAGATTAAACGTCCAAGAACAGTCCCAACTGGGGACTATTCAAGACTTTCTCCTATTGAGAAAGACTCGAACGGGTATCTAGGCAAATGATGATGCAAGCATTCAATTATTATTTGCATTTATTTGACATTCAACAATAAACAATTTCATTAATTTATATAGGTCTAATAATTAAATTAACATACATATAAAATCAAACCAAGTTTACTTATATATACATTGCAATTTATTAACCACATTTAACAAACTAAAATGTTAACTAATATATATTCTATTCATAAATTTCATTTAAAGCTACTCAAATTCAAACAATATATATATACATATGAAACTTGGATTAACTACTTGAAACCCTAACTTGAAATTTTGGAATAACAAACAATTAATACTAATTAATACATATGAAACTAAAATTTAGCAAGAACTCACCCTAATTTGAGAGTGAGAAAGACAAAGATTGAAGATTGAAGCTAGAATGTGTGTTTGGGCTCGGTTCAACACACCCTCGAACATGCACCACCACCAAGTGCACCCACGAACACCACCAGCTAACACCGGCAACCTCGAGCAACAACAATCAACCTCCGACCAAGCAGCAGCCGCCTCGACCCACCACCAGCAGCAGCCTCAACCCACGACTCACGCACGACCCCCAAACGCAGCTTCACTTAATTAAATAGCCAAATTAAAAAAAAAATGAATAACATTGGAGTGGTGGTGGTGGTGGCTGGAATCTGAAGAAGTGAGAAGATAGGTGAGGACGAGGGAGACAGAGAGGAAGAGTGAAGGCGGGGGAATTGAAAATTTTGGGAAGTAAATTGAATGAAACAGGGAGGAGAAGAGAGGGTGTAGTACATACTGTACATGAGCCCGCTTTTTTTATTTAAAACTGGTAAGCGGTTCAGCCTTGAACCGCTTGCAAATTTAACTAATGGTAAGCGGTTCAAGGCCAAACCACAGGCCAAGTTAAAAGGCAAGCGGTTCGCGCCAAAACCGCTTCCCATTTCACTTCCCTCTTCTTTTTTTTTTAATTAATCAAATAGGAAGCAGATTTTGTAAACCGCTTGTCTATAACCGCTTCCCATCACATTTATTCTACTAGTGTAGACATATAAAACTAGGTGTCTTTGACTTTTTAAGAGAAAGAAATAGTTCATTTAACAAGTAATGTAGGAAATGGGCTACATAAATGTCATATAGGCCATATTTGGGCCATTTTGAGTAAAATGCGTTGTTAAACTTATTGAAATGCTATATTGATGTGATTTCTAGCCTTAGACACCTAATATTACCCAACATTGACATGTTATGAGAAATAAAAAGGTCATTTGACAAGAAAGGTAGAAAATAGGTTGAATAGAAGTCATATGGGCCATATTGTGTTAATATGCTCTTTTAATGTGATTTCTTTCCTTATACACCTATAAGTAGATAATATTGACATTTTATGAGATAAATAAATTTCATTTAATAAGAAATGTAGAAAATGGTTAAAGTAAAGTCATATAGGCCATATTCGGGCCATTTTGAGTAAAAAGCGTCAAAAACCTTAATAAAATGCTCTTTTGATTCAATTTTGGGGCTTAGACACATAAAAATACCCAACATTGACATGTTATGAGAAAGAAATAGTTCATTTGATAAATAATGTAGGAAATGGGCTACATAGAATTCATTGATGAGTGTCATTTATGGCACTTATAGGGTAGTCTTTTAGGATGATTTCATCTTCCTTTTTATGCTTTCTTATCTTATTTTTGGTCCTTTTTCCTTTAATTCCTTTCTTTCTTTCTTTCCTTGTGTTTCGTGTTTTCTTCATGTTTTCCTTTTATTTGGTTCTTTTTCCCTTTTATTCCTTTTCGTTGTTTGTTCTTGTAGGTACCTAGGATTTGTCTTTGCAAGGGGATCAAGATGGGCTATATTGACTAAGCAAGGAGGAAGTAATCGGCTTGGAGAGGGCTCAGAGAGAGAATAGAGAAGGCTTGGAGAGGCCTTAGAGAGGGCATCAAGCCCTGCCAGTCTGCCGCGGGCGCGGGCTCATATGCACCAAATTGGCAGATCTCGATCAGGAACTCTTCGCGCTCTGGGCGCGGGCTACCCGCGAGCGCGGGTAGTTTGGAGAGCCCGCTCCGTACCAAAGAGACCGCGAACCTTTGATCACCCTTTGGGAGCAGGGGATTCGTCGCGCTTTTGCCGCGAGCACGGGTGCTTTTGACGCAGGCGCGGGGTAGAAGACTCGCGGGCGCGGGTGTTGCCCAGAAAGCCTGCGGAGTTTTTAATGGGTTCCGTACCCATTTTTCCGCGGGCACGGGGTTTATTTGAGAGGGCGCGAGAATCCCGTTATTCTTCTTTGCCTATAAATACACTTGTAATTCCTTTTTGAAGACAACTTTTAGATAATTTTCATTAGCTTAGTTTTAGAGAGATAAGTTAGAGAGAAGTTAGAGAGAAGTTCTTGGTATTGATTTGTATTTCAACATTGGATCAATTGTGCTTGGATTTCTTCATTTTCAATCATCAATGTTAGTAAGATTTTCTTCTTCTAGTTCATCTCTTACTTGATTGATTTAGTTTCATATTTGATTGTTTGTATTGCTTGGATTTGAATTGGATACTGTATTTGATATTGCTTTCTCTTGATTTTGATTTAGAATGATGATCAATGCTAATTCTAGTGATTTGTTCTTGAGTTACACCATGATTAGTGAGTAGATTAGTTGATAGGGAGAAGGGGAAGCATGATTGATTGATAATTTGTGCTAGTTGATGATCTTTGATTAATTGAATTGTTGCAATTAAATTGGTTAACATAGTTTTGCATGTGATTAATTAGATTAGGAATGATCAACCTATAAGATTAATCTAGATTGCATTGCATTTCTTAATGACATGACCCATCAATTTGAGAATTGCTTTAGTTGATTGAGTTTGATTATGAATTTCCTTGATTAGCCATTTATAGTGACCCCTAGTTTGGCCTCTAGGAGATAGCTCTTGAACTCTTTTGATTGCTACTATTGTTTGTCCTTTACAATGCTTGAATCAAACGAAGAAATTGTCGATTAGCATGATTATTGAATTAGCATGTGGAATCAATATCCCTAACATTTAGCTTATTGAATTACTTGATTAGTCTAATTTTTCTATCATAACACCAACCATTTTCTCACTTCAATCTCCGAAATAGCTTGATTTAGGCTAAACATAACACCAACTAACTCCTTTGGATTCGACCCTATACTTACCTATACTTGTTTTAGGTTGGTTTAGGATTTTATAAATAGTGTTTGATTTTTGGATAGGCAATTAACGACTAGTTTATCCCTCTATTAAAATGGCGCCGTTGTCGGGGAGTGATATTGGTTCTTAGCTTTAGTTGTTGAGTCTATATCATTTTAATTGAAAAAAAAACACAAAAAGATTTTGTTTCTTAAGGCTACATTTGTAGTCGCGCTACTAATATTTTTATTGAGTTTTGCATGCATAGAGCTCGTGATCGATCCATTGTGCCTTTTGACTTGGAAATCGAAAGGACTCTTTCAAGGAGAAGAATTGCTAGTCAATCCTTTGAATTTAGTTCTTTAAGCGAAGAAGGATTTGAAGAAGAACTATGCATGGGAGATCAACCAAGAGTTGTTTTGAAAGAATTGGGAATTCCCAGTGCGTACAAGTTTGAGAGTGGAATTGCTCCACCTACAACACCGACGAAAGACTTCGAAATTAGGTCGGCTATGATTGCTTTGATCGAAAGGAGACAATATAGCGGAGCTAAGAATGAGAGTCCGTTGAACCATCTCAAGGATTTCGAAAAGTATTGCAACACTATCAAAGTGAACGGAGTTTATCAAGAATTCTTGCAACACTATCCGGAAAAAGTTGTTTCCATTTTCTCTCATAGGCCGAGCCTTGGAGTGGTTGGGTAAGGAGGTAAAGCCAAATTCCCTTCGAACATGGGTCGAAGTCACCAAGGAATTCTTGCCCCGATTCTACCCACAAAAGAAAACGGCGGAGGCTAGAGCTTTGATTCAAGGGTTCAAGCAAAGACCTAATGAAAGCCTCTACAAAGCATGGGAGAGGTATAAAGAGTACCAAAGGGAATGTCCCCACTACGGAATTCCAACCTATAAAGTCACTCAAATTTTATATGGTGGGCTAATTACTCAAGGCAAATCATGCCTTGATGGGGGTGCCGGAGGTCCCATAATAAATCGGACAGAAGAGGAAGTGGTGGACGTTATAGAGGACGTGGTTATGTACTATAGAGATTGGCAAGATGGTGAGAGGGATTCAACTAGCAAGAGTGGCTCTTCGGTGTACTCTATAGACCATCTAAATGCAATCAACAACTTATCCTTACAAATGACAAACTTGGGGAAAGAAATGACTGCAATCAAGGCCAAGTTGGAAGGCTCCTCTTCTTCTCAATCTTCGAATTATCCCTCCCAATTTAAGGGAAGAGGTACGTTTTCTAACTCTCAACCCCATCCCTCTTCAAATAATATGCCTAGTGGTTGCTTGTTTTGTGATGCATGTGGATCTTATGATCATGACTCTTGTAATTGCCCTCATGCTTCTCCGGAATGTGGTGATGATTTTGATAATAGTGAGAGTGAACATGTGAATTATAAGTCAAATAATAATGTGCAAAGGTTTGATAATAAAAGAGGTCAATGGAATAGGAATTACCAAAACTAAGGTAATTTTGACAACTATAACCAAGGTAGTGGTTATAGGAACCAAGGGAACCAAAGTTCTCGTGGCAACTATAACAATCAAGGTTATAGTAGTCAAAATCAAAACCAAAATTATGGTAATCAAAACTAAAGTTATGAAAATCATAACCAAGGTAATGGAAACCATAATCAAGGTTATGGTCAAAATCAAAATAGGGGTAATTGGAACAATGAAGGTAGGGGCAATTTTCAAAATAATTCTCAAAGAGGTCCCCCACCCGGATTTGTTCAAAAGACTCAAGGTGAAAATTCCTATTCACAATCTTCTTCTTCTAGGACCAATTTGGAGGAAATAATTGAAAATAAAACTGAGTTGTTGAACACATATATGGCCGTAAGTGACAAGAAGTTCAATGAAATGATGAACCACAACAAAATGCTCGAAAACTAAATTTCTCAACTTACTAGTGCTTTGAAAGACCAAGCAAGCCCTTCTTCTTTACCTTCCCAAGGCCTAGATCCTAAAAAATCCTTAAATGCTATTGTTACAAGGAGTGGTAAGGTTCTTGAGGAAAGATTGCCTAGGAGGAATGAAAACAAGGAGGTCCCCAAGGAAGTTTTGGTTGAGAATGAGGGAAGTAGAGAATCTTTACACGAGGTTGTGGTTGAGACACCAAGAGAGGTGAGAGTAGAGAAAGAGATTGTGAAACCCAAGCTCCCTTATCCCCAAAAATTCAAGAGACACAAATTGGATGAGCAATTTGGGAGATTTATTGATATGCTCAAACAACTTCACCTTTCTCTACCTTTCACCGTTGTGATCAACCAAATGCCTAATTATTCCAAATTCCTCAAAGACATTTTGAGAAGAAAGAGGACTTGTGATGTTGTGGACACAATTAATTTGACAGAAAATTGTAGTGCGATCATCATGAACAAAATGCCACCCAAGTTGAAAGACCCCGGAAACTTTTCCATCCCTTGTGCTTTTAACAAGATGCAATTTGATAATGCCTTATGTGACTTAGGAGCTAGTGTAAGCTTAATTCCATATTCGGTTTATCAAAGACTTGATCTAGGGGAAATCTTACCTTCTAACATTACCTTGCAACTAGCCGATAGGTCAACCAAGTTTCAAAAAGGTAAAGTGGAAGATGTTCCATTGAGGGTTGGGAAGTTTGTGTTCCCGGTGGATTTTGTTGTTTTAGAAATGGATGAAGATGCTACCATTCCATTTATTCTAGGTAAACCCTTTCTTGCTACCTCTGGTGCTATGATAGATGTAAAGTGTGCAAAGATTTCCCTTAAGGTAGGAGATGAGGTCATAGAATTCGATTTTAATGAAAGCATGAAATATCCAAGTTCTTCTCTTGAAAATTGCATTATGATTGACTCTCTTGATCATTTTGTGTCTTCCATGCATGAGCACTTGCTCACCTCTGACGATGTTTTTGAGAATGTTTTGCTGAACAAAGACAAGCTAGGTGTACCATGCAAGCAGGTAGCATTGTATGAGGAATTGCTTAATGGAAGCATGGAGGAAGTGGATGAACAATTGTGCTTGAAGATCTCAAGCCATGAAGCTGTGCAAGCAGCCACAACAAAAGAAGGTAAAGGTGTGCCTATGGTAGAGCTCAAACCTCTACCATCACACCTTAGGTATGAATTCTTAGGCCCAAATTCCACTTACCCCGTAATTGTTAGTGCATCCTTGAGCGAGAGCCAAGCTCAAGCGTTATGTTGTGTCTTGAGGAAGCACCAAGGTGCTTTGGGATATACTATCGATGATCTTAAAGGTATAAGCCCCGCTTTGTGTACGCACCACATAACACTTGAGGAAGACACCCTTCCTTCTATTGAACGACAAAGAAAGCTACACCCTCAAATGGGAGAGGTGGTGAAAAAAGAGATCACGAAGCTCTTGGATGCGGGTATCATATTCCCCATCTCAAGCTCTAGGTGGGTTTCTCCCATTCATGTCGTTCCTAAGAAGGGGGGTATGACCGTAGTCAAGAATGAGAGTGGTGAGCTCATTCCAACTAGGACGGTCACTGGTTGGAGGATGTGTATAGACTATAGACGTCTAAGTACATCCACCAAAAAGGATCCTTTCCCCTTCCATTCATTGATCAAATGTTAGAGAGACTAACAAGGCACAAGTTCTATTTCTTCCTTGATGGCTATTCGGGATTTTTCCAAATTCCAATCCACCCCGAAGGTCAAGAGAAGACAACATTTGCTTGCTCCTATGGGACCTTTGCTTATAGGATAATTCCCTTTGGCTTTTATAATGGCCCCGCAACTTTCCAAAGGTGCATGATGAGCATTTTTGGAGACATGTTGGAGAAAGAAATGGAGATATTTATGGATGATTTCTCCGTAGGTGGGGTTTCATTGGATGAGTGCCCAGTTAATCTTGAGAAATGTTTGGGTCGGTGTGTAAATGTTAATCTTGTCTTGAATTGGTAGAAATGCCATTTCATGGTGGAGGAAGGGATAGTGCTTGGGCATAAGATCTCTTATAAAGGAATAGAGGTGGATAAGGCCAAAATTGAGGTTATTTAGAAGCTTCCACGTCCGGTGAATGTCAAGGGAGTGAGATCATTTTTGGGTCATGCGGGCTTCTATAGAAGATTCATTAAGGATTTCTCAGTCATTTCCACGCCCCTTAATGATCTTCTTCAAAGAGATGTTGAGTTCGTTTTTTATGATAAATGCTTGGAAGTATTTAATATATTGTAGAAGGCCCTAATCTCTACCCCCATTATTCAAGCCCCGAGATGGGATTTACCCTTTGAATTGATGTGTGATGCTAGTGATTGGGCAATTGGAGGTGTTTTGGGTCAACGTGTGGACAAGAAGATTTTTGTGATTTACTATATGTCCAAGACACTAAATTGGGCCCAAAAGAATTACACAACAATGGAAAAAGAATTCTTGGCCATTGTTCACTCTTTCGAGAAATTCCGGTGTTATTTGTTGGGTTATAAGACATTGTCTTCACGGATCATGCGGCTCTCAAGTATCTCTTTGCCAAGAAAGAGTCCAAGCCAAGGTTTATTCGTTGGGTGCTTGAATTACAAACTTTTGAAATAGAGATTATTGATAAGAAGGGTGCAAAAAATGTTGTGGCGGACCATCTTTCTCTCCTTGAGGGTGATGAAATTCATGATGATGGTCTACCTATTGAAGATAGAATGCTTGATGATGTCTTGTATGCCGTTAAGGTTAAGGATCTCCCATGGTATGCCGACTTGGTGAACTTTCTAGCATGTGGGAAGTTTCCACCTTCTTTCTCCAGGAACCAAAAGAAGAAGCTCAAGAGGGAGGCAAGACATTACTTGTGGGATAAACCAATCTTGTAAAAACGAGGGGTGGATGGCTTGCTTCGGCGTTGTGTCCCGAATGAAGAGGTCCTAAGTGTTCTAAAGATGTTCCATTCGGAACCAAGTGGCGGTCATATGGGCGTTTCCAAAACCGCCACTAAGGTTCTTCAATGTGGTTTGTGGTGGTCGCATCTCTTCAAAGATTCATGGGGCTTTGTAAAGTCATGCGACCGATGTCAAAGGGTTGGGAATATCTCCAAGAGGAATGAGATGCCTCAACAACCTATTCTTGAGTTAGAGGTGTTCAATGTTTGGGGGATTGATTTCATGGGACCATTCCCATCTTCATATGGAAATCAATTCATTCTTGTGGCTGTGGACTATGTTTCTAAATGGATTGAGGCCATTGCCTCTCCTACTAATGACCACAAAGTAGTGTTGAAGTTGTTCAAAAAAATCATCTTCCCAAGGTTTGGCATGCCTAAGGTTGTGATAAGCGATAACGGATCTCATTTTGTTCACAACGCCTTCTAAAAGATGTTGAGGAAACATGGAGTGCATCAACGGTTCGACCTTCCATATCATCCTCAATCGAGTGGCGAAATCGAGGTCTCCAATCGTCAAATAAAGCTCATTCTAGAGAAGACGGTTGCAAGGAATAGAAAGGATTGGTCGGACAAGTTAGATGATGCTCTTTGGGCTTATAGGACGGCTTTCAAGACGCCTATTGGTACCACTCCATATCGCCTTGTCTATGGAAAGTTTTTCCATCTCCTGATGGAGCTTGAACACCTTGCTTTATGGGAAATAAAAAAGATAAACTTTGATTTAGAAAGTGCGGGGGAGAAAAGGTGGTTGGATCTCCATGAGCTAGAGGAGCTTAGACTTGATGTTTAGGACTGTGTTAGCACCTACAAAGCTCGTTCCAAAGAAGCTCATGATAATCTTATTGAGAAAAAGGAGTTTTGTGTGGGTGATAAAGTCCTCCTCTACCACTCAAGAATGAAGTTATTTCCCAGAAAGCTCATGTCAAAATGGAGTGGTCCTTTCTTGGTGAAAAATGTTTTTGCGAATGGCACCGTGGAGATTTCTCCTTTGGATTCCTCATCTTCTTTCAAGTTTAACGGTCAACGGCTTAAGAAATATTTTGATGGAGTGTTCGTTGGTCTTATTCATAAAATGATTCTTTTCAAACCTCCTTGAGTGGGGTGGTAAACGTCGAGCTCACGACTAAACAAAAGCGCTTACGGGAGGCAACCCGGATTCTCACCTTTACTCTCTTTTCCTTCCTTTCTTTTATTTTTGGTTTTTTGTTGATTTTTGCTCATACCCTTCCTTGTGTTTTTGGTTTGTTTTGTAGGGTGCCTTCATTCATCATATATGGACTAAATGTGTTTGATGAGGGTGATAAGAGGTTTTAAAGTGCAGGGGAGAGGGCACCTCGCGGGCTTGGAAAGGCCTCAGGTACCCTTACATTCAAAAAAATGGAAATCGGATCAGTAGCTCTCTGCGGTCTCTCCGCGTGCTCTCCCCGGGCCTGGTTGCCTTAGAGAGGGCGCGGGGGAAAATCAGAGAGGGCGCGACTCATTTTCTCAAATTTGGATCAGGAACTCACCGCGGTTGCCCCGTAGGCTCTCCGCGGGCGCGGCAATATTGAAGCGGCCGCGAGAAAATTAGAGAGGGCGCGGCCCCTGGTCAAGTATGAAATTTACGGATTTTCCAGAACCTATCCGCGGTTGCCCTGCGGTCTCTCTGCGGGCGCGACAATATTGGAGCGGGCGCGGCTTTGTCGAGAGAGGGCGCAGGCATCTAGGTTTT
The DNA here is from genome assembly GCF_001683475.1 of Chenopodium quinoa. NCBI lineage: Eukaryota > Viridiplantae > Streptophyta > Magnoliopsida > Caryophyllales > Amaranthaceae > Chenopodium > Chenopodium quinoa. The sequence goes on along the minus strand of NW_018744572.1, from coordinate 331,248 downwards.
TATATACCCGGTTCCTCTCTCTTTATCTCTCCTCTCTTATTTTCCCTTTCACTCTTAATTTTCCTCATTCTCTCTCTTCCTTCTCTCAAACCATAACCCCCAAATCATCTCTTTCACTCAATTTTACTCAAATTCACCCTTGTTTTCTCTTAAATTTCCATCCCAACTTCCTTCATACTCCATTTTCATCAAGTTTGCTCTTATTTCTCGTTGTTTTCTTCGGGAATTTCGAGTCTACTCGGTTTTGTGCGTGCTTTGAGTCTTCAGTCTTGGTATACTTCTCACCTTTGTTTTATTTTTGTCAATTTCAATTGATTTTTATGCATTGGTTGTGAGTGGCCTTGAAAGCTTGAGTATGATGTTTTTGGTTGTTTGTATGGTGGTTTTGGAATTATTTTGGGTGTTTTTGTGCTTCTTTTTGTTATAGATTGTTAATATTGTTGGTTGTTGTTGGATTTTTGGTTGTTTGTTGCTTGTAACAGGTACTTTGTAGTTTGTGGTGGTTTTGGGTGGTCTTGTGAATGGAGGTTTGTTCTCTTTGGTGGTAGTGTTGACTTTGGGTAATTTTTGTGACTTATTGTGTTGGTTGAGCTTAAAACTATGGATTTGTTGAGGAGAGTTAAGAGTAGGAAGAAAAGTTCAAACCAATCTCCCGGCCAATCCTCTCGTGGCCAACCTTCAAACACCGAACCCCCTCAAAACCAAACTACTCAAGATAATGCCCCACCTCCTCCTTTACCCGCTCTCAAATTTCATAACCGGGCTAAACACGCCCCTATCTATAATAAAATGAAATCCTGGAAATTTAGACCGACCCGCAACTATTTTCCCGAGGATATGGAAAAATTGAGTGTTGATGCCGATCTTAACATTTTGCTCCGTAATCTTGGTTTGGATGAGTTTGTAAAGTCATCCCCCCGAACTTATTTGGAACCATGAATTGAATTTTTCTCCACCTTTGAGTTTAATATAACGGGGGATACCGACAATATCATCTCTTTTCAAATTTTCAATTTCAAGCATACCATGAACCTTGCGGAATTTAATAAAGCCCTTGGCTTCAACCCAAATACCAACATCTTTGAGCCCTTGGTTGCCCTTCACAAGACTGATTACAGTGAGGTTGCTTGGTGGAGAGCCATATCTAGGAAGAAGGCGTTTGACTCTAAGGAATCGCTTGCTAGCGAGATCATTCACCCGACTCTTTGTATTCTTCATCGGATCCTTGGTTATACAGTGTTTGGTAAGCAAGATCTTAGGAAGCTTTCGAGGGAGGAGATCTTGGTGCTTTGGATGGCTACAAGGCCGGATTTGGGGCCAAGGTTTAATTTTGGGTATCTTTTCATGAATTGTTGTAAATTGATCATCAATGGGAAGAAGACGGGTTGGTATGATTACTAGATTGGTGCATTATTTCAAGCAAGAGTGTTTCTTGAGGTCTTGCACTCCGATTGGAAAGAGTGAAGACATGTATTTGGATATGAAGCAACTTAACACCTTGCGCTTCATTTCTAATACTAAGGGAAACGGTGGGTACTCTTGGCTAGTGCGTAATGTGCACCATTGTTTGCTCCTAAACCCGGCTGCCACCTCAATCACTCGAGAGGCTAGGATTGTTTAGAGGATTCCCGAGGACGATGGGAGGGTTGAGAATGTTATGGAGGAGGATGTTGGTGATGAGGACGATGATGATGATGATGATGATGGGCATGATGGTGAAGGTTGAGAAGGAGAAGGTGGTGATGATAAAGATGATGAAGAAGAAGAAGAGTAACAACAACAACAATGGCAATTTCAGCATGAACAACAACAACAACCGCAACAAAGAAGAAGAAGAAGACAACAACATCAACAACAAGACAACCGAGGAGATGCATATCTCCGTGAGATGGAGGCTATGCGTGAGCATATGGAGTGCATGCAATTGAGCATGCAAGGTATGTACTCAAACCATCAAACTTTGTCTTTCAAACTAGCGCCCTATATGACGCTAGTGTGCATAGGGGGGAGGTCACTCCTTCGGTGAACTACCCATATGTGCCGGCCGAACAAGGGTTGGTGCCATCTTAGGGTGGTGACAACCTCCCCACGTACCCATATTGGCCCGGGGTTGCGCACTTCGATGAGCCAAGGCGTGACTTCCCAGATGAGTACGATCATTATGACTACCGGGTCTTGGGGGGGGGGGTGTGATTATCGGGGTGACCTTGACTACTACTATGCTCACCCCATTCACCCCGAGCTCTGTATGCAACCGGAGCCTTTTGGCCAATTGTCCGCATCTCAACTTGACCTTTTTAAGGGTCACTATGGGTTCCCTCCCGGTTATACCGGAGGTTGGGATGTGGATGATGGTGGTGCCTGCCCAAGTGGCCAATAGTTTCCCCTTTGGTTGTTTGATTCCCTTTTTGTTTCCTTCCTTTTAGCTTTGCATGTTTTTACACATCGCGGTTGATGCCCTTATTTTGTGCGGGGGGGGGGGGATCAATTAGAATTATTTAGGGTAGGCTTTTGGGGAGGCACCTTGGACTCTTGCGGATATGTTTGAAAGGGATTTGATGGATTTCTCTTGCTTCAATCTTGGTAGTCTCATTGGTATGTTGTCTTGGTTTTTTATGATAATGTTTTGTGGTCTCTTTTTATTGATGATGATGATGATGGTTTCTCTAGATCTTTGTACATAGTTTTCGTGTAAGTTTTCTTTTGATAGCTTTTGTTTGGAAGTTACTAACAATTTCATTTTATATATAGTCCTTTTTTTTCTTTTTCTCTCCTTGCTCATAGCTATTGCTTTGGTCTTCGAAGCTTCTTAGAGGAGGTCGTTCTTGCTCCTTTATTATTGCAGCATAGCTTAGACGCTTGGTGAGGCCTTTCTTGTTTTATCTATTTACTTTTCTTCCTTTACTTTTCTTGGTTTCTTATATTAGGATTAGTTTTAGGAGAGTTTAACGGTTCGAGGATGTATGATTATAACACCTAGTGTGTTTGGGGTCTTTGGCAATGTGGCTATTTGACTGCTTGTTTGTCGATTGGAAAATACGTGTTATGATTGCATCTTTGTCCTTTTCTTTGTTCTCCTACTTTTCCTTTATCTTGGTTTTCCATATTTTATTTTCTTTTCTTTTCTTTTCTCTTCTTTTTTGTTCTTGGTTTTGTACATAGCTTTTTGAGGCTTTATTTTTCACTCTTTCATTTTTTTTTTGACTTGGACTTGTAAACAATGGACTTTTTCTTTTGGATAATAACCTTCCTAGGTGGTAATGGTATGCACGGTTTGAGAATACGTTTGGTTGATTCTAGGATAAAGCATGCTAAGGTAGTTGTCTAGAACTAGGGGGATCATGAAGCCGGATTCAACTTGTTTGTGGCATGTTGGTAGTTGCTCCCTATCTTCAATTTGTCAGCCTTAGTGAGTTTTTGCTACAACCATGTGAGATTCATACTTTTTCAAGCTTTCATCATATTCTTGCATGAGCGGCATGGATCCTTGACTTTCGCAAACCTAATTCAGAATCTTAACGTATGATTCCGAATAACGAGACCGAACCACCTAGGGAGGACAAAGGCATCTTTTCGTGGAGGTATTTTTCCTTTTTCTAGGATAGTTTCCTTATTTTTACTTTTGGGTTTAGGGATACATTTCCCTACTTGCTAGCCCTTTGAACCTTTTTCCCTTCTTTTCAAGCCACATATTTAGAAATCTTGAGCCTTTTGTTTCATTTTCATTTTTCTTGGTTTTTGTGAAGCAATGGTCAATGTTGGAAGACTGTGGTGTATAAGTTTGGATTATGGTTTGAATTGGTGAACAAGGTTGAGTTGTTTATATTTGGAAAATAATGGCAAATGACTAAGTAAAAGCCGTCCCAAATAAAAAGGCAAGGACTAATTCTTTGATAAAGTAAGAGAAAATTAAAAAAAAAAAACAAAAAAATAAAAAACACCATAAAAATTCAAGTGTCTTTCTCCCTTTTATGCATTGCGGACAATGCTTCTTTTAGCTTGGGGGGCAAGCGTTTGCGCTTTTTGTTCTTATGTTTGTAGATTGTTGCTTTGAATAAGCTTGGGGGTGTTAATATGTTTTTGTTTGGTGATTACTCGATTTTGGTGTTAATATTTTGCCAATCTTTGCTTCACAATTAGGTTAACCAGCAAATTTTAAATTTAGCCTACCTTAACCCTTTTTGCCTTACGTTACAACCTTTGGGAAGACCTTTTGACCTAGGTGTTGACTCATTCATCGCTGGAGGGAATCATGGGTTATAGCCTAAGGAAAGGGGATGCGAAGTCAAGATGTCGAGTAAGCCAAAAATTAGACCTTTTTCCGGTTCCTTCGTGGAATCTATGAGACGCTCACTAAGGGGAGATATGAGATTAGTAGGGGGAACGCGGTAAGATCGTTTGAGATGAAAGTGGAGTGTGACAACTAGTTCCTGTGCTTAGCATATTTATGTTTCAATCAACCTTAGGTATCTTATACCGTGCATACCATTACTTACTTTAGAAAGGTTGTTATTCTTTTGAACTATAGTCACTTTGTAAAGTCCATTTCACAAAGATCTTTATTTTTATTTTGTTTTTCATTAATTGCTCTTTATTCTTGTATTTTGCCTCATTTTTCCTTCTTTTGTTTGTTTAATAAGAGTTATAGGTTATCTCTAGGAAACCTTTACGAGAGCATCACTCGTCCTCTAGAGCGATCTAGGGGTTTAAATGGCTTGTCTTTTGTTGCTAAAATTGACCGTGATGAAGGAGTTATGTCTTCGTCGTGTGCAATTACTAGATATATAATTGGATCAAATTATGGAGATAATTAAGTTCGTACATTTGGGTCATCGTTTTGCCATAGCTAGAGGTACTAACAATCTTTGGACTAGTAAAATAGCCCAAAGCCCAATTGGACGTATCCTATAAGGTCAAACAAAGGGGCTAGATCGAGCATTAGAGGACGAGGCCCGTCACGGGCCTCATCACTCTAGGTGGCCGGCCATATGGAGTGGACAAGGGAGTTTTGGACTTCGTGCCCTAGTCTAATTATAATGAGATTATAAATAGACTAGGTGCCTAGGTTTGCAGCAAGTAAGCAATTAACTGATCAGTGTGATCAAACCCTAATTAGCAAACACGAAACTCAACCCCTCTCATAGTCCTCTCTCACACGGCTCTCTCCTCCTCCTTGGCGCCGGTGGTGTGTCGTGGTGGTGGTGGTTCGTGCGGTGGTCGGTTGTCCGTAAAGGTGGTGATCGCGGTTTTCCTCAATCACTCGACCAATCTAGTATTGGTGGACGGCTCGTTCGAATCTCGTGGACTAAGTAGAGGAGCAACGCTTGGGCCTCTATTCTCTCTCTGATTTTCCTGTCGAATAACTTCGTGGAATTCACGCGTCAAAGGTATGATTATGTATCTTGTGTGTTATGCATGTGATTCTTGGGATTGGTACTAGATTGAATATGATTCATGTTTTTCCGCTGCGTAGTACCTATAAACTCCTACAGTGGTATGGGTTAGCCTCTTGCATAAACGCGCTAGATCATAAAAATACGATTTTTTGATGTCCACGTTAATTTTATAATCAATTAAGAGAGAGAAATTAATTTAATTATGGTCCAATTATTATATTTAATGTGATTAAACTTTTGAAATCGATTAAATGTTATTTAATTATGCTCAAAATAGCCATGAAGAGACCGAATTTTAGCCCTAACATGTCCGAAATTTTCGAACCCCCTCACCTTAAATTTCAAATTTTTCGAAAATCCTAGCCCTAAAATATGATTTTTGTGCTTGATTTTGATTTAATTCGATTAATTTTATGATTCATAATTTTAATCGGATTGATTTATTCATAAAAGTGTTTTGTGTATGATCATCAATTTAATTTTAAAAGTTAGAATTAAATTGGAATTAATTTTATGAAGAACCCTAATTTTAAAGTTGAATATGATTTAATTTTAATCTTTTGGACTGATTTAATTTAATTTTAATAAGTGTTATTTTAATTAAATTAAAACACAAAAAAAAAAACAAAAAAAAAACTGTTTTAGGTGGCCGACAACCGCGGCTCGGTGGTGCAGCCACGGCGGCTGTCGACCAGGTGGCGGTCCAAGAGGGAGGGGAAGGGGAGGGCGGCGGTCTTGGTGGCTGAGGCAGCAGCTGTGGAAGTGTTGCACGCTGCTGCCGTGGCTGCCACTGCTACTGGTTGCTGCTGCCTTGTGGCAGTGGGTGCTGCAAAGCAGCCAGCCACCGTGGCTAGCTCTGGCTAGCCAACCACGGTTGCCAGCAACCGTGCAGTCACGGTTCTTTAAAAAAAAAAATACTTTCTTATTTTAAAAATTATTTCAAGATAATTATGAATTAGTTTGGGATAAAATCAGTTTTATTTTGGATAAGATAAAATATTTTGGAAATATGATCTTTTATTTTAAAAGATAAAGTTGGTTTTATTTGGATAAAATCTTTTATTATAGGATAAAATCAAATATTCAAAAGTTGTTATATTTGATTTTATCCATATTTAAAGTTGTTAAATTGGTAATTATCCAAATTAAAGTGGTTAATTTTGGATAACATTGATTAGGATATTTTGAGCATATTCCAAACGGATAATAATTGATTTAAATAATGTGATTATTCCATAATTAGATTAGGATATAATTGATTTTAAAATTATTTGATTGACTAGTAATTAGGATAGAATCTCCTAAATTTGTTAGGATAATCATGGAAGATTAAATATGATTTATCTTTTTAGATTAAAATATGATTTGATTCTATCTTATGACTAAATTAAATATATGATATTTTATAAACGGTCATGAATAATATATGATATTATCTAATTATGATTAAAATATGAGATATTTTAGGAAATGGGTTGACTTTATTATGAAAATTCGATGTTGTAGTTTAGACAAGCATGTTGAGTGATTTATTATATGGCACTTTTATAATATATGATATTATGTTGCTATATATAGACTAGTATGGCCCATAGATTCTTAAAATACGATCTGCACATCGTGATGTATTTTTGTAATCTAAATACGGTCTGCGTACCGTTATGTATTTTTGTAACTTTTATTTAAAGTAAATAGAATAATTATTTAAATAGTGTTACTCCAAAGAAGCTCATGAAGTGAAGGCCCAAAGGAGCAAGGTGGATGGAGATCCATGATGATTCAAGTGGGAGCTTTTTCATTTCTAGTTTTCTTAGGACTAAGGGGCCATACTATGTCATGATTTATTGCATTAGTAGATTATGCATGTTAGATTATATTTATGTTGATTGATGATGCGCTAGAGTTCACTAAATAATCACAACATAATAAATCTAGGTCCCAGTAATATTGAGGTAGCTTTTCCAATTAAAAACCCGATGAAACCTTTGATATTTTATGATGGGTCATGCCTCAACTGGGTGTCATATTATATCTTAGGGGAGTGGGGGTAAATCACGTTTAACACTTTTAATTGGTTATACTCAACAAGGTTACCTAAAGAGTTTAGAACCTTGAAGCTAAGGGTAATAATTAAGCATGTGATGATTAATTATTCAACCAAGAGTTACAAGAGTTCTAATCAGTAAAGAGTTTACTCACCTTGAAAATGTAATGGTTGATAGTAGGGCCTCAGTCCGGTCAATTATTGCACAAATAAAGGATCTTGGAATCACTTAAAATTCAATTGGGATCAACTAATTATTGAATAAAGTGTTTTAATTTACCAAATGAATGCGTTTATGGTACTTTAATTTAAATTAAACATAATTATTAAACTTTGCCTTATTTGATATAGATGAGTAGCCGTAACCACAATGACAACAACGTTTACAACCTTCGACCATTCCTTGAGAAGGATAAGTTGACAGGGGAGAACTTTTCCACTTGGGAAAGAATGCTAAGACTTGTTCTGAAATCTGAGGGTAAAGAGGATATCATTGATACCCAATTACCAGGACCTCTGCCAGAAAATCCAACTGCGGAAGAGATCAAGAAGCACAAGGAAGCTCAAGACAGAACTATACCCACTACTACAAAATTGGCCAAAGAGACCCGTCGAAATTGGCCAAAGAGACTACCTTGGAGGCGGTCTCTAGCGCAGCGGTCTCTTTGGCAAAGAAACTGCTTTATTAAAAGTAGTCTCTAGAATGAGAAAGCTAGGATCGCCTCTTTAAGAAAAGCGGTCTCAATTTTGAGGAAATTAAGACTGCCTTTATTAGAAAAGCAGGCTCTATTTTTTGAAAACTGAGACCGCCTATTTTACTTAGGCAGTCTCATTTTTTAGAAAAGTGAGACCACTTTTGAACTTAACAGGTCTCTTTGATAGCATTCTAAATTAAAAAAAATAGTTTATTAGATTTTTATAATTACAATTCATCAATATTAACTTATACAATTTTATTCATATTTTTTATGATTAAATACAAAGGAGCTCCTCAAAAATTACGTACATAGTACATATATCAATGAAAATTCAATACATAAAAATTCTGTAAATGATGACTTTTTTTTTTACAAAACAACAAAAGCAAAATTTATTACGCTCCTATCCAGCTTATTCCAATCAGCAGACCACACCTCCGGCCGGCTTGCGAAACCTAGCATGCAACCGCTTCAATTCTTCTTCGTTGACACTTCCAACTCTATCAAGCGATTTGCCTACAACCATAGTCATATATATGTAAAAAAAATTTAAAAGAAGATATTATTATCCAGAAATAAATCAGAACAATTATAAGGGAATGAAAAAAAGGGAAAAACTTAAAATTTAAAAATCAAGATACAAAATAAAATTCGTTTACAATTAAAAAAAATGATAAATTGTTTAATTTAACTAATAAAATATGAGATCTAAAATAAAAGTTGTTTAAAATGATGAATGAACACAAAATCAAAGCAAGAAAAAAAAATTAATTTCAAAAACAAGCTAAAGAACAATTCATCAGGAAAATCTCTCAAAGAAATTTTAAAAACAAAAAATAAAGTATACTAGAAGTTAAATTTAAAGAGCTGAAATCAAAATTGAAAATAATAATAGAAATAGAAAATTAAATGCGAACATAATAATGACGAAAAATACCAGATCTGACTCCATACGAAATAAAGAGAGCGATTATAACGAAAAATAATAGATCTGACGACTATGATAGAAGTTTTCAAAATAAAAATTTCATATAAAAATGGCGAAAACTGATTTTGAAACGAAAACATTAACAAGCAAAATAAACAAACAATCTAATACCATGGCTTACTGAAAAAACGGTCGAATTTTTTATATTTTAACAAAAAAAATTTTAAAAAGCAATTATTATAAGAAATAGATCTTGAAACTTTGACATAATTGAGTGAAAAATAATACCATAATCACCGGCGCCGTCGTCATCACCGTCGCCGGGAGAGTCCATGGGGCGTTTCAGGGGGCCATCACCACCAACCCAAGCCCCACCGCTACAACGATCGAGCCGAAGATGTTATTCAGGCTTATTTTGAAGGAAACCCATTCAAGACTGATGCTTGCGCTCAAAACTTGGGGAGGAGCCCTTTCTACTACTTAGAGCTAGATCCATCAAAGAGAGAAATGCAACTTGAATGAAATTTTCAATAAATTTCTCAATTATTTAGACAAAAAGGGGTATTATTTTGAGGTTTTCCTGATATCTGAACCTGGAGTGTTATTGAAATTAAGAAGACAAAGATGAAAGGAAGATGAAGAGAGAGAAAGAAAAGAAGAGATGAAATGAGAGAGTAAAGAGGCGGAGAACGAAGTTAATTAAGAGAGAGAAAGTGAATAGTGATTCTAGGGTTTGAGACTAAGAATTATGGGCTGATGGCTGCCTATTACGTACATGGCCAGATTCAATTCGAGAGACCAGTTCTTTAGAATGACGTGTTTCTCTTATTTCTCAAATTTTAAATAAAAAAAATTCGAGAGACCGGTTATTTTAAAGGACTGGTTTCTTGGATATTTATTGAGACCGGTTGTTTAAAAGAACGGGTCTCTCCATATTCCTTGATTTTTTTTAACAATTCCAAGAGACCTGTTTTCTTAAATGACGGGTCTCTTTGATATTTCGAGAGACCTGTCGTTTAAGATAATGGGTCTCTCATTTGTAAGAGACCCGTTATGCACATAACCGGTCTCTTATATCGGGTCTCTTTGACCATTTTTGTAGTAATGACCTATCACTTGCTTAATGATTACTACCATGGAGCCTAGTCTTCAAAAGCGTTTTGAGGACCAGGATGCCTATTCAATCATGCAAGAACTCAAAGCTTTGTTTAAGAAACAAGCTAGAGTTGAAAGGTATGAGCTCCATCGTGAGATTCTTGATTGTAGGATGGAGAAGGGAGCCATAGTTCATGATCATGTTTTCAAAATGATCGGCCTAATTCAAAGTATGGAAAAACTGGGGCACCTATACAGTGATGATTTTGCAACAGACATCATTCTCCATTCAGTACCAGAAAGTTTCAACCAGTTTATCATGAATTTTAACATGACTGCCACTGCAAAGACTATGAATCAATTGCATGTAATGCTGGTTAGTGCTGAGAAACAAATCCCTAAGGAACCTAAGAAGGAAGTTCTTATGATTCAAAAGGGAAAGGGGTTCAAGAAGAAGGGGCAAAAGGATAGTGCTAAGAGCAAGGGCAAGCAAGTTGCCAAGGCTCCTGAAAAGCCTAAGACGACTCCAAAGCCCAAGGCTGCAAGTGAAAGTGAATGCTTTTACTGCAAGAAGAAGGGGCGTTGGAAGCGAAATTGCCAGAAATACCATGACATCCTCAAGAAGAATGGAGCATCAACCTCAGGTATAATGTTATAAACATTTTAACTTTCACTTAGGTATGAGATACCAAGTTGCAGTTCTTAACATAGTGATGTTGCGCAGGAACTGCAAACAAGTGAAGCTAGCATGGAATTGGAGCTTGAAGGTGAACTAGAAGTATTTGAGTGGCCAGAGATACCTTCATAGTTTATATTTTTTATTAGTTTATCATGATTTTAGAACAATTTCCAGTTTTGATGAGACAATATTTCGGTTTCTTGTTTTGAATACTAAATTTGGTTTACTTGGCTTGGACAAGTGTTGATCCATGACCAAGGTAATAAATTGTTTTCATTTTTCTAGATATGAGTTAATTTTGTTTTATGACATTGATATACGTAGATCACAAAAGTAAATTTAGATGATTCAAGGTACACTTACTTATAACAAAGTAAGGTTGGGACACATAAACCATTTGCACATCCAAAGTTTTGGATGGACTCTCATTCTTATATGATTATGAATCACTTGAGAATTAGAAGTCATGCTTGATAAGTTAAGATGACCAAGTTGCCTTTTAGTAGAAAGGGTAAAAGAAGCTAAAATGACCTTTTGGAACTCATACATATGATGTATGTGAACCAGTGAGTTCAAAATTAGCACAGAGATTTGACTATTTCATTGCTTTTACTAATGATTTAAGTAAATATATCAATAATTACTTAATGAAGTAAAGTTTGGAAACATTTAAATGTTCAAAATTCCAAAAATGAAATGTAAAATCAGTTTGAGATAAACAATTTAACACCACAATATGATTGTTGTGATAAATATTTTACTCACAAGGAATGATCATCTAAAGGGAATTGTTGAATTAATTCACAATCCAGAAATATTACAATTCAATTTTATGTTTATGAAGAAGGAATCAAACTTTGCTTGCCATTGTTCGATCCAAAATTTAATGATTTAGAAATATCGTTTTGAGGATATGCATTAGAATAACAACAATTGCGAATATACTAAACAGGAAACTTAACCAAAGCAGAAGAAAAAATGTCATAAGAGTTATGATTTGGAAATGTTCCAAAATTTATCTTTTCTAAACAGGATTAAGGGTAATGAAATCAACGTAAAATGTTTACAAAGATAACATATTACACCCTAAATCAGAAAAGTAGTTCTTCATGGGTTTTTTCTCATTGAAACTAATAGGTACTATTCCTACAATCGCGTAGAAAAAAAGTGTTTGTTGCTCGCGATAGTGTCTTTATAGAAAGAATGTCTTCCTACAATGCCAAGTGGGAGTAAAGTTAAAGTTAGATCTTGATGAGATTCGAGACGAGCAACAAATGGATGTGGATAACACTACATCAGAGACGAAGGCATATGAAAACAACTAATTTGATAAAACATGTGTCGAAGCAAGCTAATTCAACTAGCGAGGCTTCTATCGTTCCACTAGAATGAAAGATTTCAAAGAGTTGAAGAGAATAATTCTATTGTCGCTCATACCTATCGTAGGTTACTTGGGATCAAAACAAACAGTTTGTTGAAATTCTGAGAAAATGTGGATTCTAAAAGTTTCTTTTTAGAATGGTTAGAATCCATGGCCTACAAGAAAGCTTTGGACAAATGCAAACTCAGGATATGGCTTAAAGCTATGAAATCCAGTATGGAATCCATGTTTGTAAAAATGTGTCAGTCCATAATAGTCTTACAAATAGGGTCAAACCTATTAGTTGGGTAAGCCTATTCGGATTATTCTAGTTATGGAGATCAAAAATCACCTTCATGAAATGTTCTTGATGGTGAACATGTATATGATACAACCTAAGAGTCTGAAATCCAGAAATTTCTAGAAAGTTTTGCAAACTTCAGAAATTCATTTTATGGATTGAAGTAAGCATGAAGGAGTTGGACCATTCGCTTTGATTAGGAAATCAAGCAGTTTGATTTCCTTAGTAGAACGAAAGAATTCTTGTAGAGACAAGAAGTTTAGTGGGAGTAATTGGTCTTTTAGTCTAGTATGTAGTTGACATACAATTCATATGAAATGATATATCAATGCTTGAATAAGTCAAGCAGTGGTTAGAAAGATTGTTTCAATATGATATACGTAGGAAATGTTGAATACATATTGGGAATTAAGATCCATGAAGTGAATCTTGAAGAATGATTGGAATGAATCGAGAGACTTATGTTGATAAAGATCTTGACAAGTTCATGAAGCAAGACTCTAAGAGAGGATGTCTTCCCATGTTTCATGGTAATACACTCAGTAAGACTCAGTGCCTTCAAAATCTAATAGAGTTGAGTTGTATGGATAATGTACCTCATGCTTTTGCAAAAGGTTCATTATATGTGCCATGAAATGTACGAAGCAAGATGTTGCATATGACTTGTACATATGTAGCAGGTTTCAAGCAAATTCAGAATAAGCATATAGAGAACTACCAAGAATAGATCCTTGAGTACTTGAGAAGCACTAAAAGGAATATTTCTAGCTATTGTGTTAAATGGTAATTTAAGCAAGTTGTCAAAAGGTTACACGAATGAAAGTTTTCCAAATAGGCAAGATGATTCTAGATGGTGATCTAAATGCATATTTGTGTCTGGATGGAAAAGGACAGTGAGCTTGAAGAGTTCAAAGCAGAGAACTGTTGCATACTCAATGCCAGAATATGTGTATTAAACTATAGTATGATAGTTACAGAGGACGTTCGGATTAAAAGGTCATGTGACTAACAGGTCACCTTTGCCCAAAACAAAGGAGCCAGAGTCACATCACAAATACAAACAAAAGGATATGAGATATCACTTTAATTATGAGATCATTGACCAGCAAAAGGTCGTGTTCATCAAAGTTTTATTATGAGTGAGAAATCACAAAACCCCTTCCATGGACTAAGGTATGAGAGTCATATTAAAGTCTTAGGATTGAAGCAAGTTGTGTAATTCAAGTTGTATATGTTTTGAGAAAACATATTACATGAGAAATGCATCAATTGCAGAATTATGTTTAAAATAGAAATTATTATTTCTCTTATTTAATTATGGTTTTGGAAATTGAATAAAATGTCCAAAATAATTATGAATTGATGGGCTCATCAGGTTGATGACCTGGTGAATTGAAACCCCACAGGTGAACAAAATTCATACATTATTTAAAGTTCCTAATTCGAGATCATTAAAGTGGACATAAATGATTTCAATAAATGGACTAGCATGTAAGATTGATTGGATAGCGCAGTTTCATGAGCTATAGGGGCATAGTGATGCTCGGTCAATCACTTGGATATGCATGAATGATGCATGATCGAACTATTGACCTACTTTGAAGTTCAAGTATAGAGCTTCCGTATATATTAGTGGATTCCTTTGACATGAGTGGAACATTGATTTCATTCAATGGATATTGTGACTGTGGTACACTTAAACGTCTAGCCGTAACTGGAGATTATAAAGGGTGTTTCCCGGTTATTTCAGAAGTTGAGTGGGAGTCATGTTACCACAAGATTGGATAGTGTCAACCTATTAAATTAGGAAATGTGTCATGGCCGCTTGAAGAGGGAGAATTCAGAAAATACGTGGCCGCGTTCAAATGTATTACACAGTAATCATTTGGTTTTGTAATTCTAACTCGGATTTCAAGAAACGATTTGTAGATTAATATGATCTCGACATGTGATGCAATCATATTATCAAATCGACACATATATTGACTTAAGGAATTTGAATATTGCACCCTTGTCTCAGAAAAGTGGGAGATTGAAGAAGTTATGTCTTCATCGTGTGCAATTACTAGATATATAATTAGATCAAATTATGGAGATAATTAAGTTCGTACATTTGGGTCGTCGTTTTGCCATAGCTAAAGGTACTAACGATCTTTGGACTAGTAAAATAGCCTAAAGCCCAATTAGACAGATCCTACAAGGTCACACAAAGGGGCTAGATCGAGTATTAGGGGACGAGGCCCATCACGTGCCTCATCACTCTAGGTGGCCGGCCATATGGAGTGGACAAGGGAGTTTTAGGCTTCGTGCCCTAGTCTTATTGTAATGAGATTATAAATAGACTAGGTGCCTAGGTTTGCAGCAAGTAAGCAATTAGCTGATCAGTGTGATCAAACCCTAATTAGCAAACACAAAACCCAACTCCTCTCATAGTCCTCTCTCACACGGCTCTCTCCTCCTCCTAGGCGCCGGTGGTGTGTCGTGGTGGTGGTGGTTCGTGCGGTGGTCGGTTGTCCGTAAAGGTGGTGATCGCGGTTTTCCTCAATCAATCGACCAATCTAGTATTGGTGGACGCCTCGTTCGAATCTCGTGGACTAAGTAGAGGAGCAACGCTTGGGGCTCTATTCTTTCCCTGATTTGCCTATCGAATAGCTTCGTGGAATTCACGCGTCAAAGGTATGATTATGTGTCTTGTGTGTTATGCAAGTGATTCTTGGGAGTTGTACTAGATTGAATATGATTCTTGTTTTTCCGCTGCGTAGTACCTATAAACTCTTACACGTGATTCCTACCAAAGTGAGTTAGTGTATATTCTCACCTCTTTCGTTTTCTTTTCTTATTTTGAATAAGCCCTTCTTTTTCCTTTTTAGTCTTTGTTTTGCTCGGGACGAGCAAAAGTCTAGCTTGGGGGAATTTGTTGAGTGTCATTTAAGGCACTCATAGGGTAGTCTTTTACGATGATTTCATCTTCCTTTTTATGCTTTCTTATCTTATTTTTTGTCCTTTTTCCTTTAATTCCTTTCTTTCTTTCTTTCCTTGTGTTTTTCGTGTTTTCTTCATGTTTTCCTTTTATTTAGTTCTTTTTCCCTTTTATTCCTTTTCGTTGTTTGTTCTTGTAGGTACCTAGGATTTGTCTTTGCAAGGGGATCAAGATGGGCTATATTGACTAAGCAAGGAGGAAGTCATCAGCTTAGAGAGGGCTCAGAGAGGGCATGGAGAGGGATTGGAGAGGCCTTAGAGAGGGCATCAAGCCCTGCCAATTTGCCGCGGGCGCGAGTACTAAAGGCCGCGGGCGCGGGCTCATATGCACTAAATTGGCAGATTTCAACCAGGAACTCTCCTCGCTTTGGCCGCAGGCTACCCGCGGGCGCGGGTAGTTTGGAGAGCCTGATCCGTACCAGAGAGACCGCGACCCTTTGATCACCCATAGGGAGCAGGGGTTTCGTCGCGCTTTTGTCGCGGGCGCGGGTGCTTTTACGGCGGGCCCGGGCTAGAAGACCCGCGGGTGCGGGTGTTGCCCAGAAAGCCCGCGGAGTTTTTATGGGTTCCGTACCCATTTATCCGCGGGCGCGGAGTTTATAAGAGAGGGCGCGAGAATCCCACTTTTCTTCTTTGCTTATAAATACACTTGGAATTCCTTTTTGAAGACAACTTTTAGATAATTTTCATTAGCTTAATTTTATAGATAAAAGTTAGAGAGAATTTCTTGGTATTGGATTTTTATTTCAACATTGGATCAATTTTGCTTGGATTTCTTCATTTTCAATCATTAATGTTAGTAAGATTTTCTTCTTCTAGTTTATCTCTCACTTGATTGATTTAGTTTCATCTTTGACTGTTTGTATTTCTTGGATTTGAATTGGATATTGTAGTTGATATTGCTTTCTCTTGATTTTGATTTAGAATGATGATCAATGCTAATTCTAGTGATTTGTTCTTTAGTTACACCATGATTAGTGAGTAGATTAGTTGCTAGGGAGAAGGGGAAGCATGCTTGATTGATAATTTGTGCTAGTTGATGATCTTTGATTGATTGAATTGTTGCAATTAAATTGGTTGACATAGTTTTACATGTGATTAATTGGATTAGGAATGATCAACCTATAAGATTAATCTAGATTGCATTGCATTTCTTAATGACATGACCCATCAATTTGAGATTTACTTCAATTGATTGAGTTTGATAGTGAATTTCCTTGATTAGCCATTCATAGTGACCTCTAGTTTGGCCTCTAGGAGATAGCTCTTGAACTCTCTTGATTGCTACTGTTGTTTGTCCTTTGCAATGCTTGAATCAAACGAAGAAATTGTCGATTACCAAGATTATTGAATTAGCATGTGGAACCTATTAGCATTTAGCTTATTGAATTACTTAATTAGTCTAATTTTGCTATCATAACACCAACCATTTTGTCACTTCAATCTTCAAAATAGCTTGATTTAGGCTAAAGATAACACCAACTAACTCCTTTGGGTTCGACCCTATACTTACATATACTTGTTTTAGGTTGGTTTAGGATTTTATAAATAGTGTTTGATTTTGGGATAGGCAATTAACGACTAGTTTATCCCTCTATTAGTCATATAGGTAATATTTGATAAAATACATATTGTTTTGCCTAATTAATTAATTCTAACATAATGTTTTTGTATTTCAAGTTTTACAAGGTCCAAAAGGATGGTTCGTTGACAATCAAGGAGCTTAATGAAGTTCGTGACATGTTGGCGTCTTTTATCACCTTCAACATGTAAATGACATTTTAATTGTAAATTATTTATGTTAACTTTTGAACTATATATATTATTATTCATTAAATATTTACTTACTATCATTTGTATATATATATAACACTTTTTTTTAATGTATTGCGGTTGGGAATATTTATATCTATATATATATGAATTCTTGTTTTTAATATTATTTTTTAATCTTATTGTAATAATTAATATTATTATTATTATTATTTGCTGGAATTACAAGTTATTATTATTGCTGAAACAAGTTTTTTTTTTTTTAAATATTATTGCACAAAAATTGGAAAAAAAAAAACTAATTGAGTAAAAAGGCACCGGTTAACGGGTGCCAAAACTAGCTAAGAACAAAAAAAAATGGCGGGAGACTATTTTAAGCACCTGTTAACCGGTGGCTAAAATAGTTAAAGGCACCGGTTAACCGGTGTCAAATTGGGTATAGGGCACCGGTTTTTAACCGGTGCTAAAAAGGGGGGTATTTGGCACCCCCCACATAGAATGCGGTTCAAATCGGTGCATTAGACCGGGTTTGAACCGCTGCCAAAGCCCTTTTTTCAGGTAGTGAAAGTGTTTAACTTTTGTCTGATTAAAAAGCTTTGTTTGAATGTGTTTCACTTTCATTTGATTCAAAAAACTTTGTTTGAATGTGTTTGACTTTCATTTGATTCAAAAAGCTTTGTTTAAAGAATTTGACTTTCTTTCGATTAAAAAATCTTTGTTTGAATCTGTTTTACTTTCATTTGATTAAAACAGATTTGTTTTAATGTGTTCAGCATTCATTTGATTCAATTAGCTACTTTAAATGCATAAGTTTTTCATTCGATTCAAAAATATTTGTTTGAATGTGTTTGACTTTCATTGGACTTAAAAAGCTTTGTTTGAATGTGTTTGACTTTCATTTGATTCAAAAAGCTTTCTTTGAATTCATTGACATTCATTCGATTCGAAAAGCTTTGTTAAAATTTGTTTGACTTTCATTGGATTCAAAAAGCTTTGTTTGAATGTGTTTGACTTTCATTCAATTCAAAAAGCTATGTTTGAATGAGTTTGACATTCATTTGATTCAAAATGATTTGTTTGAATGTGTTCTTGTTTTATTTTCATTCAACTTGCTTTTTTGAATGCATTTGCTTTTCATTCGATTTAAAAGGCTTTGTTTTAACGCAGTTAACTTTCATTTGATTCAAAAAGCTTTGTTAGAATGTGTTTGACTTTCATTCGGTTAAAAAGTTTTGTTTCGATGTGTTTGACTTTTATTTGATTTAAAATGCTTTGTTTGAATGTGTTTGGCTTTGATTTGATTAAAAAACCTTTGTTTAAATGTGTTTGACTTTCATTTGATTCAAAAAGCTCTGTTTGAATGTTTTTTACTTTAATTTTTTTAAAAAGATTTGTTTAAATGTGTTTGACTTTCGTCTGATTAAAAAAGCTTTGTTTGAATGTGTTTGACTTTCATTTGATCCTAAAAACTTTGTTTGAATGTGTTTGACTTTCATTTGATTTAAAAAGCTTTGTTTGAAGCATTTGACTTTCATTCGTTTAAAAAAGCTTTGTTTGAATGTGTTTTACTTTCATTTG
Source organism: Chenopodium quinoa (assembly GCF_001683475.1). Taxonomy (NCBI): domain Eukaryota; kingdom Viridiplantae; phylum Streptophyta; class Magnoliopsida; order Caryophyllales; family Amaranthaceae; genus Chenopodium; species Chenopodium quinoa. The sequence goes on along the minus strand of NW_018744572.1, from coordinate 312,417 downwards.
ATTAAAAAAGATTTGTTTTAATGTGTTCAGTTTTCAATTGATTCGATTAGCTTCTTTGAATGCATATGATTTTCATTCGACTTAAAAAGCTTTGTTTGAATGTGTTTAACTTTCATTAGACTCGAAAAGCTTTGTTTTAATGTGTTTCACTTTCGTTTGATTTAAAACACATTGTTTGAATGTGTTTGACTTTCATTTGATTAAAAAAGCTTTGTTTAAAGCATTTGACTTTCATTTGATTAAAAAAGCTTTTTTTTTTTTTTGGTAAATAGAAGATTGTATTACCAAAAGGGGGAATTACAACTTACAAAAGCTAAGTTATAACAAGCACCTAACACCATAAGACCTGAAAAAGGCCAACCACCCACCAAACAGTTCAAGCTCTTTCTCTAGCCACCTTCTAGGAAGGGTACTAGAGAAAGTGACAAGAACAAACTGGACTAAAGCTTCCAGCCACCTTCTAGGAAGGATTATGAGAGCCAGAGCCAGACACAAAAAGACACACAAGAAGCACGAAAAAAGAAAACTGCAACTTCCACACCCAATACCAATCTGCAAACTGCAAAAAGCAAAAACCCTCCACCTAGACTCAGCTGCAGCAAACAGCAGGACTAGACAAAAGAGGTATTTCAAAAAAGCTAAAGATACAAATCAAAAACTGCAAACTAAACTCAAACTGGTAAAACTAGGCTGAGCACCAGAATACAACACAAATGCCTAGAGACATAGAGTTACAGGAGCAGCAATTTCCTGTCAGAAATAGGGCATCTACAGGTAACATCAAACAAAACATCTCTAAGCACAGCTTCACCAGATTTGCAGCTTCCTGTAAAGATCAAAGAGTTTCTCTGCAACCAAGTATGATATACAGCTTCAGCAAAGCACATTCCCAACAGTAATTTTTTAGCTCTATCCTTCCTACATATTTTAGAAATCCATATGACTACAGCATCAAAGCTTATAATAAACCTGTTGTAACCAAAAATATTCAGAACTCTTCCCCAAATGTTCTTAGCAAATCTGCATTCAAAAAATAAATGTTGGACAGACTCAAGGTACATATTACACAGAAAACAAGTAGGGTCACACTGCATATTCCATAGGCTCAATCTATCCTTTGTAAGAAATCTATTCCTAACAGGAAGCCATAGAATGAACAAGCTTTTAGGAGTAGCAGAGTTGTTACAGAACAGTCTTCTCCATGGAACTTTGGGAGCTTGAGCCATAATCTTCAAATAGAGTTTTTTTATCTTGATTTTATCTCCCTGTTTGACAGCATCCATACCACCAATATTATCAATTATAGTTCTACACTTCAAGATTCTACTAAGCACCCAAGAGCATCTCCTGTGAGCAGGCTTTTCCCACAAAGAGTTGCCTTTGAAATAGTAGATATGAACCCATTTCACCCATAAGTTGTCAGCTTTATGAGAAAGATCCCAAAGCAGCTAGAAATAGCAGCAGAATTCCACTCAGGGAGAGAAAGAAGGTTCCAGCCACCACTATCATTGGGAAGAAAAACTTGAGACCAAGAAACAAGGGATTTCTTAGATGGGTTGGCTTTCCTAGTCCATAAGAAAGCTCTAAATCTTGATTCAATTTCTCTCAAGATCTTTTTAGGAAGAATAAAAATTTGAGCCCAATATGTTTGTATTCCAAAGAGAACACTCTATCAACATAAGAGATATGACTAGCAGACCAGCCATTAATCCTGGAAGTCACTTTATCAACAAAAGGCTTGCATTGAGCAATGGTCAACTTTTTAGAGGAAAGAGGAACCCCAGATACCTAAAAGGAATAGTACCAGGAGCAACCCCAATAAGATTTTTCAGCTCATTTTGACCAGAAACATCAAGACCACCAAAGTACACCTCACTTTTATCCAAGTTTGCAGATAATCCAGAAGCTTAAGAAAATTTAGTAAAATCTTGGAAAAGAAAGGAGACAGACTAAGTATCAGCCCTAGAGAAGAGTAATAAATCATCAGCAAACATAAGATGTGTTAAGTACATTTTCTCACATCTATGGTGATAATTGAAATTAGGATTCAACTGTAACTCAAAAAGACATCTAGAGAGATATTCCATTCCAATGGCAAACAAGAAAGGAGACATTGGATCTCCCTGTCTAAGACCCTTTTTTGCACGAAAGGGCTTAGAGGGGATACCATTGATCAAAATAGAAAAGGAGACAGAAGACAGGCAAGCAATTATCCAGGCAATAAACTGGTTAGGAAAACCAATCTCAGACATAACAACCTTCAGAGAACTCCACTTAATAGAGTCATAAGCCTTTTTCAAATCAATCTTCAACATACATCTTGGGGAAAGAAACTTAAGCCCATAACCTTTAATAAGCTCAGTAGCTAGTAAGATGTTATCCCCAATGTGTTTCCCAGGGATAAAACCAGCTTGGGAGTCATCAATCACCTCAAAAACCACTTTTGCCAGTCTTGTAGTAAGAATTTTAGAAATAATCTTGTAGAGAACAGAACAGTAAGAAATTGGCCTGAAATGTTTAGCAAAGGAAGGATTTTGAACCTTAGGGACTAAGGTTACAGTAGTACAGTTCCATTGCTGCAGCATAACACCAGTATTGAAAAACTCCATTACACCTGCATAAACATCTTTCTTTACCACATCCCAAGACTTCTTGAAAAAGTGAGAATTGAATCCATCTATCCTAGGACCTTTGGAGCTATCAATATCTTTCAAAGATGAATCAATCTCCTCAACAAAAATTGGAGCTATAAGAAATTGTTGAGAGTCTCTAGAAAGCTGAGCACCTCTTCTCACATTATTAAGATCAATTCTAGGAAGAGAAATAGCACTAGTTCCAAGAAGAGCCTTGTAGAAATCAGTAATTTCATTTTTAATAGCAGTAGGAGTTTTCAGTAAGGTGCCATCACTAGCAAAAATAGTGCCAATTCTATTCCTGCTTTGTCTTTGTTTCATAACAGCAAAGAAGTATTTGTTGTTACTGTCACCAAGCTGAAGCCAATCCACTCTGGATTTTTGCCTATATATACTTTCCTGGACATTAATCTAGTACTTGACTTTCTGAATAGCTGCCAGCTCTTGAGTATGAAGCTCAGCATTATCAACATCATTGATAATATGCTGCTGAATACCAGTGAGAGTACTATGAGCAGCTTCAAGTTTTCCACCAACATTACCAAATTTCTCTATGTTCATGGTTTTAAGAGCAGCCTTAACTTGCTTAAGCTTAGACCACACTCTATTCATTACATTACCACCAACAGAACATTGCGAAGCAGAATCCACCACAGACAAGAAACAGTCATGGTCAGCCAATTAATTGAGAAATCTGAAAGGTCTCCCTTTACCAAGTTGAGAGTGAAAGATATTAAAAAGAACAGAATTACGATATGAGAGAGAGGGAGGCAAATAAATAGCTTCAACATGCCCATAAACATCAATCCAGTCCTGGTTTATAAAACCTCTATCAATCCTAGAATAAGTCCTAGGACCACTATAAGCCTTGTTACACCAAGAGAAGATAGAACCCTTACTCTTAATTTCAATCAAAGTCAAATCATCAACAAGATTCTGGAAGTCTCTAGTATCATAATTAGTAACCATAGACCCATTGATTCTATCATTACATGATAAAATAGAGTTAAAGTCACCAGCACACAACCAAGCTCCAGAAATACAAGTTAATTGCCTAATGCTAGTCCATAAAGAAACTCTATCCCGAACATTGTGTAAACCATACACAAAGGTAATGAAAATCTGAGTTTGCAAATCCCTTGTAGTGAGCAAACAATGAACTAAGTGTTCTTAAGAAGACAAAATAGTTAGATTGAGAAGATCAGCTTTCCAACCTATCTAAATTCTACCTTTTGGAGAGCTAGTATAATTGGCAAACCAAGACAAAGCACACCCAAATTTCCTTTGAATCCTTACATAATTCTTCTGTTTCACTTTAGTTTCAATAAGACACAACACATAACTTTTGCTCAGAAAGTAGCTTTTTAACAGCAGCCACTTTCCCGGGGTCATTAAGACCCCTAATATTCCAAGATAGAACTATCATGACCCGAGAGGGGGATTCCCATCATCCCCTGTTAATTGAGATGAACACCACAAGAGGGGGGGTGAATTGTAGTTGAGTTCCTAAATAATAATTTATGCAAATATTAAATAGAACAAAATAGAAACTTGCGATGCACACAGATTTTACGAGGAAACCCTCTAGTGCCCAACTAGAAGTAAAACCTTGACCCTACCTTAGGGATTTCAAACACAAATACTTCCACTATAATAGGGAAAACACCAAGTTACAACCTATTATAAATCAGCCTCTACTCACAAGTTTCCACTCGAACATGCTATAGAACAGATCACAGTTCTTCCCAGTCTGAGTCCCACACTCAAACTCTCTCGTACTCCCTAAGTACAGATCTTCCCCCTTCTCACCAGAAGCTCTCTCTGTATGCAATGATAAAAATACTCTCACCCTAATAAACCCAAAACCAAATACAAGAATTAACACCTAGTATATGATAGGTAAGCTATGCATGAGACCCGAAACTAATATGACAGTATAATAAGCTTGGCAAACCTACGCGACTATAGCTCTGTAAATTCTTCACGCATAAAACTCACAAAAACCTAAGCTCATGTTATTCTCTACTATTTATACAAGTATTACCTGTATAAACAGTAGGTTTACATAAAGACAAATAAGTAAAACTTAACTTATCTTAAAACACGGTTTTTTTAATTAAATCCTTTGAAGAAAATCTTTTCAGAAAATAAGATAGAAATATTGAATTAAAATGGATAATATCTTTTTAACAAACTGATTTTAAGAAATAAATATTTAAAGAAAATCTTTTTCGGATTTCTATCTTTTATCTTTTCCGATTTTAATTTATTTGCCAAGCTAACTGTCACGCTTCTAATAAGTGTCATGCATATCCTTCTTAACATATTTAACAATGAATCTAGAAGATAAAATCTTAACTAAAATATTGCTGCGCTGTACTCTTGTTCTGGTAGGTTTACTTGGACTCCACACTTACTAAGTTCCTCCAAAGATCTTAGTCAGCAATCTTCAAGTTCCTGTGAAGGAACGTTCCTGTGAGGGAACTCAGTTCCTGTTAGGGAACTCTTCTTTTATATTGAATAACTTTCTTTATAAAGAACTCCTTCAATTCTTCTCAGCTTTAGTTACTTCTTCCATCTCCAAGATCAATTTCACCTAGGCTACACAAACACTTGAAAAGTCTTTATGAGATAAGTTTGCTGTAACTTAAGTTCCTCATCATCAAAACCTTTAAACATCAAAAATTTCCCCCTTTTGATGATGACAAACATAAGCAAACTCTTGAGAAAGTTAAAACAAAATAAAGGTCGTATTTTTGTATTTTAATTTTATTGACGGAAAATAAACACACAACAGAAATAAAACAAAAACAAAAAAATAAGCTAAGTAAACTAAAAGTAAACTAAACTGAGAAAGTTATGATACTTTTTCAACTGGAACCCAGAACAACTTCAGCCTCCATGTTTGCTTCTTCTTTTCCCCCTTTTGGCATTATCAAAAAGTCCTGTATTTTCAAGTTTATTAAACATCCACCAACAGCCCCACAAGCAATTCATCGAGTGTGGGAAACTAAAGGCAGCGCTGCTAAACAACCTCAAGTAAGATCTACTCATCAGCATAAGTGTTCAAAATATACAAAACACAAAAGTATAAGCAAGAGTTCCAACTTTTCATTAAAAGCCAAAATACTTAGCATCCAGATGAACAATTTAAAAATTTACAATCAAAATCAATTGTTCAAATACTTAAAAACGAAAATTAAATATGTTCATAACTAAGACAGTGAAAGAAAAAGCTAGGCTGATTTTGAAATGGGGTAGGCTAGGTTTCAAGGAACTCCAGAATCTTGTTGAAGTCCTCCTTTGTTTGCTTTGCAGAGGCCTCCAACTTTTCTTCAACCCCCTTGAGCTTCACCAGGAACTCCTCTTTCTGTTCCTGTAGAGCCTTGTGAAGTTCTTTCTCCTGGAACTCCATCTGTTCTTAAAGGTCCTTGGTTTGTTTGAGCATCATTCTCTTGAGTTCCTTCAACTCCTTCCCCTGCTCCCGGACCAATTTTTTAAGTGTCAGCACATGAAGTTTTCTAGCAGAGTCCTTCATTTGACTCTCTACCCTCTCCATTTTGTCATCCAACTCAGCAACTTGCCCTTCAAGGATATTCTCCTTGACATCCAATTCCAGTGGTTGTTCCATGCTAGTTTAAGGAACACTACTGGCAGAAATCCTCCTACTCTTCCTTACAGGCTGTTCTTACATAGCCTTTTCCTTCCTCTTCCCTGTCACTTTTTCTTTCTTTTTCTCTCCTTTCTCTATCTTCTGAATTTTTCCTTGTACAACATCCAAACTTAACCCAGCAAGGGTTTCCTCATTGATCACATTTTCTGGCTTCTCATTCAAAGCCCCATATTTTCCTTTTAAGATCACTCCTGCATTTTAAAAAACAGTAGACAGAATGGCTACATACCCCACTTTTGTCCTACTTGAAACACAATGAGCTAGATGTTGATACATCAAAGAAGGAAAGTTCACCTTAATCTTCTTTGAAATGCAGAAGATTACAGCCATATCCATTAAGCATGTCTCCCCCTTCTTAGCAGTCCTAGGCAGAATAGTCTTTTTCACCAAATTAAACAGTAGCTTATTTAGAGGGGGTAGATCATTATGACTCATGACCTTCTTACCCCTCTGTCCTCCTAATTCCTCAACTATATACCCAGCCATGAAATTTTCTACATTGATACTACCCTTTCCCTTCAAGTAAGTATCAAAACCTTTAGTAGGAGCTTTTAGAATTTTACCTAGAGTTTCTAGGTCCAATTCAATCTCTACATCATTCACCATGCTCGTTATTATTCCCAATTTTGCCTGAAAATTCTGGCAAAATTCATTCATAGCAGCAGGATACAAGTAATTTAATGAAACCCTAGTCAACAGAAATTCCCAACCTTGAAATTTAATTTGATCAAGAAACTCTAAAAATCTTGCTTTTCTACACCACACAGTGTCAAGACGATGACCTACTACATACCTTCCTGCCATTGATTCAAGTTCCTCTTGATCAGTTACCTCCTCTTCTTCATCTTCCTTTTCCGATTCTTCCTTTTCTGAGTTGTTCTCCTCTTCTTTTTCTTCCTCTTCTCCCCCGCTTATTTCTTCTTCTTCTTTGTTCTCCTCTGTTGTCTCTTCCGGGTTTTTTCTCTTTCTCAAATTCATCAACTTCCTAAATGTGCTCTTCCGGAGACTTTACACTTTGTTTTCTTTCCTTCCACTCCTTTAATTTTTGAAGAACATTCGAGACAGAGGAATCCCCTTGATCGATTTTACTCTCTACTTATTTTGGTTTTGGAGGAGATTTCTTAGGGTTTTCAGAAGGTGTTTAAGAGCTAGAAGATGCTTTGTAGTTTACCATGGCTAAAGAAGATGATTCTTATTGAACTGAGTTTTCAGGACTTTGGGATTCTTTTGAGGAAACAAACTCAGCAATGATCACCATTGAAGCTTAAGGAAGGGTTTTAAAGGGGTTTTCAAAGTTTTACTGAGAGGGAGTAAATTCGATGTGACAGTGAGGTGAAAGAAGTGGGTGAAAATTTGCTTTTATAATAAATGAAGCGGTGTGAGGGAATTTAGAAAGTTTTCACTGTTTAGTCATTAACTGAACAAATTCAATCAATTTTTTAAAATTTAAACACTGGATGAATCTTTCAAAAATTTTAAATTTCCAAATTCAGTTAATCTTGAATGAAGTTTCTATAAAACACAATTGGAACACGCTTTCAACATGTATGCAATGTATAAATTTAATAACTTAAGCCGTTGAGCAATTTAATGAACTTACCTTTGGCAGTTAACAACGGTGACACTTTAGCTATGTTGATCACACCAAGTTTGTGGTAGAAGTTCTTTTTGCTCTATTTACAATATTTATTACTTTGCCATATCTTGGAACTTCAGAGGCTAGTAATTCAGCTTGATCATTCCAAGTTCCAGTCTACTTTTCTCAAATATTTCTCTGTTCAAGGGCTTGGTTAGAATATCTGCAATTTGATTTTCAGTTTGGCAAAATTCTAAGTTAATATTCCCTTGCTCCACATTATCTTTAAGAAAGTGATGCCTAATGTGGATATGTTTTACCTTTGAGTGTTGAACTGGATCTTTAGAAATACATATAGCACTTGTATTATCACAATAAATAGGCACACAATAAAAAATAATACCAAAATCTCTAACCTGTTGTTTTATTCATAAGACTTCTGAGCAACATGCTGCTGCAGCTACATACTCATCTTTTGTTGTAGATAAAGCAACTGTGTTTTGCTTCTTGGAACCCCAAGAAACTAAACAAGGTCCTAAAAACTGTACCATACCTGAAGTGCTTTTCCTATTTACCAAGTCACCTGCATAGTCAGCATCTGTAAAACTATTCAAATCAAAAGAATCACTTCTAGGATAGAAGAGACTCAAATCGTCAGTTCCTTTCAAGTATCTAAGGATTCTTTTTACTGCTGTCAAGTGAGACTCCTTTGGATTTGCTTGGAACCTGGAACACAGACCTACACTAAAAGATATGTCAGGTCTACTAGCTGTTAGATTAAGTAGTGAGCCTATCATACCTCGATACATAGATTGATCAATGCAAGTTCCAGATGGATCTTCATCCAATCTAGTAGCAATTCCCATAGGAGTATTGTTGGTTTTGGCATTTTTCAACTTGTATTTCTTGATCAGTTCCTTAATATATTTTTGCTGATGAATCATAATTCCCTCTTCAGTTTGCTTAATTTGCAAACCAAGAAAGAAATTTAATTCTCCAGTCATGCTCATTTCAAATTCTCCACTCAAAAGGTCAGCAAAATACTTGCACAGAGATTCGTTTGTTGCACCAAATAAAATATCATCAATATAAATTTGTACAACTAAGATATCAGTTCTATCAAACTTTAAAAACAATGTTTTATCAATTTTACCACGTTTAAAACCATTAGCCAAAAGGAACTTAGATAATCTTTCATACCATGCTCTAGGAGCTTGCTTTAACCCATAAAGAGCCTTGTCAAGCTTATAGACATGGTTTGGGAACTCTGGATTTTCAAATCCAGGAGGCTGTTCCACAAAGACTTCCTCATTTAAGTATCCATTTAAGAATGCACATTTGACATCCATCTGGTACAGCCTAAAACCCATATAAGCAGCAAAAGCAATAAGTAAACGAATAGCTTCTAACCTGGCTACAGGTGCAAATGTTTCTTCATAGTCAATTCCTTCCTGCTGGTTGAAACCTTGTACAACTAGTCTAGCTTTGTTCCTGACAATAATACCATGTTCATCTAGTTTGTTTCTGAATACCCATTTTAGTCCAATGGACTTCTTGTCTTTAGGTCTAGGTTCCAGATGCCAAACTTTATTTCTTTCAAATTCATTTAGTTCAGCTTGCATAGAATTAATCCAATTTGCGTCAGTTAAAGCCTCAACATAATTTTTAGGTTCCATGGAAGAAAGGAAGCATTGAATGCACAGAAGTTCCTAAGCTGAGATCTGGTTTGAGTTCCTTTTGTGATGTCACTCATGATTGTGTCAACTGGATGAGATTTTTTATATTTCCAGGGCCTTGGGGTGAAATCTTTGATTGGATACATCCTCTCTTCATTATTGTTGACTGGTTCTTCTGTAAGAACTTGATTCTGGAACTCAGGTTGAACTTCTTCAGGGGTTTCCACATTTTGGCCTTCATTAAGATTTTCAGTCTGTTCTTGAAGTGGAGTTCCTGGTGCATTCTCCAACTCTGGTTCAGCATTTGTTTCATTATTCGTTACTTCTGCAACTTCACCATGCTGCTTCTGCAATGATGCTAGTTCCTCATCTGGATTTTGCTTACGCACAAGTCCAATTTCGAAATCATCATCACAATCCTGTACATCAACCAACTTTTCAGTCTCATCAAATATAATATGTACAGACTCCTCAACACACATTGTTCTTTTATTATAAACTCTATAAGCTTTACTGTTTGAGGCATATCCTAGGAAAACTGCCTCGTCACTACGTTCATCAAACTTTCCCAAGTTCCTTTTACCATTATTGTGAACAAAACATTTGCAACCAAAAGATCTAAAGTAAGAAATATTAGGTTTTCTCCCTTTCATAAGTTCATAAGGAGTTTTGTTGGTGATGGCTCTAACAGATACTCTGTTGAGTATATAACATGCTGTGTTCACTGCCTCAGCTCAGAAATTCCTTGGCAGCCTGCTTGATATCAGCATTGTCCTTTCCATGTCTTCAAGACTCCTATTCTTGCGTTCCACTACTCCATTTTGTTGTGGAGTTCTTGGGGCAGAAAAATTGTGATCCATACCATACTCAGCACAAAATTCATCAAATTTTGAATTTTCAAATTCTATTCCATGGTCAGATCTAAGATGTATCAACTGATTACCTGTTGTTCTCTGTTCTTTCTTAACAAAATCCAGAAACTCATCAAACGTTTCATCCTTGCTTACAAGAAAGAAAACCCAAGTGAACCTTGAAAAATCATCAACAATAACCATTACATATTTCTTACCACTTCTGCTTTGGATTCTCATTGGACCACAAAGATCCTTATGAATGAGTTCCAAAGGTCTTTTGGTACTTACCATCTTTTTGGACTTGAAAGAAATTCGGGTCTGTTTACCTTTAGCACAAGCTTCACACACTTTATCATACAGGAACTTAATGCAAGGAAGTCCTTCCACTAAGTTCTTGGATCTTAGTTTATCAAGTAAAGAAAAGCTTGCATGGCCAAATCTTTTGTGCCATAAAAGAGGATCATCCTCAATAACACTAAGACATGTTAAACTACTGTTAGGAACCTCGTTAAGATCCACAACATATGTGTTCCCTTTTCGAGTTCTTTCTAAAATAATGTTCCCAGTGTCATTGTGGATGATTCTAGACTTATTTGAGGTAAAGCTAACAGAGTTACCTTTGTCACAAAATTGAGAAATACTTAACAAATTGTGCTTGAGGCCCTCGACCAAAAATATATTATCAATAGCATGGGAACGTGACCTTCCTATCTTGTCAATAGCAATTATATCACCTTTCATATTATCACCAAAGGTCACAGTTACACCATAGTAGGCATCCAGTGAGAGAAATCTAGTTTTGTCTCTAGTCATGTGCATAGAATAACCACTGTCGAGGTACCAAGTTTTGTTCCCCCTCACTAGAACCTGCGAGAAGAATTTAAACTTTAGAGTCAGGAACCCAGGTTTCCTTGGGTTCCTGTGTAACATGGGTTGATTCATTTTTCGTTACCCAGATTTGTTTTACATGTTTGATATTCTTCTGAGTGCTTTGTTCTTTCTTAGGGCACTTAGCTTGATTATGCCCTGTATTGCCACAGAAATAACAAACAATGCTACTGGGCAAGTTGACATACTTCTTTTCTTTCTGGAACTTCTTTTTAAAACCTAAACCTTCAGTATTCTTAGTTTGAGCCTTAGTGATCCAATCAGGAACTCTATACTCTATTGGTTGTTTACCTTTCCTAGCCCTCTCAAGTTCCCCCTCAAGACGTGCCTTATCCATTTTTAACTCTTCTAAATCATGTTTGAATTTTTCAAAATTCTGATAATAAGTCGGTGGAGGAACTTCAGAGTTAGGAGTATCAACACTAAGTTTTAATAAAGAAAATTCAACATTCAAGAGTATGTTATCTTGTTTTAAGTTCTCTAGAGTCTCTTTTAGAATTTTACTGTCATCAAACAGACTGAAGAACCTGTATTGAATGTCAAACTTCATGTTATCAACCCATTCACTGTTCTCTTTGTAAGTTATCAAAGCTTTATCACTTAGATGTTTGGATCTATGCCATTCTTTTAGATCTTCTTGAATTTCCAAAATAGTATCTATTAGATTCTCTTTAGACAGATGTATTAATGGATTGTAAGAGAACCATACCTCAGACTCAATCTCCTTTAGCTTGGCAGCTTCATCAGTTTTTTCCATTAGACATAAATGAGCAGTTTCTTCTGATGGTTGATCCTCCTCTTCTTCTTCTGAATCTGTATCTCCCCAAGTAGCAAGAATGGCTTTCTTAACGTTGTCCTTGGTGAAGTAAGGCTTGTAGACTCTTGACTCCTTGGATTGCTCCTTGCCTTTAGTCTTTCCTTTCACTCCATCCTGAACAGGACAATCTTTGATAAAGATCCTTTGATCCACACTTAAAACACGTTGTGTTTCTGGAACTTGTATACTTCTTGTTCCTATCAAACTTCCTATTGTTCATCATTTTCTTAAATTTCCTCACTAGCATAGCCATCTCTTCCTCATCAACTTCTGATCCTTCTGAGTCTTCAGCCTTGAGTGCCAAACCTTTATTTCTGGAACTTTCAGTGTTGGAACTGAGATGAAGTTCATGAGTCATCAATGATCCAGCTAGTTGTTCCATATTGAACTTAGTAAAGTCCTTAGCTTCCTGCATGGCAGTAACCTTGGATCTCCAGCGTTCATCTTGTGGTAGGCTTCTCAGGATTTTTCTTGCCTGTTCATCAATAGGAATTTGCCTTCCAATGGAGTTCAATTCATTAATAATATCATTGAATCTAGTAAACATCTCTTCTATGGTTTCTTTGGATTGCATTTCAAACCTTTCATACCTAGACATCAATAAATCTATTTTAGAACGTTTTACCTCGTTAGTACCTTCATGAGTTACCTGTAACAAATCCCAAATCTGTTTGGCAGACTTGCATCCCATGATACGATTATGTTCATGGGGTCCAAGTCCACAGTGCAGATACTTTATAGCTAAAGCGTTCATTTCAAGTTTCTGATAATCTTCTTTATGATAATCAGAAATAGATTTAGAAACTACCTCATGCTTGTCATTGGTTTGAGTTATTTCAAAATCACCAGTTTCAATTACACGCCAAACCTGGTAATTTTCGGCCTTGATGAATATCTCCATCCTGTTCTTCAAGTAGGCATAAAACTTACCGTTGAACATAGGTGGACGTTGGGTAGAGTACCCTTCTTCAAGTTTCTCCTTGTAATTCATCTCTCCAGGAACTTACTCAGCAAAATTATCTGCTTGCATGTGAGAACCGGGCTCTGATACCAATTGTTAATTGAGATGAACACTACAAGAGGGGGAGTGAATTGTAGTTGAGTTCCTAAATAATAATTTTTGCAAATATAAAACAGAACAAAATAGGAACTTGCGACGCACACAGATTTTACGAGGAAACCTTCTAGTGCCCAACTAGAAGTAAAACCTCGACCCTACCTTAGGGATTTCAAACACAAATACTTCCACTATAATAGGGAAAACACCAAGTTACAACCTATTATAAATCAGCCTCTACTCACAAGTTTCCACTCGCACTTGCTACAGAACAGATCACTGTTCTTCCCAGTCTGAGTCCCACACTCAAACTCTCTCGTACTCCCTTAGTATAGATCTTCCCCTTCTCACCAGAAGCTCTCTCTGTATGCAATGATAAAAATACTCTCACCCTAATAAACCCGAAACCAAATACAAGAATTAACACCTAGTATATGATAGGTAAGCTATGCATGAGACCCGAAACTAATATGACAGTATAATAAGCTTGGCAAACTTACACGACTATAGCTCTGTAAATTCTTCACGCATAAAACTCACAAAAACCTAAGCTCATGTTATTCTCTACTATTTATACAAGTATTACCTGTATAAACAGTAGGTTTACATAAAGATAAATAAGTAAAACTTAACTTATCTTAAAACACGGTTTTTTTAATTAAATCCTTTGAAGAAAATCTTTTCAGAAAATAAGATAGAAATATTGAATTAAAAAGGATAATATCTTTTTAACAAACTGATTTTAAGAAATAAATATTTAAAAGAAAATCTTTTTCCGATTTCTATCTTTTATCTTTTCCGATTTTAATTTATTTGCCAAGCTAACTGTCACGCTTCTAATAAGTTTCATGCATATCCTACTTAACATATTTAACAATGAATCTAGAAGATAAAATCTTAACTAAAACATTGTTGCGCTGTACTCTTGTTCTGGTAGGTGTACTTGGACTCCACGCTTACTAAGTTCTTCCAAAGATCTTAGTCAGCAATCTTCAAGTTCCAGTGAAGGAACGTTCCTGTGAGGGAACTCAGTTCCTTTTAGGGAACTCTTCTTTTATATTGAATAACTTTCTTAATAAAGAACTCCTTCAAGTCTTCTCAGCTTTAGTTACTTCTTCCATCTCCAAGATTAATTTCACCTAGGCTACACAAACACTTGAAAAGTATTTATGAGACTTTGCTGTAACTTAAGTTCCTCATCATCAAAACCTTTAAACATCAACATCCCCGTTAGGTTCATTAGTCTCATCTACAATTTCAACACCATCAGAATCTACAGACAAAGGCTAATAAGTATTAGAACTAGACTCATGGAAATTGATCTGCCTATTTGCCTTTTTCTTGGATTTCTTGCCAGGAATTTGCCACTTATTGGGATTTTGAACCTGATGAGGTGGAGTAATCTCTTTCACAGGGTCAATAGACTTCTCAACATCAGCAGGAACCTGGCTAGAATTCTTAGGAACCCAGACTCTTTTCACCTGATTCTGAGTATGAGTGGTTTTTATCTCTTCTATTTGTTTCTTTTTAATGACCTAAGGCTTGGAGCAATCATGTCCAACCTTATCACATTTCTTACAGAAAGGTGGAGTCCACTCATATTGAACCTTAATCTCAATCATCTCAGCAGCAGGGCTTTCAACCCATACAGATGCAGGCAAAGGTTTAGTAATATCAATCTCAATCAAAAGCCTAGCAAAAGACACTCTATGATGTCTTGATGTACATTCATCAGCACAAAGAAGAACACCAAGCAAGCTACCAATCTTACTCAATGTATCAGCTCCCCAGCAATTCAATGGTAAATTTGGCAGTTTAACCCATAAAGGAATGGTTCTAAGAATTTCAGCATGAAAATCAAATTTATCAGACCATGCCTTAACAATTGCAGGCTTAACAAAGAACATATGAGTTCCAGAGCATAAGATAGCATTCTTATCTTCATCAGATTTTAGATTAATTATAAAGTAACCTTCATGATGCCAAAAAATGTCTGGTTTAACTAAATTACTCCAGTTATCAACAATATACTTATGGACAACAGAAATAGTTGGAGAATAACTAACAACATAAAAGATAAGAGCATTACCCCATTTTTTACTGCCTTCAAGAATATCAACAGAGCTAAGCTTAGCAACAACTTTCGCATCTTGTACTTTAGGAGCAATAAAAGACAAAGCAGTCCCTTTTGCATTCAACTTTCCTTTGAATAGATTCTTCCACTCATCAGCAGGAATTCAGGGACTTGATTCGAAGCATTAGTAGCCTTAGAAACCTCTGGATTATCAACAATTGGCACCATCGAACTTTGATTTTGCCCATAAATCAATGGAACAGTAACCGCAGAAACCCTAGTTACTATTCCATTGGATTGAGCTTGAGATTGAGCAATCAAACACCTAATTGATTTTTCAAGTGTCCTCAGATCACCCCTGGATATCATACCACAAGATGGATGCACCAGATGTGGTGGGGGAGTGACCAGTTCATCTTCTTCAGTAGTCGATTCGGAGGAAGAAAACTCAGATTTTCTCAGATTGTCTAATACCTTATCAAATGGAGCATGAGAAGTGTTTTGCGGGAGTGGGGTTGATGATTTCTTCTTGCGAGGCATGATGAAGAAGAAGCTAGATGAAGATCCCGACCTAGCAAGCTCAAATCGCCATGGAAATCTCCTAGAGAGAAAGTCAACGCTTGCAAAACCTCTATTTGATTAAAAAAGCTTTGTTAGAATATGTTTGACTTTCATTTGATTAAAAAATACTTTTTCTTTTTGGTAAATGAAGAATTTTATTACCAAAGGGAATAGGTTACAACTTACAAAGAGCTAAGTTATAACCCACAACAAACACCACAAGACCCAAAAGGCCAAACACATACCAAAGATCCAAGAAGCTTTCAAGCCACCTTCTAGGAAGGGTGCCAGACAGAACCAAAGACCAGAACTGGACTCAAACTCCCAGCCACCTTCTAGGAAGGGTTCAGGGAGCAAGGAGCCGAGAAGACAAAACAAAAGCAACATGCAGAGACAGACAAGCCTGAAACTGCAACAACCAAAAGAACTAAGAGCAGGCAAAACAACAGCCAAACTCAGGACCAGAAAATCATAGATACAAGAATTTTCTATCAGACTCAGTACATCTAACAGCAACCCTATAGACAATATCTCTAAAGTCCAACTCTACAGGTTGACAACTGCCATTGAACATTAAACCGTTTCTCTGAAGCCAAATACTATGAAACGTTTCAGCAAAAAACATCAAATAAAGCCTTCACTTCTTGTTAGCTTTCCTGCAAAACCTTATAGCCCACTGTTGCTCAAGATCAAAGCTCTGAACTGTCTTCTGAATTTTCAGCAAACCAAGGATTTTCTGCCAAATTTCTGTAGAATAAGAACAAGAGAAAAATAAATTAGCAACACTCTCATCACAATTCTGGCAAACGAAACACATAGGATCACAATTAATATGCCATTGAATAAGCCTGTCCTTAGTCACCATTCTATTCTGTAAAGCCAACCAAGTTATGAAAATACTCTAAGGAGAAGCTTGGTTGTTACAGATAAGTCTCTTCCAACTCACTTTATCAGCATGAGGTCTTATTTTAGAATAGACTCTAGAAATACTCATTTTTCCATTGTGAGTAACTGCAGGCCAACCACCAATGCTGTCAAAAATATCCCTGCACCCCAAAATCTTCTTTAGAACCCAAGTGCACTTTTTAGGAATAGCTGCAGGCCAAAGATTCTTGTTGTTAAAATAGAAAGTATGAACCCATTTAACCCATAAATTATCAGATTTATGAGCCAAATCCAACAGAATTTTACAGATAGAAGCTTTGTTCCAATCTTGAAAGGAAGATAAAGAAACACCAAGATACTTGAAAGGAAGATTGCCTCTGCTCATCCCAAGAATAGACTGCAAGTTATCTTTTTCTGTTTCTAGTAAACCACCAAAATACACCTCACTTTTGCTGAGATTAGCAGACAAACCAGAGGCACTAGAAAACTTCTGAAAGGCATTCAAAAGAAGTTGAATAGAGCCAGCATCAGCTTTAACAAACAACAACAAATCATCTGCAAACATCATATGAGTGATTCCAAGCTTTTCACATCTAGGGTGAAAAGTGAAATTAGGATCATGAGTCATTTCTTTCAAGCACCTAGAAAAAAACTCCATACAAATAGCAAAAAAGAAAAAGAGACATAGGATCGCGTTGTCTCAAACCTTTTTGGGCAGGGAAAGGCTTAGAGGGAAAGCCATTCACCATTATATAATAGGAGATAGTGGAAACACAAGCCATAATACAACCAACCACCTTTTGAGGGAAACAAATCTCCTTAAGAACAGTCTTAAGAAAGCTCCATTCAACTGAATCATAACTTTTCCTCAAATCAATCTTGACCATGCATCTAGGAGTGATAAATTTGTGAATGTAGCCTTTAATAAGCTTAGTAGCAGAAGGATATTATCCCCAATATGCTTCCAAGGAATAAAGCCATCTTGGGATTCACTAACAATAGATCCCACAACCTGGGCAATCCTATTTGTGAACCATAGTACAACAGGCTATTGGTATGTATTATTTGACATAAGAAGGATGTTGGACTTTAGGATCCAAAGTTACAGTAGTGCAACTTAATTGCTTAGCAATAATACTAGTTTAAAAGAACTAGGTAACAGCAGTATAGATGTCATGCTTAATAATATTCCAAGCCTTCTTGAAAAAGACAACATTAAAGCCATCATTACCAGGGGCTTGTCATTACCAATACTAGCCAGAGCAGCATCAATTTCAGAGTGAGTAACCTCAGTAGACAGGATATCCATAGAAGTTTTGTCCAACTGTTTACCAGCTCTCATAGTTTGGATATCAACAACACGCAGAGAGGGAGCTCTAGAACCCAGCAGAACCTTATAAAAGCCAACAATCTCATTATAACAGAAAATCAGAAAGAGTAAAAATAGAATTAATTCTATTCCTACTTTGGCTTTGCTTCATAACAGAAAAGAAGTAGTAAAAGTTAGCATCTCCTAACTCGATCCAATCCACTCAAGCTTTCGTCTTATAGATATTCTCCTGAATATTCATCCAATACTTAACTTGT
The DNA here is from genome assembly GCF_001683475.1 of Chenopodium quinoa. NCBI lineage: Eukaryota > Viridiplantae > Streptophyta > Magnoliopsida > Caryophyllales > Amaranthaceae > Chenopodium > Chenopodium quinoa. Next base: position 294,136 of record NW_018744572.1, on the reverse strand, counting down.
TCAATAGCAACAGCTTCCTGTAACTACATATTCACATTGGTAATATCAACAGCCAGCTATCCTTGGATATGAGTTAAGGCAGAATTAGCATGATCCACTCTATCAGCAATGTTTGCAAAATGTTTGGTGTTTAAACTCTTAAGACCCTGCTTGACAGTTTTCAAATTCTGCGAAACATCAGTCATAGCTGCACCCTCAGACACCTTTTTCCAGCCAACTTCAACAACAGAGCAGAAATCCTTGTGATCGGCAAGGCAGTTCAAAAATCTGAAAGGCCTTCCCTTCCCACGGATATGAGAACAAATCTCCAACAAAACAGGACACTGATCAAAGAGCAAAGGAGGGAGATAAATGGCCTCAGTTGAACTATAACTAGGCATCCAGGCTTGATTGACCAGACCCCTATCAATTCTGGTAGCAATTCTTTCATTACCATGGCCTTTGTTATTCCAAGAATAGAAAGAACCCTAACTCTTGATTTCACATAAATCCAGATTCTCAATACACTCTTTAAAATGCTTCACCTCATAATCACTAATAGGATTACCATTAAACATATCACCATCATTAAGAACATAATTGAAGTCACCAAGAAGAAACCAAGAATCAGCAGCCACAGTAATGTTACTAATACCAGCCCAAAGAGGGACCCTATCATGCATATATTGAAGACCATAGACAAAAGTAATAAGAAAATAGTGTTGTAAGTCTTTAGAACAAAGGTCAACATGCAAAAACTGCTCATGGGAGGAGAAAATAGTCACATTCACCTTGTCCTGCAACCAACCAATCCAAATTCACCCTCTACGAGAATGATCATAATTGCAAAACCAAGACAAAGCTTTGCCAAATTTCTTCTGTAATTTGACACTAATCTTCAGCTTCACCTTAGTTTCCAGGACACCAACAACATCAACAGAGTACTCAGCTACTAATATCTTTACAGAAGCTACTTTATTGGGGATCATTAAGACCCCTAATATTCCAAGAGACAACAATCATCCTCCTAGAGGATGATTACCATCACCCCCGATAGGATTAGTGTGAGTATCCTCAAATAAAGCAGAATAAGGATTAGAACTAGACAAAACTGGCATAATATGGGAAACACTATGACTTCTATGCTTTCTTCCAACAATTCTCCAATCATGATTAGAATTAGCTTGTTGTGCAGTAGGAGCAAGAGTGATAATAGCAGCACCATGAACTATTTCATTCACACTAGCATTAGAGACAGGAACATTAGTAGCAGGAGCAGGGACATTAGCAGGTTGTTTAAGAACCCAGGCCTTAGGCTGTTCCCTAGCACCAGGCTGTTACTTCTGAGCCTAAGTCTTAGACTTAGCAGGAACACTACAGTCATGACCAACTCTATTACACTTCTTGCAAAAAGGATGAGACCATTCAAAGAGAAGCTTCTGTTCAATAAGAATGCCATCTGGACTCTCAACCCAAATGCTCTTAGGCAATGGCTTAGTAATATCTACTTCAACAAGCAATCTAGCAAAGGTAATCCTTAATTGCTTAGAAGTACATTAATCAGCATACAGAGGCACCCCAATAACACTACCAATTCTACTTAAAGTATTAACCCCCCAACAGTTAAGAAGGAGATTAGGAAGTCTCACCCATAGAGGAACAGTTCTGAGAACCTCAGAATGAAAGTCAAACTTATCACTCAAAGGTTTTACAATAGCAGCTTTACCAGAAAACATATGTGGACTAGCATTCAAGAGAGTATTCATATCTTCAAAATTTTGCATTTTAATCAAGAGGTAACCATCATCATGCCAGAAGATATCAAGTATAGCAATAGAATTCAATTCTCAGAAATATATCGATGAACAGCAGCAATTGTAGGGTAGTAACCAATAATATAGAAAACAATTGAGTTTTTCCATTTAAGATTACCTTCTTGCAGTTCAGCACTCTACAACTGAGCAATAGTTTTCCCATCCTTAAGAATAGAAGCAATAAAGGACACTGAAGATCCTTTGGAAGTGAGTTTAGGAATAGACCAGGGATTAGCTCTCTGAGGTGCTTCAGGACCCCTAGGAAAACCACTAGCATTCATAGGAACAATCGGATCATCAATAGAAACAGAATCAGATCCAGTGTTTAATGGAACAGTAACTCAAGGAACTCTAACAGTTGATTAAACTAGATCTGGAGCAATATCTCCAAAACTAAGGTTATTACCAGACTTAGGAACATCAATATTGCTACTAACACCATTCAATTGAGTTGGATTCTCCTTATCAACTCTAGTAACCAATGGAACAGTAACCCAAGAAACCCTAATTACTATTTCATTGGATTTTTGCAGAAAACTAAGCAAAATAGATTGGTGATGCAATTCAAGGGCTCTAAGTTCAGCTCTAGAAATCTTACCAGCAGGAGAAGAAGGATTCACCAGATGAGGAGGAGGTGTAATCAGTTCATCCAAATCAGACTCCTCAGGAACCAAAGAAACACTTGCAGAAAAACAATTAGCATTTAGCTGATTCAAACCAAAATTAATTGAAGTCGATGATGCTAAGTTTGAGGGTTCAGGAATTGGAGTTGCCTGCTTCTTCTTCCTCTTTCCCATAATCAATCAAACCGAGTGAACATAAACCAGCTCGGAAAATCGCCATGGGAGAGAGAAAAGTCAACACTCGCTGAATGTGTTTTTTGATTTATAAAATAAAATAATAATTTTTTAATGTGTTCAGCATTCATTTCATTCAATTAGCTTCTTTGAATGCATATGATTTTAATTCGATTCAAAAAGCATTGTTTGAATGTGTTTGACTTTCATTAGACTCAAAAAGCTTTTTTTGAATGTGTTTGACTTTTATTTGATTCAAAAAGCTTTCTTTGAATTCATTGACATTCATTCGATTCAAAAAACTTTATTAGAATTTATTTGACTTTCATTGGATTCAAAAAGCTTTGTTTAAATGTGTTTGACTTTCATTCAATTCAAAAAGCTATGTTTGAATGATTTTGACTTTCATTTGATTCAAAAAACTTTGTTTGAATGTGTTCAACTTTTATTTTGATTCAACTAGCTTCTTTTAATGCATTTTATTTTCATTTAATTTAAAAAGCTTTGTTTCAAAGCGCTTGACCATCATTTGAATCAAAAAGCATTGTTAGAATATGTTTGACTTTCATTCGATTCAAAAAGTTTTGTTTCAATGTGTTTGACTTTCATTTGATTCAAAAAGATTAGTTTGATTGTGTTTGACTTTAATTTGATTCAAAAATCTTTGTTTAAATGTGTTTGACTTTCATTTGATGCAAAAAGCTTTGTTTGAATGTTTTTTACTTTAATTTGATTAAAAAACTTTTGTTTAAATGTGTTTGACTTTTGTCTATTTAAAAAAGGTTTGTTATAATGCGTTTCACTATCATTTGAATCAAAAAACTTTGTTTGAATGTGTTTGCCTTTCATTCGATTCAAAAACTTTGTTTGAAGCATTTGACTTTCATTTTATTAAGAAACTTTGTTTTAATGTGTTCAGTTTTCATAAGATTTGATTAGCTTCTTTGAATGCATAAGATTTTCATTCGATTAAAAAAGCATTGTTTGAATGTTTTTTACTTTCATCAGATTCAAAAAGCTTTATACGAATAAGTTTGACTTTAATTTGATTCAAAAACCTTTCTTTGAATGTGTTCGGCATTCATTTGATTTAATTAGCTTCTTTAAATTCATATGACTTTCATTCGATTCAAAAAGCTTTGTTTAAATGTTTATAACTTTCATTTGATTCAAAAATCTTAGTTTGAATGTGTTTGAATTTTATTTGACTCAAAAAGATTTGTTTGAATGCGTTTGACTTTTATTTGATTCACAACGCTTTGTTTTAATGTGTTCGACTATCATTCGATTAAAAAAGCTCTGTTTGAATGTGTTTGACTTTCTTTCGATTAAAAAAGCTTTGTTTGAATGTGTTTGACTTTTATTTGATTTAAAAAGCTTTGTTTGAATGTGTTTGATTTTCATTTAATTATAAAAGCTATGTTTGAATATGTTAGACTTTTATTTGGTTAAAAAAGCATTCTTTGAATGCATTGACTTTCATTTGATTCAAAAGCTTTGATAGACTTTGTTTGACTTTCAATGGATTCAAAAATCTTTGTTTAAATGTGTTTGACGTTCATTCGATTCAAAAAGCTGTGTTTGAATAAGTTTGACTTTCATTTAATTCAAAAAGCTTTTTTTTGTATGTGTTCAATTTTCACTTTGATTCAACTAGCTTTTTTGAATGCATTTGATTTTCATTTGATTTAAAAAGCTTAGTTTCAATGCGTTTGACTTTTATTTGATTCAAAAAGCTTTTTTAGAATGTGTTCTACTTCCATTCAATTCAAAAAGCATTGTTTGATTGAGTTTCACTTTCATTCAGATCAAGAAGCTTTGTTTGAATGTGTTTGATTTTCATTCGATTCAAAAAGCTTTGTTAAAATGTGTTTGACTTTCATTTGATTTAAAAAGCTTTGTTTGAATGTGTTTGACTTTCATTCGATTCAAAAAGCCTTGTTTGAATGTGTTAATCTTTTATTTGATACAAAAAGTTTTGATTGAATGCATTTCACTTACATTGGGTTTGAAAAGTTTTGTTTGAATGTGTTTAACTCTCATTTGATTCCAAAAGCTTTGTTTGAATTTGATTGACTTTCATTCGATTCAAAAAGCTTTGAATTAATGTGTTTGACTTTAATTTGATTTAAAATCTTTGTTTGAAAGTGTTTGATTTTATTTTGATTTTATTAGCTTCAGTGAATGCATTTGACTTTCATTCGATTCAAAAAGATTTGAATGTGTTTGACTTTCATTTGATTTAAAAAGCTTTGTTTGAATAAGTTTTACTTTCTTTAATTATTTTATCTTCGTTGATGCATTTGACTTTCATTTGATTCAAAAAGTTTTGTTTGAATGTGTTTGACTTTCATTTCATCCAAAAAGCTTTGTTTGAATGTGTTTTACTTTCATTTGATTCAAAATGCTTTGTTTGAATGCATTTAGCTTTCATTCAATTAAAAAAGCTTTGTTTGAATGTGTTTTACTTTCATTTGATTCAAAAATCTTTGCTGGAATATTTTTGACTTTCATTTGATTAAAAACCCTTTGTTTAAATGTGTTCAACTTTCATTTTGTTTAATCAGCTCCTTTGAATGCTTTTAACTTTCATATTTTTTAGTGTGTTTTAAATTTATTTGATTAAATTTGCTTCGTTGAATGCATTTGACTTTCATTCGATTCAAAAAGCTTTGTTTGAAAGTGTTTGACTTTCTTTCCATCTAAAAAAGCTTTGTTTTAACAAGTTTCACTTTCATTTGATTCAAAAAGCTTTGTTTAAATGCATTTAACTTTCATTCGATTCAAAATGCTTTGTTTGAATGTGTTTAACTTCCATTTGATTGAAAAAGTTTTGTTTGAATAAGTTTGACTTTCATTCGATTCAAAAATCTTTGTTTGACTGTGTTTGACTTTTATTTGATTTAAAAAGCTTTCTTTGCATGCATTTGACTTTCGTTCGAATTAAAAAGCTTTGTTTGAAGGTGTTTGAATTTCTTTTGATTCTAAATGTTTTATTTGAATGTGTTTGACTTTCATTCGATTCAAAAAGCTTTGTTTGAATGTGTTTGACTTTCATTTGATTCAAAAATCTTTGTTTGAATGTGTTTGACTTTCATTCAATTCAAAAAGCTTTGTTTGAATGTGTTTATCTTTAATTTTTTTCAAAAAGTTTTGTTTGAATACATTTCACTTTCATTCGATTCAAAAAGCTTTGTTTGATTGTGTTTAACTCTCATTTTATTCCAAAAGCTTTGTTTTAATGTGTTTGACTTTCATTCAATTCAAAAAGCTTTGTTTTAATGTGTTTTACTTTCATCTGATTCAAAAAGCTTTGTTTGAATGTGTTTTTCTTTTATTTGATTCAATAAGCTTTGTTGAATGCATTTGACTTTCATTCAAATAATAAAGCTTTGTTTAAATGTGTTTGACTTTAATTAGATTCAAAAAGGTTTATTTGAATGTGTTTGACTTTCTTCGCTTAATTTAGCTTCGTTAGTGCATTTGACTTTCATTCGATTCAAAAAAGTTTGTTTGAATTTGTTTCACTTTCATTTCATCTAAAAAGCTTTGTTTGAATGTGTTTGACTTTCATTTTATTCTAAAAGCTTTGTTTGAATGTGTTTGACTTTAATTTGATTCAAAAATCTTTGTTTAAATGTGTTTAACTTTCATTTGATTCAAAAAGTCGTGATTGAATGTTTATTTACTTTAATTTGATTGAAAAAAATCTTTGTTTAAATGTGTTTGACTTTCGTCTTATTCAAAAAGATTGTTTGAATGTGTTTCACTTACATTTGACTCAAAAAGCTTTGTTTGAAGAATTTGACTCTCATTCGCTTAAAAAAGCATTGTTTAAATGTGTTTGACATTCATTTTATTAAAAAAGGTTTGTTTGAATGTGTTTTGATTTCATTTGATTCAATTAGCTTCTTTGAATTTATAAGATTTTCATTTGATTCAAAAATCTTTGTTTGAATGTGTTTGACTTTCATTCGATTCAAAAAGCTCCGTTTGAATGTGTTTGACATACATTCGATTCAAAAAACTTTATTTGAATGAGTTTGACTTTCATTTGATTCTAAAATCTATGTTTGAATGTGTTTGACTTTTACTTGATTCAAAAAGCTTTCTTTGAATCCATTGAATTTCATTCGATTCAAAAAGCTTTGTTAGAATTTGTTTGACTTTCATTGGATTCAAAAAGCATTGTTAGAATGTGTTTGATGTTCATTCAATTTAAAATCTATGATTGAATGAGTTTCACTTTCATTTGATTAAAAAAGCTTTGTTTAAATGTGAGTTAAATTTCATTTGATTCAAAAAGCTTTGTTTGAATAAGTGTGACTTTCATTTTATTCAATTAGCTACTTTGAATGCATTTGACTTTCACTCGATTCTAAAAGCTTTGTTTAAATTTGTTTAACTTTCATTTGATTCAAAAAGCTTTGTTTGAATGTGTTTGACTTTCATTTGATTCAAAAAGCTTTGTTAAATTTGTTTGATTTTCAATAGATTTAATTAACTTCTTTGAATACATTTAACTTTCATTCGATTCAAAAATCTTTTTTTGAATGTGTTTGACTTTCATTCGATTCAAAAAATTTGTTTGAAGCATTTGACTTTCATTTTATTAAGAAACTTTGTTTTAATGTGTTCAGTTTTCATAAGATTTGATTAGCTTCTTTGAATGCATAAGATTTTCATTCGATTCAAAAAGCTTTGTTTGAATGTTTTTTACTTTCATTAGATTCAAAAAGCTTTATACGAATAAGTTTGACTTTAATTTGATTCAAAAACCTTTCTTTGAATGTGTTCGGCATTCATTTGATTTAATTAGCTTCTTTAAATTCATATGACTTTCATTCGATTCAAAAAGCTTTGTTTAAATGTTTATAACTTTCATTTGATTCAAAAATCTTAGTTTGAATGTGTTTGAATTTTATTTGACTCAAAAAGATTTGTTTGAATGCGTTTGACTTTTATTTGATTCACAACGCTTTGTTTTAATGTGTTCGACTATCATTCGATTAAAAAAGCTCTGTTTGAATGTGTTTGACTTTCTTTCGATTAAAAAAGCTTTGTTTGAATGTGTTTGACTTTTATTTGATTTAAAAAGCTTTGTTTGAATGTGTTTGATTTTCATTTAATTATAAAAGCTATGTTTGAATATGTTAGACTTTTATTTGGTTAAAAAAGCATTCTTTGAATGCATTGACTTTCATTTGATTCAAAAGCTTTGTTAGACTTTGTTTGACTTTCAATGGATTCAAAAATCTTTGTTTAAATGTGTTTGACGTTCATTCGATTCAAAAAGCTGTGTTTGAATAAGTTTGACTTTCATTTAATTCAAAAAGCTTTTTTTTGTATGTGTTCAATTTTCACTTTGATTCAACTAGCTTTTTTGAATGCATTTGATTTTCATTTGATTTAAAAAGCTTAGTTTCAATGCGTTTGACTTTTATTTGATTCAAAAAGCTTTTTTAGAATGTGTTCTACTTCCATTCAATTCAAAAAGCATTGTTTGATTGAGTTTCACTTTCATTCAGATCAAGAAGCTTTGTTTGAATGTGTTTGATTTTCATTCGATTCAAAAAGCTTTGTTAAAATGTGTTTGACTTTCATTTGATTTAAAAAGCTTTGTTTGAATGTGTTTGACTTTCATTCGATTCAAAAAGCCTTGTTTGAATGTGTTAATCTTTTATTTGATACAAAAAGTTTTGATTGAATGCATTTCACTTACATTGGGTTTGAAAAGTTTTGTTTGAATGTGTTTAACTCTCATTTGATTCCAAAAGCTTTGTTTGAATTTGATTGACTTTCATTCGATTCAAAAAGCTTTGAATTAATGTGTTTGACTTTAATTTGATTTAAAATCTTTGTTTGAAAGTGTTTGATTTTATTTTGATTCAATTAGCTTCAGTGAATGCATTTGACTTTCATTCGATTCAAAAAGATTTGAATGTGTTTGACTTTCATTTGATTTAAAAAGCTTTGTTTGAATAAGTTTTACTTTCTTTAATTATTTTATCTTCGTTGATGCATTTGACTTTCATTTGATTCAAAAAGTTTTGTTTGAATGTGTTTGACTTTCATTTCATCCAAAAAGCTTTGTTTGAATGTGTTTTACTTTCATTTGATTCAAAATGCTTTGTTTGAATGCATTTAGCTTTCATTCAATTAAAAAAGCTTTGTTTGAATGTGTTTCACTTTCATTTGATTCAAAAATCTTTGCTGGAATATTTTTGACTTTCATTTGATTAAAAACCCTTTGTTTAAATGTGTTCAACTTTCATTTTGTTTAATCAGCTCCTTTGAATGCTTTTAACTTTCATATTTTTTAGTGTGTTTTAAATTTATTTGATTAAATTTGCTTCGTTGAATGCATTTGACTTTCATTCGATTCAAAAAGCTTTGTTTGAAAGTGTTTGACTTTCTTTCCATCTAAAAAAGCTTTGTTTTAACAAGTTTCACTTTCATTTGATTCAAAAAGATTTGTTTAAATGCATTTAACTTTCATTCGATTCAAAATGCTTTGTTTGAATGTGTTTAACTTCCATTTGATTGAAAAAGTTTTGTTTGAATAAGTTTGACTTTCATTCGATTCAAAAATCTTTGTTTGACTGTGTTTGACTTTTATTTGATTTAAAAAGCTTTCTTTGCATGCATTTGACTTTCGTTCGAATTAAAAAGCTTTGTTTGAAGGTGTTTGAATTTCTTTTGATTCTAAATGTTTTATTTGAATGTGTTTGACTTTCATTCGATTCAAAAAGCTTTGTTTGAATGTGTTTGACTTTCATTTGATTCAAAAATCTTTGTTTGAATGTGTTTGACTTTCATTCAATTCAAAAAGCTTTGTTTGAATGTGTTTATCTTTAATTTTTTTCAAAAAGTTTTGTTTGAATACATTTCACTTTCATTCGATTCAAAAAGCTTTGTTTGATTGTGTTTAACTCTCATTTTATTCCAAAAGCTTTGTTTTAATGTGTTTGACTTTCATTCAATTCAAAAAGCTTTGTTTTAATGTGTTTTACTTTCATCTGATTCAAAAAGCTTTGTTTGAATGTGTTTTTCTTTTATTTGATTCAATAAGCTTTGTTGAATGCATTTGACTTTCATTCAAATAATAAAGCTTTGTTTAAATGTGTTTGACTTTAATTAGATTCAAAAAGGTTTATTTGAATGTGTTTGACTTTCTTCGCTTAATTTAGCTTCGTTAGTGCATTTGACTTTCATTCGATTCAAAAAAGTTTGTTTGAATTTGTTTCACTTTCATTTCATCTAAAAAGCTTTGTTTGAATGTGTTTGACTTTCATTTTATTCTAAAAGCTTTGTTTGAATGTGTTTGACTTTAATTTGATTCAAAAATCTTTGTTTAAATGTGTTTAACTTTCATTTGATTCAAAAAGTCGTGATTGAATGTTTATTTACTTTAATTTGATTGAAAAAAATCTTTGTTTAAATGTGTTTGACTTTCGTCTTATTCAAAAAGATTGTTTGAATGTGTTTCACTTACATTTGACTCAAAAAGCTTTGTTTGAAGAATTTGACTCTCATTCGCTTAAAAAAGCATTGTTTAAATGTGTTTGACATTCATTTTATTAAAAAAGGTTTGTTTGAATGTGTTTTGATTTCATTTGATTCAATTAGCTTCTTTGAATTTATAAGATTTTCATTTGATTCAAAAATCTTTGTTTGAATGTGTTTGACTTTCATTCGATTCAAAAAGCTCCGTTTGAATGTGTTTGACATACATTCGATTCAAAAAACTTTATTTGAATGAGTTTGACTTTCATTTGATTCTAAAATCTATGTTTGAATGTGTTTGACTTTTACTTGATTCAAAAAGCTTTCTTTGAATCCATTGAATTTCATTCGATTCAAAAAGCTTTGTTAGAATTTGTTTGACTTTCATTGGATTCAAAAAGCATTGTTAGAATGTGTTTGATGTTCATTCAATTTAAAATCTATGATTGAATGAGTTTCACTTTCATTTGATTAAAAAAGCTTTGTTTAAATGTGAGTTAAATTTCATTTGATTCAAAAAGCTTTGTTTGAATAAGTGTGACTTTCATTTTATTCAATTAGCTACTTTGAATGCATTTGACTTTCACTCGATTCTAAAAGCTTTGTTTAAATTTGTTTAACTTTCATTTGATTCAAAAAGCTTTGTTTGAATGTGTTTGACTTTCATTTGATTCAAAAAGCTTTGTTAAATTTGTTTGATTTTCAATAGATTTAATTAACTTCTTTGAATACATTTAACTTTCATTCGATTCAAAAATCTTTTTTTGAATGTGTTTGACTTTCATTCGATTCAAAAACTTTGTTTGAAGCATTTGACTTTCATTTTATTAAGAAACTTTGTTTTAATGTGTTCAGTTTTCATAAGATTTGATTAGCTTCTTTGAATGCATAAGATTTTCATTCGATTCAAAAAGCTTTGTTTGAATGTTTTTTACTTTCATTAGATTCAAAAAGCTTTATACGAATAAGTTTGACTTTAATTTGATTCAAAAACCTTTCTTTGAATGTGTTCGGCATTCATTTGATTTAATTAGCTTCTTTAAATTCATATGACTTTCATTCGATTCAAAAAGCTTTGTTTAAATGTTTATAACTTTCATTTGATTCAAAAATCTTAGTTTGAATGTGTTTGAATTTTATTTGACTCAAAAAGATTTGTTTGAATGCGTTTGACTTTTATTTGATTCACAACGCTTTGTTTTAATGTGTTCGACTATCATTCGATTAAAAAAGCTCTGTTTGAATGTGTTTGACTTTCTTTCGATTAAAAAAGCTTTGTTTGAATGTGTTTGACTTTTATTTGATTTAAAAAGCTTTGTTTGAATGTGTTTGATTTTCATTTAATTATAAAAGCTATGTTTGAATATGTTAGACTTTTATTTGGTTAAAAAAGCATTCTTTGAATGCATTGACTTTCATTTGATTCAAAAGCTTTGTTAGACTTTGTTTGACTTTCAATGGATTCAAAAATCTTTGTTTAAATGTGTTTGACGTTCATTCGATTCAAAAAGCTGTGTTTGAATAAGTTTGACTTTCATTTAATTCAAAAAGCTTTTTTTTGTATGTGTTCAATTTTCACTTTGATTCAACTAGCTTTTTTGAATGCATTTGATTTTCATTTGATTTAAAAAGCTTAGTTTCAATGCGTTTGACTTTTATTTGATTCAAAAAGCTTTTTTAGAATGTGTTCTACTTCCATTCAATTCAAAAAGCATTGTTTGATTGAGTTTCACTTTCATTCAGATCAAGAAGCTTTGTTTGAATGTGTTTGATTTTCATTCGATTCAAAAAGCTTTGTTAAAATGTGTTTGACTTTTATTTGATTTAAAAAGCTTTGTTTGAATGTGTTTGACTTTCATTCGATTCAAAAAGCCTTGTTTGAATGTGTTAATCTTTTATTTGATACAAAAAGTTTTGATTGAATGCATTTCACTTACATTGGGTTTGAAAAGTTTTGTTTGAATGTGTTTAACTCTCATTTGATTCCAAAAGCTTTGTTTGAATTTGATTGACTTTCATTCGATTCAAAAAGCTTTGAATTAATGTGTTTGACTTTAATTTGATTTAAAATCTTTGTTTGAAAGTGTTTGATTTTATTTTGATTCAATTAGCTTCAGTGAATGCATTTGACTTTCATTCGATTCAAAAAGATTTGAATGTGTTTGACTTTCATTTGATTTAAAAAGCTTTGTTTGAATAAGTTTTACTTTCTTTAATTATTTTATCTTCGTTGATGCATTTGACTTTCATTTGATTCAAAAAGTTTTGTTTGAATGTGTTTGACTTTCATTTCATCCAAAAAGCTTTGTTTGAATGTGTTTTACTTTCATTTGATTCAAAATGCTTTGTTTGAATGCATTTAGCTTTCATTCAATTAAAAAAGCTTTGTTTGAATGTGTTTCACTTTCATTTGATTCAAAAATCTTTGCTGGAATATTTTTGACTTTCATTTGATTAAAAACCCTTTGTTTAAATGTGTTCAACTTTCATTTTGTTTAATCAGCTCCTTTGAATGCTTTTAACTTTCATATTTTTTAGTGTGTTTTAAATTTATTTGATTAAATTTGCTTCGTTGAATGCATTTGACTTTCATTCGATTCAAAAAGCTTTGTTTGAAAGTGTTTGACTTTCTTTCCATCTAAAAAAGCTTTGTTTTAACAAGTTTCACTTTCATTTGATTCAAAAAGATTTGTTTAAATGCATTTAACTTTCATTCGATTCAAAATGCTTTGTTTGAATGTGTTTAACTTCCATTTGATTGAAAAAGTTTTGTTTGAATAAGTTTGACTTTCATTCGATTCAAAAATCTTTGTTTGACTGTGTTTGACTTTTATTTGATTTAAAAAGCTTTCTTTGCATGCATTTGACTTTCGTTCGAATTAAAAAGCTTTGTTTGAAGGTGTTTGAATTTCTTTTGATTCTAAATGTTTTATTTGAATGTGTTTGACTTTCATTCGATTCAAAAAGCTTTGTTTGAATGTGTTTGACTTTCATTTGATTCAAAAATCTTTGTTTGAATGTGTTTGACTTTCATTCAATTCAAAAAGCTTTGTTTGAATGTGTTTATCTTTAATTTTTTTCAAAAAGTTTTGTTTGAATACATTTCACTTTCATTCGATTCAAAAAGCTTTGTTTGATTGTGTTTAACTCTCATTTTATTCCAAAAGCTTTGTTTTAATGTGTTTGACTTTCATTCAATTCAAAAAGCTTTGTTTTAATGTGTTTTACTTTCATCTGATTCAAAAAGCTTTGTTTGAATGTGTTTTTCTTTTATTTGATTCAATAAGCTTTGTTGAATGCATTTGACTTTCATTCAAATAATAAAGCTTTGTTTAAATGTGTTTGACTTTAATTAGATTCAAAAAGGTTTATTTGAATGTGTTTGACTTTCTTCGCTTAATTTAGCTTCGTTAGTGCATTTGACTTTCATTCGATTCAAAAAAGTTTGTTTGAATTTGTTTCACTTTCATTTCATCTAAAAAGCTTTGTTTGAATGTGTTTGACTTTCATTTTATTCTAAAAGCTTTGTTTGAATGTGTTTGACTTTAATTTGATTCAAAAATCTTTGTTTAAATGTGTTTAACTTTCATTTGATTCAAAAAGTCGTGATTGAATGTTTATTTACTTTAATTTGATTGAAAAAAATCTTTGTTTAAATGTGTTTGACTTTCGTCTTATTCAAAAAGATTGTTTGAATGTGTTTCACTTACATTTGACTCAAAAAGCTTTGTTTGAAGAATTTGACTCTCATTCGCTTAAAAAAGCATTGTTTAAATGTGTTTGACATTCATTTTATTAAAAAAGGTTTGTTTTAATGTGTTTTGATTTCATTTGATTCAATTAGCTTCTTTGAATTTATAAGATTTTCATTTGATTCAAAAACCTTTGTTTGAATGTGTTTGACTTTCATTCGATTCAAAAAGCTCCGTTTGAATGTGTTTGACATACATTCGATTCAAAAAACTTTATTTGAATGAGTTTGACTTTCATTTTATTCAAAAAGCTTTGTTTAAATGTGTTCGACTTTCATTCGATTTAAAAAGCTCCGTTTGAATGTGTTTGACATACATTCGATTCAAAAAAATTTATTTGAATGTGTTTGACTTTCATTTTATTCAAAAAGCTTTGTTTAAATGTGTTTGATTTTCATTTGAATCCAAAACCTTTATTTGAATAAGTATGACTTTCATTTTATTCAATTAGCTACTTTGAATGCATTTGACTTTCACTCGATTCCAAAAGCTTTGTTTAAATGTGTTTGACTTTCATTTGATTCAAAAATCTTTCTTCGAATGTGTTTGACTTTCATTTGAGTCAAAAAGCTTTGTTAAATGTGTTTGATTTTCAATAGATTTAATTAGCTTCTTTGAATACATTTGACTTTCATTCGAATCAAAAATCTTTTTTGAATGTGTTTGACTTTCATTTGAGTCAAACTGATTTGTTAATGTGTGATGACTTTCATTCGATTTTAAAAGCTTTGTTTGAATGCATATGACTTTCATTCGATTCAAAAACGTTTGTTTTAGTGTGTTTGACTTTCATTTGATTCTAAAATCTATGTTTGAATGTGTTTGACTTTTACTTGATTCAAAAAGCTTTCTTTGAATCCATTGAATTTCATTCGATTTAAAAAGCTTTGTTAGAATTTGTTTGACTTTCATTGGATTCAAAAAGCATTGTTAGAATGTGTTTGATGTTCATTCAATTTAAAATCTATGATTGAATGAGTTTCACTTTCATTTGATTAAAAAAGCTTTGTTTAAATGTGAGTTAAATTTCATTTGATTCAAAAAGCTTTGTTTGAATAAGTGTGACTTTCATTTTATTCAATTAGCTACTTTGAATGCATTTGACTTTCACTCGATTCTAAAAGCTTTGTTTAAATTTGTTTAACTTTCATTTGATTCAAAAAGCTTTGTTTGAATGTGTTTGACTTTCATTTGATTCAAAAAGCTTTGTTAAATTTGTTTGATTTTCAATAGATTTAATTAACTTCTTTGAATACATTTAACTTTCATTCGATTCAAAACTCTTTTTTTGAATGTGTTTGACTTTCATTCGATTCAAAAACTTTGTTTGAAGCATTTGACTTTCATTTTATTAAGAAACTTTGTTTTAATGTGTTCAGTTTTCATAAGATTTGATTAGCTTCTTTGAATGCATAAGATTTTCATTCGATTCAAAAAGCTTTGTTTGAATGTTTTTTACTTTCATTAGATTCAAAAAGCTTTATACGAATAAGTTTGACTTTAATTTGATTCAAAAACCTTTCTTTGAATGTGTTCGGCATTCATTTGATTTAATTAGCTTCTTTAAATTCATATGACTTTCATTCGATTCAAAAAGCTTTGTTTAAATGTTTATAACTTTCATTTGATTCAAAAATCTTAGTTTGAATGTGTTTGAATTTTATTTGACTCAAAAAGATTTGTTTGAATGCGTTTGACTTTTATTTGATTCACAACGCTTTGTTTTAATGTGTTCGACTATCATTCGATTAAAAAAGCTCTGTTTGAATGTGTTTGACTTTCTTTCGATTAAAAAAGCTTTGTTTGAATGTGTTTGACTTTTATTTGATTTAAAAAGCTTTGTTTGAATGTGTTTGATTTTCATTTAATTATAAAAGCTATGTTTGAATATGTTAGACTTTTATTTGGTTAAAAAAGCATTCTTTGAATGCATTGACTTTCATTTGATTCAAAAGCTTTGTTAGACTTTGTTTGACTTTCAATGGATTCAAAAATCTTTGTTTAAATGTGTTTGACGTTCATTCGATTCAAAAAGCTGTGTTTGAATAAGTTTGACTTTCATTTAATTCAAAAAGCTTTTTTTTGTATGTGTTCAATTTTCACTTTGATTCAACTAGCTTTTTTGAATGCATTTGATTTTCATTTGATTTAAAAAGCTTAGTTTCAATGCGTTTGACTTTTATTTGATTCAAAAAGCTTTTTTAGAATGTGTTCTACTTCCATTCAATTCAAAAAGCATTGTTTGATTGAGTTTCACTTTCATTCAGATCAAGAAGCTTTGTTTGAATGTGTTTGATTTTCATTCGATTCAAAAAGCTTTGTTAAAATGTGTTTGACTTTCATTTGATTTAAAAAGCTTTGTTTGAATGTGTTTGACTTTCATTCGATTCAAAAAGCCTTGTTTGAATGTGTTAATCTTTTATTTGATACAAAAAGTTTTGATTGAATGCATTTCACTTACATTGGGTTTGAAAAGTTTTGTTTGAATGTGTTTAACTCTCATTTGATTCCAAAAGCTTTGTTTGAATTTGATTGACTTTCATTCGATTCAAAAAGCTTTGAATTAATGTGTTTGACTTTAATTTGATTTAAAATCTTTGTTTGAAAGTGTTTGATTTTATTTTGATTCAATTAGCTTCAGTGAATGCATTTGACTTTCATTCGATTCAAAAAGATTTGAATGTGTTTGACTTTCATTTGATTTAAAAAGCTTTGTTTGAATAAGTTTTACTTTCTTTAATTATTTTATCTTCGTTGATGCATTTGACTTTCATTTGATTCAAAAAGTTTTGTTTGAATGTGTTTGACTTTCATTTCATCCAAAAAGCTTTGTTTGAATGTGTTTTACTTTCATTTGATTCAAAATGCTTTGTTTGAATGCATTTAGCTTTCATTCAATTAAAAAAGCTTTGTTTGAATGTGTTTTACTTTCATTTGATTCAAAAATCTTTGCTGGAATATTTTTGACTTTCATTTGATTAAAAACCCTTTGTTTAAATGTGTTCAACTTTCATTTTGTTTAATCAGCTCCTTTGAATGCTTTTAACTTTCATATTTTTTAGTGTGTTTTAAATTTATTTGATTAAATTTGCTTCGTTGAATGCATTTGACTTTCATTCGATTCAAAAAGCTTTGTTTGAAAGTGTTTGACTTTCTTTCCATCTAAAAAAGCTTTGTTTTAACAAGTTTCACTTTCATTTGATTCAAAAAGCTTTGTTTAAATGCATTTAACTTTCATTCGATTCAAAATGCTTTGTTTGAATGTGTTTAACTTCCATTTGATTGAAAAAGTTTTGTTTGAATAAGTTTGACTTTCATTCGATTCAAAAATCTTTGTTTGACTGTGTTTGACTTTTATTTGATTTAAAAAGCTTTCTTTGCATGCATTTGACTTTCGTTCGAATTAAAAAGCTTTGTTTGAAGGTGTTTGAATTTCTTTTGATTCTAAATGTTTTATTTGAATGTGTTTGACTTTCATTCGATTCAAAAAGCTTTGTTTGAATGTGTTTGACTTTCATTTGATTCAAAAATCTTTGTTTGAATGTGTTTGACTTTCATTCAATTCAAAAAGCTTTGTTTGAATGTGTTTATCTTTAATTTTTTTCAAAAAGTTTTGTTTGAATACATTTCACTTTCATTCGATTCAAAAAGCTTTGTTTGATTGTGTTTAACTCTCATTTTATTCCAAAAGCTTTGTTTTAATGTGTTTGACTTTCATTCAATTCAAAAAGCTTTGTTTTAATGTGTTTTACTTTCATCTGATTCAAAAAGCTTTGTTTGAATGTGTTTTTCTTTTATTTGATTCAATAAGCTTTGTTGAATGCATTTGACTTTCATTCAAATAATAAAGCTTTGTTTAAATGTGTTTGACTTTAATTAGATTCAAAAAGGTTTATTTGAATGTGTTTGACTTTCTTCGCTTAATTTAGCTTCGTTAGTGCATTTGACTTTCATTCGATTCAAAAAAGTTTGTTTGAATTTGTTTCACTTTCATTTCATCTAAAAAGCTTTGTTTGAATGTGTTTGACTTTCATTTTATTCTAAAAGCTTTGTTTAAATGTGTTTGACTTTAATTTGATTCAAAAATCTTTGTTTAAATGTGTTTAACTTTCATTTGATTCAAAAAGTCGTGATTGAATGTTTATTTACTTTAATTTGATTGAAAAAAATCTTTGTTTAAATGTGTTTGACTTTCGTCTTATTCAAAAAGATTGTTTGAATGTGTTTCACTTACATTTGACTCAAAAAGCTTTGTTTGAAGAATTTGACTCTCATTCGCTTAAAAAAGCATTGTTTAAATGTGTTTGACATTCATTTTATTAAAAAAGGTTTGGTTTAATGTGTTCTGATTTCATTTGATTCAATTAGCTTCTTTGAATTTATAAGATTTTCATTTGATTCAAAAATCTTTGTTTGAATGTGTTTGACTTTCATTCGATTCAAAAAGCTTCGTTTGAATGTGTTTGACATACATTCGATTCAAAAAACTTTATTTGAATGAGTTTGACTTTCATTTTATTCAAAAAGCTTTGTTTAAATGTGTTCGACTTTCATTCGATTTAAAAAGCTCCGTTTGAATGTGTTTGACATACATTCGATTCAAAAAAATTTATTTGAATGTGTTTGACTTTCATTTTATTCAAAAAGCTTTGTTTAAATGTGTTTGATTTTCATTTGAATCCAAAACCTTTATTTGAATAAGTATGACTTTCATTTTATTCAATTAGCTACTTTGAATGCATTTGACTTTCACTTGATTCCAAAAGCTTTGTTTAAATGTGTTTGACTTTCATTTGATTCAAAAATCTTTCTTCGAATGTGTTTGACTTTCATTTGAGTCAAAAAGCTTTGTTAAATGTGTTTGATTTTCAATAGATTTAATTAGCTTCTTTGAATACATTTGACTTTCATTCGATTCAAAAATCTTTTTTGAATGTGTTTGACTTTCATTTGATTCAAACAGATTTGTTAATGTGTTTGAATTTCATTTGACTAAAGAATCTTTGTTTGAATGTGTGTGATGACTTTCATTTGATTTTAAAAGCTTTGTTTGAATGCATATGACTTTCATTCGATTCAAAAAGCTTTGTTTGAATGTGTATAACTTTCATTTGATTCAAAAGGCTGTGTTAGAATGTGTTTGACTTTTATTTGACTCAAAAACATTTGTTTGAATGTGTTTGACTTTCATTTGATTCACAAAGCTTTGTTTTAATGTGTTCGACTTTCATTCGATTCAAAAAGCTCCGTTTGAATGTGTTTTACATTCATTCGATTCAAAAATCTTTATTTGAAAGTGTTTGACTTTCATTTGATTCAAAAAGCTTTATTTAAATGTGTTTGATTTTCAATTGATTCCAGAACCTTTATTTGAATAAGTATGACTTTCATTTTATTCAATTAGCTTTTTTGAATGCATTTGACTTTCACTCGATTCCAAAAGCTTTGTTTAAATGTGTTTGACTTTCATTTGATTCAAAAATCTTTCTTCGAATGTGTTTGACTTTCATTTGAGTCAAAAACCTTTGTTAAATGTGTTTGATTTTCAATAGATTTAATTAGCTTCTTTGAATACATTTGACTTTCATTCGATTCAAAAATCTTTTTTTGAATGTGTTTGACTTTCATTTGATTCAAACAGTTTTGTTAATGTGTTTGAATTTCATTTGACTAAAGAATCTTTGTTTTAATGTGTGTGATGACTTTCATTTGATTTTAAAAGCTTTGTTTGAATGCATATGACTTTCATTCGATTCAAAAAGCTTTGTTTGAATGTGTATAACTTTCATTTGATTCAAAAAGCTGTGTTTGAATGTGTTTGACTTTTATTTGACTCAAAAACATTTGTTTGAATGTGTTTGACTTTCATTTGATTCACAAAGCTTTGTTTTAATGTGTTCGACTTTCATTCGATTCAAAAAGCTCCGTTTGAATGTGTTTGACATTCATTCGATTCAAAAATCTTTATTTGAAAATGTTTGACTTTCATTTGATTCAAAAAGCTTTATTTTAATGTGTTTGATTTTCATTTGATTCCAAAACCTTTATTTGAATAAGTATGACTTTCATTTTATTCAATTAGCTTTTTTGAATGCATTTGACTTTTACTCGATCCTAAAGGCTTTGTTTAAATGTGTTTGACTTTCATTTGATTCATAAAGCTTTGTTTGAATGTGTTTGCCTTTCATTTAATTCAAAAAGCTTTGTCAAATGTGTTTGATTTTCAATAGATTTAATTAGCTTCTTTCAATACATTTGACTTTCATTCCATTCAAAAATCTTTTTTTGAATGTGTTTGACTTTCATTTGATTCAAACAGATTTGTTAATGTGTTTGAATTTCATTTGACTAAAAAATCTTTGTTTGAATATGTGTGATGACTTTCATTCGATTTTAAAAGCTCTGTTTGAATGCATATGACTTTCATTCGATTCAAAAACATTTGTTTTAGTGTGTTTGACTTTCATTTGATTCTAAAATCTATGTTTGAATGTGTTTGAGTTTTACTTGATTCAAAAAGCTTTCTTTGAATCCATTGAATTTCATTCGATTCAAAAAGCTTTGTTAGAATTTGTTTGACTTTCATTGGATTCAAAAAGCATTGTTAGAATGTATTTGACGTTCATTCAATTTAAAATCTATGATTGAATGAGTTTCACTTTCATTTGATTCAAAAAGCATTGTTTAAATGTGAGTTAATTTTCATTTGATTCAAAAAGCTTTGTTTGAATAAGTGTGACTTTCATTTTATTCAATTAGCTACATTGAATGCATTTGACTTTCACTCGATTCTAAAAGCTTTGTTTAAATTTGTTTGACTTTCATTTGATTCAAAAAGCTTTGTTTGAATGTGTTTGACTTTTATTTGATTCAAAAAGCTTTGTTAAATTTGTTTGATTTTAAATAGATTTAATTAACTTCTTTGAATACATTTGACTTTCATTCGATTCAAAAATCTTTTTTTGAATGTGTTTGACTTTCATTTGATTCAAACAGATTTGTTAATGTGTTTGAATTTCATTTGACTAAAAAATCTTTGTTTGAATGTGTTTGACGACTTAATTTGATTTCAAAAGCTTTGTTTGAATGCATATGACATTCATTCGATTCAAAAAGCTTTGTTTTAGTGTGTTTGACTTTCATTTGATTCAAAAATCTATGTTTGAATGTGTTTGACTGACTTTCATTCGATTCAAAAAGCTTTGTTTTAGTGTGTTTGACTTTCATTTGATTCAAAAATCTATGTTTGAATGTGTTTGACTTTTATTTGATTCAAAAAGCTTTTTTTGAATCCATTGACTTTCATTCGATTCAAAAAGCTTTGTTAGAATTTGTTTGACTTTCATTGGATTCAAAAAGAATTGTTAGAATGTGTTTGACGTTCATTCAATTTAAAATCTATGATTGAATGAGTTTTACTTTCATTTGATTCAAAAAGTGTTTAAATGTGTTTGATTTTCATTTGATTCAAAAAGCTTTGTTGGAATAAGTATGACTTTCATTTTATTCAATTAGCTACTTTGAATGCATTTGGCTTTCAATCGATTCTAAAAGCTTTGATTAAATGTGTTTGACTTTCATTTGATTCAAAAAGCTTTGTTTGAATGAGTTACACTTTCATTTGATTCAAAAAGCTTTGTTAAATGTGTTTGATTTTCAATAGATTTAATTAGCTTCTTTGAATACATTTGACTTTCATTCGATTCAAAAATCTTTTTTTGAATGTGTTTGACTTTCATTTGATTAAAACTGATTTGTTAATGTGTTTGAATTTCATTTGACTAAAAAATCTTTGTTTGAATGTGTGTGATGACTTTCATTTGATTTCAAAAGCTTTGTTTGAATGCATATGACTTTCATTCGATTCAAAAAGCTTTGTTTTAGTGTGTTTGACTTTCATTTGATTCAAAAATCTATGTTTGAATGTGTTTGACTTTTATTTGATTCAAAAAGCTTTCTTTGAATCCACTGACTTTCATTCGATTCAAAAAGCTTTGTTAGAATTTGTTCGACTTTCATTGGATTCAAAAAGC
Source organism: Chenopodium quinoa (assembly GCF_001683475.1). Classification (NCBI taxonomy): domain Eukaryota; kingdom Viridiplantae; phylum Streptophyta; class Magnoliopsida; order Caryophyllales; family Amaranthaceae; genus Chenopodium; species Chenopodium quinoa. The sequence continues at coordinate 272,255 of NW_018744572.1, read as the reverse complement.
ATTGTTAGAATGTGTTTGACGTTCGTTCAATTTAAAATCTATGATTTAATGAGTTTTACTTTCATTTGATTCAAAAAGTGTTTAAATGTATTTGATTTTCATTTGATTCAAAAAGCTTTGTTTGAATAAGTATGACTTTCATTTTACTCATTTACCTACTTTGAATGCATTTGGCTTTCACTCGATTCTAAAAGCTTTGTTTAAATGTGTTTGACTTTCATTTGATTCAAAAAGCTTTGTTTGAATGTGTTTGACTTTCATTTGATTCAAAAACCTTTGTTAAATGTGTTTGATTTTCAATAGATTTAATTAGCTTCTTTGAATACATTTGACTTTCATTCCATTCAAAAATCTTTTTTTGAATGTGTTTGACTTTTATTTGATTCAAACAGATTTGTTAATGTGTTTGAATTTCATTTGACTAAAAAATCTTTGTTTGAATGTGTGTGATGACTTTCATTTGATTTTAAAAGATTTGTTTGAATGCATATGACTTTCATTCGATTCAAAAAGCTTTATTTTAGTGTATTTGACTTTCATTTGATTCAAAAATCTATGTTTGAATGTGTTTGACTTTTATTTGATTCAAAAAGCTTTCTTTGAATCCATTGAATTTCATTCGATTCAAAAAGCTTTGTTAGAATTTGTTTGACTTTCATTGGATTCAAAAAGCATTGTTAGAATGTATTTGACGTTCATTCAATTTAAAATCTATGATTGAATGAGTTTCACTTTCATTTGATTCAAAAAGCATTGTTTAAATGTGAGTTAATTTTCATTTGATTCAAAAAGCTTTGTTTGAATAAGTGTGACTTTCATTTTATTCAATTAGCTACATTGAATGCATTTGACTTTCACTCGATTCTAAAAGCTTTGTTTAAATGTGTTTGACTTTCATTTGATTCAAAAAGCTTTCTTTGAATGTGTTTGACTTTCATTTGATTCAAAAACCTTTGTTAAATTTGTTTGATTTTCAATAGATTTAATTAACTTCTTTGAATACATTTGACTTTCATTCGATTCAAAAATCTTTTTTTGAATGTGTTTGACTTTTATTTGATTCAAACAGATTTGTTAATGTGTTTGAATTTCATTTGACTAAAAAATCTTTGTTTGAATGTGTGTGATGACTTTCATTTGATTTCAAAAGATTTGTTTGAATGCATATGACTTTCATTCGATTCAAAAAGCTTTGTTTTAGTGTATTTGACTTTTATTTGATTCAAAAATCTATGTTTGAATGTGTTTGACTTTTATTTGATTCAAAAAGCTTTCTTTGAATCCATTGAATTTCATTCGATTCAAAAAGCTTTGTTAGAATTTGTTTGACTTTCATTGGATTCAAAAAGCATTGTTAGAATGTATTTGACGTTCATTCAATTTAAAATCTATGATTGAATGAGTTTCACTTTCATTTGATTCAAAAAGCATTGTTTAAATGTGAGTTAATTTTCATTTCATTCAAAAAGCTTTGTTTGAATAAGTGTGACTTTCATTTTATTCAATTAGCTACATTGAATGCATTTGACTTTCACTCGATTCTAAAAGCTTTGTTTAAATTTGTTTGACTTTCATTTGATTCAAAAAGCTTTCTTTGAATGTGTTTGACTTTCATTTGATTCAAAAAGCTTTGTTAAATTTGTTTGATTTTCAATAGATTTAATTAACTTCTTTGAATACATTTGACTTTCATTCGATTCAAAAATCTTTTTTTGAATGTGTTTGACTTTCATTTGATTCAAACAGATTTGTTAATGTGTTTGAATTTCATTTGACTAAAAAATCTTTGTTTGAATGTGTTTGACGACTTAATTTGATTTCAAAAGCTTTGTTTGAATGCATATGACTTTCATTCGATTCAAAAAGCTTTGTTTTAGTGTGTTTGACTTTCATTTGATTCAAAAATCTATGTTTGAATGTGTTTGACTTTTATTTGATTCAAAAAGCTTTTTTTGAATCCATTGACTTTCATTCGATTCAAAAAGCTTTGTTAGAATTTGTTTGACTTTCATTGGATTCAAAAAGAATTGTTAGAATGTGTTTGACGTTCATTCAATTTAAAATCTATGATTGAATGAGTTTTACTTTCATTTGATTCAAAAAGTGTTTAAATGTGTTTGATTTTCATTTCATTCAAAAAGCTTTGTTGGAATAAGTATGACTTTCATTTTATTCAATTAGCTACTTTGAATGCATTTGGCTTTTCAATCGATTCTAAAAGCTTTGTTTAAATGTGTTTGACTTTCATTTGATTCAAAAAGCTTTGTTTGAATGTGTTACACTTTCATTTGATTCAAAAAGCTTTGTTAAATGTGTTTGATTTTCAATAGATTTAATTAGCTTCTTTGAATACATTTGACTTTCATTCGATTCAAAATTCTTTTTTTGAATGTGTTTGACTTTCATTTGATTAAAACTGATTTGTTAATGTGTTTGAATTTCATTTGACTAAAAAATCTTTGTTTGAATGTGTGTGATGACATTCATCTGATTTTAAAAGCTTTGTTTGAATGCATATGACTTTCATTCGATTCAAAAAGCTTTGTTTTAGTGTGTTTGACTTTCATTTGATTCAAAAATCTATGTTTGAATGTGTTTGAATTTTATTTCATTCAAAAAGCTTTCTTTGAATCCATTGACTTTCATTCGATTTAAAAAGCTTTGTTAGAATTTGTTTGACTTTCATTGGATTCAAAAACCATTGTTAGAAATGTGTTAGACGTTCATTCAATTTAAAATCTATGATTGAATGAGTTTTACTTTCATTTGATTCAAAAAGTGTTTAAATGTGTTTGATTTTCATTTGATTCAAAAAGCTTTGTTTGAATAAGAATGACTTTCATTTTATTCAATTAGCTACTTTGAATGCATTTGGCTTTCAATCGATTCTAAAAGCTTTGTTTTAATGTGTTTGACTTTCATTTGATTCAAAAAGCTTTGTTTGAATGTGTTAGACTTTCATTTGATTCAAAAAGCTTTGTTAAATGTGTTTGATTTTCAATAGATTTAATTAGCTTCTTTGAATACATTTGACTTTCATTCGATTCAAAAATCTTTTTTTGAATGTGTTTGACTTTCATTTGATTAAAACTGATTTGTTAATGTGTTTGAATTTCATTTGACTAAAAAATCTTTGTTTGAATGTGTGTGATGACTTTCATTTGATTTCAAAAGCTTTGTTTGAATGCATATGACTTTCATTCGATTCAAAAAGCTTTGTTTTAGTGTGTTTGACTTTCATTTGATTCAAAAATCTATGTTTGAATGTGTTTGACTTTTATTTGATTCAAAAAGCTTTCTTTGAATCCATTGACTTTCATTCGATTCAAAAAGCTTTGTTAGAATTTGTTCGACTTTCATTGGATTCAAAAAGCATTGTTAGAATGTGTTTGACGTTCGTTCAATTTAAAATCTATGATTGAATGAGTTTTACTTTCATTTGATTCAAAAAGTGTTTAAATGTATTTGATTTTCATTTGATTCAAAAAGCTTTGTTTGAATAAGTATGACTTTCATTTTACTCATTTACCTACTTTGAATGCATTTGGCTTTCACTCGATTCTAAAAGCTTTGTTTAAATGTGTTTGACTTTCATTTGATTCAAAAAGCTTTGTTTGAATGTGTTTGACTTTCATTTGATTCAAAAATCTTTGTTAAATGTGTTTGATTTTCAATAGATTTAATTAGCTTCTTTGAATACATTTGACTTTCATTCGATTCAAAAATCTTTTTTTGAATGTGTTTGTCTTTTATTTGATTCAAACAGATTTGTTAATGTGTTTGAATTTCATTTGACTAAAAAATCTTTGTTTGAATGTGTGTGATGACTTTCATTTGATTTTAAAAGATTTGTTTGAATGCATATGACTTTCATTCGATTCAAAAAGCTTTGTTTTAGTGTATTTGACTTTCATTTGATTCAAAAATCTATGTTTGAATGTGTTTGACTTTTATTTGATTCAAAAAGCTTTCTTTGAATCCATTGACTTTCATTCGATTCAAAAAGCTTTGTTAGAATTTGTTTGACTTTCATTGGATTCAAAAAACATTGTTAGAATGTGTTTGACGTTCATTCAATTTAAAATCTATGATTGAATGAGTTTTACTTTTTTTTTTAGCAAATAAAGAATTTATTACCAAAGAAAGAGAGTTACAACTTACAAAAGCTAAGTTATAACTACCATTATAACACCACAAGCCCAAACTGAACAACACACACCTCAAACACCTGTTCCAGGACCAACCCTAGCCATCTTCTAGGAAGGGTTCTAGGGAGGACCTAAAACAAACTGGACTCAAGCTTCCAGGTACCTTCAATGAAGGGCTCTGGAAACAAGGACCAGACAACAAAAAAATCAGCTACTTTGTAAAACAAAAGCTACCAACTGTACCACCAAACAGCAAAGCCTAAACATACAAATATTTTCTATCAGAATCAATGCATCTACAAGCAACAGAAAAAATAACTTCCCTAAAAGCAATATCTGCAGGCTTGTAGTCTCCAGTGAACATCAAAGTATTTCTCTGTATCCAGATGCAATGAATAGTCTCTGCAAAACACATAAGCAGCAACCTTCCTTTAGCAGTAGCTCTTCTACCTTGTTGCAGCACCCAAAGGACTTCAGAGTCAAATCTCTGCCCAATTCTACAGAACCCAAGAAGTTGTAAAATTTTGTTCCAAATACTAGCAGAATATGAACATTCAAAAAACAAATGAGAAACACTTTCTGCAGTACTAGCACAAAAGAAGCACAAAGGATCACAAGTTATTTTCAAAGTAGTAAGTCTATCTTTAGTGACTAATCTGTTCCAAATAGCCAACCAAGTGATAAACACACTCTTAGCAAAAGCCCTGTTATTGCAAATTATTCTCTTCCAAGTCACTTTCTCAACTTGTGGTCTGATCTGAGTGTAGAGCTGTCTGATGCTCATTTTACCATTAACTGTAATGCCAGTCCATCCACCAACATTATCAACCAAAATTCTACAATTCATGATTTTCCATAAAACCCAAGAACATTTGTTAGGAACAGGAGAAGACCAGAAATCTTTGTTGCTGAAATAATATGTATGAATCAATTTTACTCATAGATTATCAGATTTATGAGCAATGTCCCAAAGAACTTTGGTGATTACTGCTTTATTCCAATCTTCAAGAGAGGTAAGGTTCCACCCTCCACAAGTCTTAGGCAAGCATAAAAACTTCCAAGAGACCAGAGCTTTCTTACTAGGATTAGATTTCCCAGTCCAAAGAAAACATCTAAACCTTGACTCCATTTCTCTCAAAATCTTTTTTGGTAAAATAAAAATCTGAGACCAATAAGCTTGGATACCAAAAAGAACACTCTTTATCAACTGAAGCCTACCTGCATAAGACAAGTGTCTAGCTGCCCACCCTTCAATCCTAGCAGTTACTCTCTCAACTAGAGGCTTGCACTCAGAAATAGTAAGCTTTTTAGAAGAAAGAGGAACACCCAGGTATCTAAAAGGCAAAGAGCCTCTAGCAATCCCCAAAACAGACTGAAGCTCAACTTGATCCTTCTCACTTATCCCTCCAAAATAAACATCACTCTTATCTAGATTAGCAACCAAACCAGAAGCACCAGAGAATTTCTGAAAAGCTTGAAAAATCAACTGAACAGAGACAAGGTCAGCCCTGGAGAAAAGAAGTAAATCATCTGCAAACATCAAATGAGTAATCCCCAACTTTGCACATCTTGGGTGAAAATTGAAATCAGGGTTCAAAGTCATCACTTTTAAGCACCTTGAAAGATATTCCATACAAACAACAAAGAGAAAAGGGGACATAGGATCACCTTGTCTCAAACCCTTTTTAGTAGAAAAGGGAGGAGAAGGGTATCCATTGATCAAAACAGATTAAGAGACAGTTGTAACACACCCCATAATCCAAGAGATGAATCTGCTAGGAAAACCCAACTCAGCAAGAATAGTTCTCAAAAAACTCCATTCAACAGAATCATAAGCTTTCCTAAGATCAACCTTAAGTAAACATCTAGGACTGATGAACTTATGAGAATAACCTTTGATAAGCTAAGTAGCAAGAAGGATATGATCACCAATATGCTTACCAGGAATGAAGCCAACCTGAGAATCATTAATGACATCTCCAGTAACCTGTGAAAGCCTGGGTGTAATAATTTTAGAAATAAGCTTATAGACTAAAGTACAGCAAGCAATAGGTCTATACTCCTTTACATAAGAGGGATTAGAAACTTTAGGAACAAGAGTAATGGTAGTGCAATTCCATTGCCTAGCCATTTGACCATTAGAAAAGAAATCTAGAACAACAACATACACATCAACCTTAACAATATCCCAAGACTTTTTGAAAAAGACAGCATTGAAGCCATCAATTCCAGGAGCTTTATCATTATCAATACCCTTAAGAGCAAGATCAATCTCACTGAAATTAACTTCAGCCATAAGAAAATTCTTAGCATTCTGATCAAGCTGAGGGCCAGCTCTCATAACAGCTAAATCAACCCAAGGGAGAGAAGAAGCAGCAGAGCCTAAAAGATTCCTATAAAAATCCAAGATTTCAACAGCAATGAGATCAGGATCCCTAAGCAAAACCCCTTCAGTATTATAGATGGAATCAATTATGTTCCTGTTTTGCCTCTGCTTCATTACAGAGAAAAAGAAATGAGAGTTAGCATCTCCAAGCTTAATCCAGTCAATTCTAGATTTTTGCCTGTAAATACTACTTTGAATATGCATCGAATGTTTCACTTCATTTGGATATCACTAAGATCCCTGTGATCTTGCTCCAATTTTTCAGTGACATTAGCAAAATGTTTGATATTCAGAGCCTTCAATCCAAGTTTAACAGCCTTTAGTTTATTCCAAACAGACAGCATTGGGGAATCATGCTGTCCACAAGACTCCCAAGAATCCTTAACAGTCTGCTGGAAATCTTTATGATCAGAAAGGCAGTTAAGAAATCTGAAAGGCCTACCCTTCCCTAGACCAACAGTACTAATATCAAACAAAAGAGGACATTGATCAGAGAGAGAGGGAGGGAGATAAATGACTTCAGTTTGACCATAATCATTACTCCAAGCTTCATTGACAATTCCCCTATCAATTCTAGTAACAATTCTACTTGCACCTTCACCCTTGTTAGACCAAGAATAAAAAGAGCCTTTACTCTTAATCTCAGTGAAGTCCATTGATTCCATACAATCCTTAAAATCTCTAACTTTAGCATCAGTCACAAGATTTCCATTAAGTCTATCTTCAGAACAAAGGATAGAATAAAGTCCCCCATACAAATCTAAGGGACATAAGAACTCCCAAGAGACTGCAATCCAAGCCACAAAGGTTTTCAATCATGAATTGAATGCAGACCATACACAAAGGTACACAAAAAAAGATGTTGAGAATCTTAAGAGCTAATCTGAGTATGAACAAACTGTTCATGATCAGATAAAACATCAACAGTAACTTTATCAGTTTTCCATCCAACCCAAATTCTTCCTTTAACAGCATGATTATAGTTACAATGCCAAGACCAAAATCTACCAAACTTCTTCTGAATGGAATATTGATTATGAATTTTGAATTTAGTTTCTAGAATAGCAATCACATCCACACTATGATCTTTTAGAAGCTGCTTAATAGCAGCTACCTTATCAGGGTCATTAAGACCTCTTATATTCCAAGAAACTACAATCATTTAACCAAAGAGGGATTACCATACCCTCGATAGGATTTGTTTTAGCAATTTCATCTTCTAGCAAAGCAGAATAAGCATTGTTTGTTCTAGGAATATTCTGATTAACCCCAATAGTATGAGATCTAGCCCTTTTGCTTACCATCCTCCAATCAGCATCAGAATAAGTAGCAAAAGAAGCATGAGCAGGGGTAAACAAGGGTTGAATAAGTATGAATTTCATTTTATTCAATTAGCTACTTTGAATGCATTTGACTTTCACTCGATTCTAAAAGCTTTGTTTAAATGTGTTTGACTTTCATTTTACTCAAAAAGCTTTGTTTGAATGTACTTTCATTTTATTTAAAAAGCTTTGTTAAATGTGTTTGATTTTCAATAGATTTAATTAGCTTCTTTGAATATATTTGGCTTTCATTCGATTCAAAAATCTTTTTTTGAATATGTTTGACTTTCATTTCATTCAAACAGATTTGTTAATGTGTTTGAATTTCATTTGACTAAAAAATCTTTGTTTGAATGTGTGTGATGACTTTCATTTGATTTTAAAAGCTTTGTTTGAATGCATATGACTTTCATTCGATTCAAAAAGCTTTGTTTTAGTGTGTTTGACTTTCATTTGATTCAAAAATCTATGTTTGAATGTGTTTGACTTCTATTTGATTCAAAAAGCTTTCTTTGAATCCATTGACTTTCATTCGATTCAAAAAGCTTTGTTAGAATTTGTTTGACTTTCATTGGATTCAAAAAGCATTGTTAGAATGTGTTTGACGTTCATTCAGTTTAAAATCTATGATTGAATGAGTTTTACTTTCATTTGATTCAAAAATCTTTGTTTCAATGTGTTTGATTTTAATTTGATTCAAAAAGTTTTGTTTGAATAAGTATGAATTTCATTTTATTCAATTAGCTACTTTGAATGCATTTGACTTTCACTCGATTCTAAAAGCTTTGTTTAAATGTGTTTGACTTTCATTTGATTCAAAAAGCTTTGTTTGAATGTGTTTGACTTTCATTTGATTCAAAAAGCTTTGTTAAATGTGTTTGATTTTCATTTGACTTTCATTTGATTCAAAAAGCTTTGTTAAAATCTATGATTGAATGAGTTTGACTTTCATTTGATTCAAAAATCTTTGTTTGTATGTGTTAAACTTTCATTTTGATTCAACTAGCTTCTTTGAAAGCATTTGATTTTCTTTCGATTTAAAAACCTTTGTTTTAATGCGTTTGACTTTGATTTTATTAAAAAAGCTTTGTCAGCATGTGTTTTACTTTCATTCGATTCAAAAAGCTTTGTTTGAATGTGTTTGACTTTCATTTGATTTAAAAAGCTTTGTTTGAATGTGTTTGTCTTTCATTCAATTCAAAAGCCTTTATTTGAATGTTTTCGACTTTCACTTGATTCAAAAAGCTTTGTTTGAATGTTGACTTTCACTTGATTCAAAAAGATTTGTTTGAATGTGTTTGACTTTCATTCGATTCAAAATTTTTCTTTTTAATGTGTTTGACATTCATTTGGTTCAAAAAGCTTTGTTTTAATGTGTTTGAGTTTTATTCGACTCAAAAAGCTTTGTTTGAATGTGTTTATCTTTTATTTGATTAAAAAAGTTTTGATTGAATGCAATTCACTTACATTTCATTTGAAAAGCTTTGTTTGAATGTGATTAACTCTCATTTGATTCCAAAAGCTTTGTTTGAACGTGTTTGACTTTCATTCGATTCAAAAAAACTTTGTTTTAATGTGTTTGACTTTCATTTGATTCAAAAGCTTTGTTTGAATGTGTTTAACTTTTGTTTGACTTACATTTGATTTGTGTTTGACTTTCGTCTAATTAAAAAAAGCTTTGTTTGAATGTGTTAGACTTTCATTTGATTCAAAAAATTTTGTTTGAATGTGATTGACTTTCATTTGATTCAAAAAGCTTTGTTTGAATGTGTTTGACTTTCATTTGATTAAAAAAGATTTGGTTTAATGTGTTCAGCTTTTATTTGATTTAATTAGCTTCTTTGAATGCATAACATTTTTATTTAATTCAAAAAGCTTTGTTTGAATTTGTTGGACTTGCATTAGACTCAAAAGGCTTTATTTGAATGTGATTGACTTTTATTCATTTCAAAAAGCTTTGTTAGAATGTGTTCGATTTTCATTTGATTCAAAAAGTTGTGTTTGATTGTGTTTGACTTTCATTTGATTCACAAAGCTTTGTTTGAATGTGTTCAACTATTATTCGATTAAAAAAGCTCTATTTGAATGTGGTTGACTATCATTCGATTCAAAAAGCTTTGTTTGAATGTGATTGATTTTCATTTGATTCAAAAAGCTTTGTTTGAATGTGTTTGACTTTCATTTGATTAAAAAAGCTTTGTTTGAATGTGTTTCACTTTCATTTGATTCAAAAATCTTTGTTCAAATGTGTTAGACCTTCATTTAATTCAAAAATCTTTGTTTGAATATGTTTATCTTTTAATAGATTTAAAAAGTTTTGATTGAATGCATTTCACTTACATTCGAATTAAAAAGCTTTGTTTGAATGTGTTTAACTCTTATTTGATTCTAAAAGCTTTGTTTGAATGTGTTTGACTTTCTTTCGCTTCAAAAAGCTTTCTTTTAATGTGTTTGACTTTCATATGTTCAAAATCTTTGTTTGAATGTGTGTGACTTTTATTTGATACAATTAGCTTCATTAAATGCATTTGAATTTTATTCGATTCAAAAAGCTTTGTTTGAATGTGTTTGACATTCATTTGATTCAAAAAGCTTTGTTTTAATGTGTTTAACTTTTATTCGATTCAAAAGGCTTTTTTTGAGTGTGTTTGAAATTTATTTGATTTAATTTTTCTTCGTTGAATGTATTTGACTTTCATTCGATTCAAAAAGTTGTGTTTTATTGTGTTTGACTTTCATTTGATATAAAAAGCTGTGTTTGAATATGTTTGACTTTCATTTGATTTAACAAGCTTTATTTGAATGTGTTCGACTTTCATTTGATTCAATTAGCTTCTTTGAATGCATTTAATTTTAATTCGATACAAAAAGGTTTGTTTGAATGTGTTTTACTTTTATTTGATTGAAAAAGCTTTGTTTGAATGTGTTTGAGTTTCTTTCGATTCAAAAAGCTTTGTTTGTATGTGTTTATCTTTTATTTGATTCAAAAAGTTTTGATTAAATGCATTTCAATTTCATTCGATTCAAAAGCTTGTTTGAATGTGTTTAACTATCATTTTATTCCAAAAGCTTTGTTAGAATATGTTTGACTTTCATTTGATTCAAAAATCATTGTTTTAATGTCTTTTACTTTAATTTGATTCAAAAATCTTTGTTTGAATGTGTTTCACATTAATTTGATTCAATTAGCTTCATTGAATGCATTTGACTTTCATTCGATTGAAAAATCTTTGTTTGAATGAGTTTAACTTTCATTTGATTCGAAAAGCTTTATTAGAATGTGTTTGACCTTCATTGATTAATTTATCTTTGTTGATGCATTTGACTTTCATTCGATTTAAAAATCTTTGTTTGAATGTGTTTGACTTTCATTTCATCTAAAAATCTTTGTTTGAATGTGTTTGACTTTAATTTGATTAAAAAGTATTTCACTTTGATTTGATTCAAATTTCATTGTTTAAATGTGTTTGATTTTCGTTTGACTCAAAAAGCTTTATTTGAATGTTTTATACTTTAATTTGATTAAATAAGCTTTGTTTAAATGTGTTTGACTTTCGTCTGATTCACAAAGCTATGTTTGAATGTGTTTGACATTCATTTGATTCCAAATACTTTGTTTGAATGTGTTTGATTTTCATTTGATTCAAAAAGCTTTGTTTGAATATGTTTTACTTTCATTTGATTCAAAAAGCTTTGTTTGAATGTGTTCGACTTTCATTTTATTCAAATAGCTTCTTTAAATGCATATGACTTTCATTCGATTCAAAAAGCTTTGTTTGAATGTGTATTAATTTCATTTGATTCAAAAAGCTTTGTTTGAATGTGTTTCACTTTCATTTGATTCAAAAAGATTTGTTTGAATGTGTTTGACTTTCATTTGATTAAAAAAGCTTTGTTTGAATGTGTCAGACTTTCATTTAATTCAAAAAACTTTGTTTCAATCTGTTTGACTTTTATTTGATTCAAAAAGCTTTGTTTGAATGTGGTTGACTTTCATTTGATTCAAAACGCTTTGTTTGAATGTGTTTATCTTTTAATTGATTTAAAAAGTTTTAATTAAATGCATTTCACTAACATTCGATTTAAAAAGCTTTGGTTGAATGTGTTAAACTCTTATATGATTCTAAAAGCTTTGTTTGAATGTGTTTGACTTTCTTTCGCTTCAAAAAACATTCTTTTAATGTGTTTGACTTTCATTTGTTCAAAATCTTTGGTTGAATGTCTTTGACTTTTATTTGATACAACATGCTTCATTGAATGCATTTGAATTTTATTCGATTCTAAAGGCTTTGTTTGAATGTGTTTGACTTTCATTTGATTCAAAACGCGTTGTTTGAATGTGTTTATCTTTTAATTGATTTAAAAAGTTTTAATTAAATGCATTTCACTAACATTCGATTTAAAAAGCTTTGGTTGAATGTGTTAAACTCTTATATGATTCTAAAAGCTTTGTTTGAATGTGTTTGACTTTCTTTCGCTTCAAAAAACTTTCTTTTAATGTGTTTGACTTTCATTTGTTTCAATATCTTTGTTTGAATGTGTTTGACTTTTATTTGATACAATTAGCTTCATTGAATGTATTTGAATTTCATTCGATTTAAAAAGCTTTGTTTGAATGTGTTTGACATTCATTTGATTCAAAATGCTTTGTTTTAATGTGTTTGACTTACTTTGATTAATTTATCTTCGTTGATGGATTTGACTTTCATTCGATTTAAAAACCTTTGTTTTAATGTGTTTGACTTTCATGTCATCCTAAAAGCTTTGGTTGAATGTGTTTGACTTTCATTTGATTCAAAAAGCTTTGTTTGAATGTGATTGACTTTCATTTGATTCAAAAAGCTTTGTTTGAATGTGTTTTACTTTCATTTGATTAAAAAAGATTTGGTTTAATGTGTTCAGCTTTTATTTGAGTTAATTAGCTTCTTTGAATGCATAACATTTTTATTCAATTCAAAAAGCTTTGTTTGAATGTGTTGGACTTGCATTTGACTCAAAAGGCTTTATTTAAATGTGTTTGACTTTCATTCATTTCAAAATGCTTTGTTTGAATGTGTTTGATTAGGTTCGACTATCATTCCATTCAAAAAGCACTATTTGAATTTGTTTTACTATCATTCAATTCAAAAAGCTTTGTTTGAATGTGTTTGATTTTCATTTGATTCAAAAATCTTTGTTTGAATGTGTTTTACTTTCATTTGATTCAAAAAGCTTTGTTTAAATGTGTTTGACCTTCCTTTGATTCAAAAAGCTTTGTTTGAATGTGTTTATCTTTTAATTGATTTAAAAAGTTTTGATTGAATGCATTTAACTTACATTCGAATTAAAAAGCTTGGTTTGAATGTGTTTAACTCTTATTTGATTCCAAAAGCTTTGTTTGAACGTGTTTGACTTTCTTTCGCTCAAAAAGCTTTGTTTTAATGTGTTTGACTTTCATTTGTTCAAAATCTTTGTTTGAATGTGTGTGACTTTTATTTGATACAATTAGCTTCATTAAATGCATTTGAATTTTATTCGATTCAAAAAGCTTTGTTTGAATGTGTTTGACATTCATTTGATTCAAAAAGCTTTGTTTGAATGTGTTTGACTTTCTTTGATTAATTTATCTTCGTTGATGCAATTGACTTTCATTCGATTTAAAAACCTTTGTTTTAATGTGTTTGACTTTCATGTCATCCAAAAAGCTTTGGTTGAATGTGTTTGACTTTCATTTGATTCAAAAAGCTTTGTTTAAAGCATTTGACTTTCATTCGATTAAAAAAGCTTTATTTTCATGTGTTTGACTTTCATGTCATCCAAAAAGCTTTGTTTGAATGTGTTCGACTTTCATTTGATTCAAAAAGATTTGTATGAATATGTTTGACTTTCATTTGATTTAAAAAGATTTGTTTGAATGTGTTCGACTTTCACTTGATTTAATTAGCTTCTTTAAATGCATTTAACTTTTATTCGATTCAAAAGGCTTTTTTTTAATGTGTTTGAAATATATTTGATTTAAATTTCTTCGTTGAATGCATTTGACTTTCATTCGATTCAAAAAGTTGTGTTTTATTGTGTTAGACTTTCATTTGATTTAAAAAGTTGTGTTTGAATGTGTTTGACTTTCATTTAATTTAACAAGCTTTATTTGAATGTGTTCGACTTTCATTTGATTCAATTAGCTTCTTTGAATGCATTTAATTTTATTTCGATTCAAAAAGCTTTGTTTGAATGTGTTTGACTTTCATTTGATTGAAAAAGCTTTGTTTGAATGTGTCTGAGTTTCTTTCGATTCAAAAAGCTTTGTTTGTATGTGTTTATCTTTTATTTGATTCAAAAAGTATTGATTTTATGTATTTCAATTTCATTCGATTCAAAAAGCTTGTTTGAATGTGTTTAACTATCATTTTATTCCAAAAGCTTTGTTAAAATGTGTTTGACTGTCATTCGATTCAAAAATCATTGTTTTAATGTCTTTTACTTTCATTTGATTCAAAAATCTTTGTTTGAATGTGTTTGACATTCATTGATTAATTTATCTTTGTTGATGCATTTGACTTTCATTCCATCTAAAAATCTTTGTTTGAATGTGTTTGACTTTTTTTTTTTATTGGAAAATAAGAAATTTATTGCCAAAATAAGAAAGTTACAAACTTACAAGGATCTAACTTGTAAAAAGGCCAAACCAACACCAAAAGTCCAAGAATCTACCCAAATCACCTTCTATGAAGCGTGCGTGAGAGAATCAAGGACAAGTAGTGGACTCAAGCTCACATCCACCTTCTAGGAAGGGTTCTGAGAGCCTGGACCAGACAAGAACACCTAAGACAAAGCAGCACACAAAAATAGGCAAAAACAACAGCTTAAAGCATCAAAACCAGCCTATACAAGCAAATACACAAGCTAAAGCAGCTAAAAAGAAGAGAGAAACTAAACCACCAGCTGCCAAGACAAGAAACCAAAAACAGCACACAAACAGCAGTAGATTTGCAGACATACAAGCTGAACAGACAGGAACAGCAGCAGCAACAAACCAGCAACAGCAGCAGCAAACTAGCAACAGCAGCAACAGTAGACCAGAAACAGCAGCAGTGGGACAGAACAGCAGTTGCGGCATCAGAACAGTCTGCCAGAACAGAACAACTGCAGATCAAGAGCAGCCCCAAGCAAACCAAGCTGCAGCAAACAGCAACACAAGCTGCTGTAGACTTCAGGACAGCAACAGCAACCTGAAATCAGAAAAGAGCAACAGCAAACCTGCAGCTTCCTGTCAAAACCAACTAAGCAGAAAATTATACAATCAAGTACTTGCTTCCAGCTGGGATTCTACAAGCTGAATGAAAGATAATATCCTTAACTAGAACATCAGCAGGCTTGCAACAACCAGTAAACAAAACTGCATTCCTATGTATCCAAATACCATAGACTGTTTCAGTGAAGGCAACTTGGATCACTTTGTTTTTCATTCTGGAACTTCTGCAGATTTTCTTCAACCATTTAATCTTATCATCCAACTGTTGAACAGACTTGGAGACATGTAAAATACTCAAAACTTTATTCCAAACCTGTCTAGAGTACTCACAATCAAAGAATAAGTGTTGAACACTTTCATTCTATACAAGAAATATAAACACCTTGGATCATAAGAGATGTGCCGTTGTAGCAACCTATCCTTAGTGACAATCCTATCCCACAAAGCTAGCCACAAGATAAACACACTTTTAGGAGTTGCCAAGTTGTGACAAATGACCCTCTTCCAAGGAACCTTAGGGACTTAAGGCCTAATAGCAGCATAAAGCTTCTTTATTTTCATCTTATTGCCCTGTATGAAACCATCCCATCCCCCTAGATCATTCACAATATCTCTGCAACTCATAATTTTCTTCAAAAACCAAGAGCATTTAGCAGGGATAGAAGTGGTCCAACAATCTTTTTGCTTGAAATAATAAATATGGACCCACTTAACCCAAAGATTATCAGCCATGTGAGCAATATCCCAAAGTAACTTAGTGACAGCTGCCTTATTCCACTCAGGGAGAGAAAGCAAGTTCCAGCCACCACAGACTTTAGGAAGACGGACATAGTTCCAAGCATCTAAAGATTTCTTAGCAGGAGTAGAGGAGCCAGTCAAAAGAAAGCATCTGAATCTAGCCTCAATCTCTTTCAGAATTTTCTTTGTTAAGATAAAAATTTGAGCCCAATATGTATGAATACCAAACAGCACACTCTTAATCAACTGGAACCTCCCAGCATAGGAAAAGTGTTTAGCCATCCACCCTTGAATTCTAGCAGTCACTTTCTCCACCAAGGGGCTACACTGAGTAATTGTAAGCTTCTTAGAAGAGAGAGGGACCCTACGATATCTAAAAGGAATAAAACCTTGAGAAACACCAAGAAGCTCTTTAAGTTATGTCTAAACATCAACAAAAACTCCTCCAAAGTAAACTTCACTTTTATCAAGATTAGCAGAAAGCCCTGAAGCACCAGAAAATTTCATGAAAGCTTGGAAGAGAAGCTTGACAGAAACACTATCAGCTCTAGAAAACATCAACAGATCATCAGCAAACATCATATGAGTTAGGTTTAACTTTTCACATCTAGGATGAAAGTTAAAATCAGGAGTTAACCTAAGCTCATCATGGCATCTAGAAAGGTATTCCATACCAATAGAAAAAAGAAAGGGAGACATAGGATCACCTTGTCTTAAACCTTTCTTAGCATCAAAGGGAGGGGCAGGGAAACCATTGATAAGAATAGAATAAGAGACAGAAGTAAGACATGTCCAGATCCAGTTAATAAACCTTTGAGGAAAACCAAGCTCCTGCATAACAGTAATCAAGAATCCCCACTCAACTGAATCATAGGCTTTCTTCAGATCCACCTTAACCATGCATATAGGTGAAATAAATTTGTGATCATAGCCTTTAATCAACTCAGTTGCAAGAAGGATATTGTCACCAATGTACTTGCCTGGAATGAAACCTGCTTGAGCATCATCAATGAGCTCACCAATGATAGCAGCAAGTCTAGCAGTTATGACCTTAGAAATGAGCTTATAAACCACAGTGCAACAAGCTATAGGTCTAAATTCCATAACATGGGAAGTATTAGGGATTTTAGTAACAAGAGTGATAGTTGTGCAATTCCATTGCTTAGGTAAGGTCCCTTTAGTAAAGAAATCAATAACACTTGCATAAATACCATCTTTCACAATATGCCAAGCTCTCTTAAAGAAAAAGGAGTTAAAACCATCAATACCAGGAGCTTTAGTGCTATCAATTCCCTTAATAGCAGCATCAATTTCAGCATGAGAGACAGGCTGAATGAGATAGCTTTGAGCAACAGAGCTAAGTTGTTTACCTCTCTTTATAGTAACAAGATCAACAGCAGGAAGCCAAGGAGCCTAAGTCCCTAATAGAGACTTATAGAAAGAAATAATCTCATAATAAATAGCATCCGTATCCTTAAGCAAAACCTGGTTAAAGTCAAAGATGGAGTCAATTCTTTTCCTTGCTTGAATATTCTTCATCACTATGAAAAAATAATGGGAATTGCCATCTCCAAGCTTAATCCAGTTGATCCTACACTTTTGTTTGAAGATGCTTTCTTGAATATCATTCCAGTGTTTAACAACCTTAATAGCATCAGATTCTTTAACACATTAATCCAAATCATCAGGATTCTGAGCCATTAAGTTCTGAATTCCAGCAAGCTCAACATTAGCTTGATCGATCTTCTCAACAATATTGCTAACCTGCTTACTATTAAGAGACTTGATACTAGACTTCACATAATTAAGCTTCTGCCAGACAGAACTACTAGAACACCAAGCGTGAGAAACAGTATCAAGGAAATGAGGATGATCAGCAATGTAGTTTAGAAACCTGAAAAGTCTACCTTTCCCAGCAGGAGCAGGATAAATATCCAAAAGAAATGGACTATGATCAGATAAAGAAGGGGGAAGATAGACAGTTTCAACATGACCATGAGAGGCCAGCCAAGCTTGGTTACCAAAGACTCTATCAATCCTAGAAAGAGTTCTAGGACCAGTGTGAGCCTTATTTGACCAAGACTAGAAGGCTCCTTTGCTCTTGACCTCAGTGAGGTCCAAATCATCAACCAAACTCTGGAAATCTCTAGTGTCATAATCAGTAACATTAGTACCATGAAGTCTGTCTGAAGTATGAAGAACACAATTAAAGTCACCAGCACAGAGCCATGGAGAATGCTGAATAGAGATGTTCCTAATCCCTTCCCACATAGGAAACCGATCATGAATAGAATGAAGCCCAAGGATAACAGTGAGATGAATTTGAGTAGAAAGATCCTTAGAAAGGACACTATAATGTATAAACTGCTCATGAATCTTTAAGACATTGACAGTTACTCTATCTTCATTCCAACCAAGCCAAATCCTCCCTTTAGGAGAATGATCATAATTGCACACCCAAAGCCAAGAAGAGCCGAACTTCTTTTGGTAAGTGAAAATAGTTTTTTATTTGACTTTTGTTTCAAGAAGGCCAATAACATCAACTGAATGAGAATGAAGCAACCTCCTTACAAAGGCAACTTTGCCAGGGTCATTCAAGCCCCTGACATTCCAGATAGAGTAAATCATGACACCAAAGGGGGATTAACCTCACCCCCGCTTGGATTTATAGTGAAACCACCTGCACCATCCATTTCATTTGCAAATAAAGGAACAAAAGCATTAGAGGTAGAAGCAGGCTGATTAACCCTAGTTTGCTGACTTTTTGTCTTCCTTCCAACTATTCTCCACCCCTCATCTGAGTTTTGAGAAGTATGAACCTGTGGAGTGATAACAGATTGCCCATGAACAGAAGCATCAACATCAACAACGGGAGCAGGAGTAAGCTTAGCAACCCAGACTTGCTGCACTTTAGGAGCTGCAGTCTCTGACTTCTTAGGAGCTGCAGTCACTGATTGCTTAGGAGCTGTCGGGACTTTAACAGAACAGTCATGGCCCCCTTTATTTCACTTAGAGAAAAAGGATGGAGTCCATTCATAGACTACCTTAAGTTCCAGAGTTTCCCTCGATGGGCTTTCCACAAATACAGATTTAGGCAATGGCTTGGTAACATCAATTTCTATTAGAACTCTAGCAAAGGAAACTCTTAGTTGTCTTGTAGTTCATTCATCAGAAAAAATTGGTATATCAAGCAAGCTACCAATACGACTAAGAGTTTCAGGGCCTCAACAATTTAAAGGTAAGTTTGGGAACTTAACCCATAATGGAACAGTTCTCAAAATCTCAGCACCAAAATCAAATTTAGGACTCCAAGGCTTAATGATTGCTGGTTATCCCATGAACATATGCGGACCAGAGCAAAGAATAGTATCCTTATCACTAACTGAGCAACAATTAATGATAAAATACCCATCGTCATGCTAAAAAATTTCTGGTTTTTTCACATCATTCCATTGTTGAGCTATAAAACGATGAAAAACAACAATAGTAGGATAATGACCAACAACGTAGAAAACTAAAGCATTAGACCATTTCTTATTACCTTCCATAAGTTCAGAATCCTGAAGCTGAGCTACCTGTTTCCCATTTCGAACCACCGGGGCAACAAAAAACAGGGGAGCTTCCTTAGCAGTCAACTTCCTAGAGAATGAGCTAGGTCGATCTTCACCATCCTTGTGCAAGTTCTGTTCCGGGGGAGGTATAGAGTGAGAATCAGGAACAACTGGTTCAGATCGACAAGCAGCAGCTCCAGCATCCAATGGAAAAGTAAACCTAGAAACCCTAGGTACTGTTTTATTGGAAATCGAAGATACTGGTCTAGAAATGGCTTCAGCAAATAGTGCAATAGTTTTAGCATCACTCCGAGGAATAGAACCATATGATGGATTGACCAGTGCCGGCGTCGGAGTGACAAGCTCATCTACCTCCTGAATCGGGCTTGGAACAAAAGTGGAACCTGATTTTTGCGAATTCTGCAAAAATTGTATCAGTAGAACTCCTATGCTTTACTAATTAAGGTGTAGAAATGTTCTGCTTCTTCTTCTTAGCCATCGAAGATCAAGATTGATGAAGAAACCGATCAAAATCGACTAACCATGGATAGAGAGAGAAGAGAGAAAGTCAACGAAAGTCAAACCTCATCAATATCTTGACTTTCTTTCAAAAGATTGTCGAATGTGTCTCACATTGATTTGATTCAAATTTCTTTGTTTAAATGTGTTTGACTTTCATTTAACTCGAAAAGCTTTATTTGAATGTTTTATACTTTAATTTTATTAAATAAGCTTTGTTTAAATGTGTTTGACTCTCGTTTGATTCAAAAAGCTTTGTTTGAATGTGTTTGACATTCATTTGATTCAAAAAACTTTGTTTGAATGTGTTTGACTTTCAATTGATTTAAAAAGTTTTGTTTGAAGAATTGGACTTTCATTCGATTAAAAAAGTTTTATATGAATGTATTTGACTTTCATTTGATTAAAAAGGATTCGTTATAATGTGTTCAACTTTCATTTGATTCAATTAGCTTCTTTTAATGCATAAGATTTTCATTCGATTCAAAAAACTTTGTTTGAATGTGTTTTACTTTCATTAGATTCAAAAAGCATTTTTTGAATGTGTTTGACTTTCTTTCGATTCAAAAAGCTTTATTTTAATGTGTTTAACTTTAAGTTGATTCAAAATCTTTGTTTGAATGCATTTGACTTTATCCAATTTAAAAGTTATGGTTGAATGTGTTTGACTTTCAGTTAATTGACAATGCTTTATTTAAATGTGACTGACTTTCATTTGATTGAAAAAGCTTCGTTTGAATGTGTTTGACTTTCATTTTATTCAATTAGCTTCTTTAAATGCATATGACTTTCATTCGATTCAAAAAGCTTTGTTTAAATGTGTATAAATTTTGTTTGATTCAAAAAGCTTTGTTTTGAATGTGTTTCACTTTCATTTGATTCAAAAAGATTTGTTTGAATGTGTTTGACTTTCATTTGATTCAAAAAGCTTTGTTCGAATGTGTTAGACTTTCATTTGATTCAAAAAGCTTTGTTTGAATCTATTTGACGTTCATTTGATTCAAAAAGACTTTTTTTTTTGGAAAATAAGATTTTATTACCAAAGAGAGAAAGTTACAACTTACAAAAGCTAAGTTATAACTACCACCAGAACACTAAAAGACCTGAAAACAATAGGCCAACCCCACAACCAGTTCTAGATCCAAACCTAGCCACCTTCTAGGAAGGGTTCTAGGAAGGACGTAGAACAACTGGACTCAGATTTCCGGCCACCTTCTAGGAAAGGTTCCGGAAACAAGGACCAGACAACAAACAACCAAAAAAACAACAAAACCAAACAGCCATAGGACACCAAAACCAACAGTCAGTAGCAGACAAGCCTGCAAACTGACAAGAAAACTAATATAACAAAAAGACAGCAAAAAAAGAACCAAAGCTAGCCTTAACTGCAGAAAACAAAGCACAAAACAATAGATAACTGCACAGCAGCACCAACAAAAGAGAACACCAACAGCAGCTAGGCAAAGCAAGGCAAAGAGCAGAGCAGAAGCTGCAAACCAGCACAAGCAGCAGCAACAAACACCACCCACAGCTTACAGCAGCACACTGCAGGCAGTAGAGCACTGAGTAGACCAGAGCAGCAGCATAAAACAGCAAGGCAGAGAGCAGTGCACAGCAACACACAGTAGAGCAGCAGAGGCACAGAACAGCAACAAGCACTACATACCAGCAACTACAGCAAGCAGCAAGCACAACAACCAGCAGCAGACTGCAGCAGTCACCAAACAGCACAGCAGGACAGCACAGCCGGCAGCAGCAGAAGCAGACCAGCAACAACAGATCCAGCAGCAGATCAGCAACAGAAGCAACCAAACAACAGCAAAGAAACAGTAGCAGCAGATTGCATCAACATCAGCAGCAACACACCAACAGCACAGCAACACAAACCGCAGGCAGCAGCAACACAAAAGCACAGCAAAGCATAGAAATAGCCTGCAGAAAAGGAAACCAATACAAAAAGAAACAACGGGAAACCCAGTATCAGAACCCAACCCAAGGAAACCAGAACAAAAACACAAAGAGCCCGAGACAAGCCCTAAACAATCAAATATTTGCTTCCCGCCGGGATTCTACAAACTGAGTGAAAGACAATATCCCGAACAAGGGCATCAACTGATTTACAACAACCAGTAAAGAGAACTGCATTCCTTTGAATCCAAATACCATAAACCGTTTCAGTGAAGGCCACCTGGATCACTTTATTCTTCAATCTGGAACTTCTGCAGATTTTCTTCATCCAATCGATTTCATCACTAAGCTGCTGAACATGCTTGGAAACACGTAAGATCCCCAAAACCTTACTCCAAACCTTCCTAAAGAAATCATAATCAAAGAAAAGATGTTGAACACTTTCATTGCCATTCAGACAAAGGAAACACTTTGGATCACAAGAGATGTGCCATTGAAGCAACCTATCCTTAGTGACAAGCCTATTCCATAAAGCTAGCCACAATATGAAAACACTCTTGGGAGCTGCTAAGTTATGGCAAGTAACTCTCTTCCAAGGAACTTTAGGCACTTGAGGCCTAATAGCAGCATAAAGCTTCTTGGTTTTCAACTTGTTGCCCTGAACGAAACCATCCCATCCCCCTTGATCATTCACAATATCTCTACAACTCAAAATCTTCTTCAAGAACCAGGAGCATCTAGCAGGAGTAGGAGTGGTCCAACAATCTTTGTGCTTGAAATAGTAGATATGAACCCACTTAACCCAAAGATTATCAGCCTTGTGAGCAATATCCCAAAGTAACTTAGTGACAGCTGCTTTATTCCACTCAGGAAGAGAAAGCAGATTCCAGCCACCACAAACTTTAGGAAGACAAGCATTATTCCAAGCAACCAAAGACTTCTTAGCAGGAGCAGAGGATCCAGTCCAAAGAAAGCATCTGAACCTAGCCTCCATCTCTTTCAGAATTTTCTTCGGAAGAATAAAAATTCGAGCCGAATAAGTCTGTATACCAAACAACACACTCTTCACCAATTGAAGCCTCCTAGCATAGGACAGGTGTTTAGCCATCCACCCTTGAATCCTAGCAGTGACTCTCTCCACCAAAGGCCTACATTGAGCAATAGTAAGCTTCTTTGAAGAGAGAGGGACCCCAAGATACCTAAAAGGAATGGAGCCTTGAGAAACACCAAGAAGCTCCCTCAACTCATTCTGAACATCAACAGAGACTCCTCCAAAGTAGACTTCACTTTTATCAAGATTAGCAGAAAGCCCAGAGGCACTCGAGAATTTCGAGAAGGCTTGGAAGAGAAGCTTAACAGAAACACTATCAGCTCGAGAAAACATCAATAAGTCATCAGCAAACATCATGTGAGTTAGGTTTAACTTTTCATATCTAGGGTGAAAGTTAAAGTCAGGAGACAACCTAAGCTCATCAAGGCATCTGGACAGGTATTCCATACCAATAGCAAAGAGAAAGGGAGACATAGGATCACCTTGCCTTAGCCCTTTCTTAGTTTCAAAGGGGAGGGGGGGCAGGAAAACCATTAATAAGAATAGAATAAGAGACAGAAGTAAGACAATTCCAGATCCAATCAACAAATCTCTAAGGGAAACCAAGCTCTTGCATGACATTGATCAAGAAACCCCACTTAACCGAATCATAGGATTTCTTCAAATCCACCTTAACTATACACCTAGGAGAGATAAATTTGTGATCATAGCCTTTGATCAATTCAGTTGCAAGAAGAATATTGTCACCAATGTGCTTGCTAGGAATGAACCCTGCCTGAGCATCATCAATCACCTCACCAATGACAGCAGCAAGCCTAGCAGTTATGACTTTAGAAATGAGCTTATAGACCACAGTACAACAGGCTATAGGTCTAAAATCCTTAACATGAGAAGCAGAAAGGACTTTAGGGACTAAAGTAATAGTTGTACAATTCCATTGCCTAGGCAAAATCCCATTATTAAAGAAATCAATAACACTAGCATAACTATCATCTTTCACAATATGTCAAGCTCTCTTAAAGAAATAGGAGTTAAAGCCATTAATACCAGGAGCTTTAGTGTTATCAACTCCCTTAAGGCCAGCATCAATTTCAGCATGAGAGATAAGCCTAATGAGGTAGCTCTGAGCAGCAGAGCTAAGCTGCTTACCCCACCGCATAGTAATAAGGTCAACAGTAGGGAGCCAAGGAGCCTGAGTCCCTAAAAGAGACTTATAGAAAGAGATAATTTCATGAGAGATAGCATCTGGATCCTTAAGCAACACCTGATTAGAATAAAAAATAGAATCAATTCTATTCCTTGCTTGCCTAGTCTTCATCACAGAAAAGAAGTAGTGGGAATTTCCATCTCCAAGCTTAACCCAATTAATCATTCCAGTGCTTAACAACCTTAATAGCATCAGATTCTTTAGCATATAAATCCAAATCATCAGGGTTCTGAGCCATTAAGGTTTGAATTCTAGAAAGCTCATCATTAGCCTGTCAATCTTGTCCTCAATGTTTCCAAACTGCTTGCTAGTAAGAGATTTGATACTAGACTTTGCAGAATTGAGCTTCTGCCAAACAGAACAACCAGAACCCCAAGCCTGCGAAACAGTATCAAGAAAATCAGGGTGATCCGCAATACAGTTTAGAAACCGGAAAGGTCTACCTTTCCCCACAGGGCCAGAGAAAATATCGAGCAAAACAGGACTATGATCAGATAAAGAAGGAGGGAGATAAACAGTCTCCACATGCCCATGAGAAGCTAACCAAGCTTGATTACCAAAGGCTCTATCAAGTTTAGAGAGCGTTCTAGGGCCAGTATGAGCCTTATTAGACCAAGAGTAGAAGGACCCTTTGCTTTTAAGCTAAGTGAGGTCCGAATCATCAACCAAATTCTGAAAGTCTCTAGTCTCATAATCAGTAACATCAGCACCATGAAGCCTATCAGAAGCATGAAGAACAAAGTTATAATCACCAACACAAAGCCAAGGAGAATGCTGGATAGAGATGCTTCTGAGCCCCTCCCACAAAGAAAGCCTATCATGAATGGAGTGAAGACCATAGACAACAGTGAGAAAAATCTGAGTAGAGAGATCCTTAGAAGAAACAGTACAATAAATGAACTGTTCATGAATCTTCAAAACATTAACAGTTACTCTATCCGCATTCCAACCAAGCCAAATCCTCCCTTTGGGAGAATGATCATAATTACACAACCAAATCCAAGAAGAGCCAAACTTCTTATGATAAGTGAGAACATTTTTCAACTTGATTTTTGATTCAAGCAATCCAACAACATCAACTGAATGAGAGTGAAGCAACCTCCTTACAGAGGCAACTTTGCCAGGGTCATTCAGGCCCCTGACATTCCAAACAGAGTAAATCATGACACCAAAGGGGGATTAACCTCACCCCCGCTTGGATTAATAGTGAACCCACCTGCACCATCCATTTCATTTGCAAACAAAGCAACAAAGGCATTAGAGGTAGAAGCAGGCTGATGAACTCTAGTTTGCTGGCTTTTTATTTTCCTCCCTACTATTCTCCAACCCTCATCTGAATTCTTAGAGGTATGAACCTGTGGAGTAATAATAGATTGACCATGAATAGAAACCCCAACATCAACAGCAGCAGAAGGAGCAGGAACATGGGTAGGCTTAGGAGCCCAAACTTGCTTTTGCTTAGGAGGAATAGGAGCCGGTTGCTTAGAAGCCTGCTTAGGTAAAGGAGGCTTAACAGAGCAATCATGACCAATCTTGTTACACTTTGTGCAAAAAGAAGGAGCCCACTCATACACCACCCTGATCTCCAATAATTCCTTCAAAGGACTCTCAACCCACACAGAGGATGGCAAAGGCTTTGTAACATCAAACTCAATTAGAACCCTAGCAAAAGACACTCTAAGATGTGTGAGATCCCCAACAATTAAGTGGAAGATTAGGGAATTTAACCCAAAGAGGAATAGTTCTAAGTATTTCAGCATGAAAATCAAAATCAAGGCACCAAGGCTTCACTATTGCAGGCTTTCCAAAGAACATATGAGGACCAGAACAAAGAATAATATATCTATCATCACTAGAACACATATTGATAATAAATTACCCATCATCATGCCAATACACATCTTGTTTTTGCATATCATTCCATTGTTGAGCAAAGAAACGAAGAACAGCAGCAATAGTAGGATAAAAGCCAACCACATAAAAAACAAGAGCATTAGCCCATTTTCGATTACCTTCCTCAACCTCGGCTTCTTGTAGCTCAGCAAATAGCTTCCCATCTTGCACTTTCGGAGCAAAAAAGGATAGTGTAGCTCCGTTAGCAGCCAATTCGATTCAAAAAGATTTGTTTGAATTTGTTTGACTTTAATTTGATTCAAAAAGCTTTGTTTGAATGTGTTTATCTTTTAATTGATTTAAAAAGTTTTGATTGAATGCATTTAACTTACATTTGATTTAAAAAGCTTTGTTTGAATGTGTTTAACTCTTATTTGATTCTAAAGCCTTTGTTTGAATGTATTTGACTTTATTTCGCTTCAAAAAGCTTTCTTTTAATGTAAATGACTTTCATTTGTTTCAAAATCTTTGTTTGAATATGTTTAACTTTTATTTGATACAATTAGCTTCATTGAATGTATTTGAATTTCATTCGATTCAAAAAGCTTTGTTTGGACGTGTTTGACATTCGTTTGATTCAAAAATCTTTGTTTTAATGTGTTTGACTTTCTTTGATTAATTTATCTTCGTTGATGCATTTGACTTTCATTCGATTCAAAAACCTTTGTTTTAATGTGTTTGACTTTCATGTCATCCAAAAATCTTTGCTTGAATGTGTTTGACTTTCATTTGATTCAAAAAGCTTTGTTTAAAGCATTTGACTTTCATTCGATTAAAAAAGCTTTGTTTGAATGTGTTTGACTTTCATTTGAATAAAAAGAATTTGTTTAAATGTTTTTAGCATTCATTTGATTCAATTAGCTTCTTTGAATGCATAAGATTTTCATTAGATTCAAAAAGCTTTGTTTGAATGTGTTTGACTTTCATTAGACTAAAAAAGCTTTATTTGAATGTGTTTGACTTTCATTCATTTCAAAAGGCTTTGTTTGTATGTGTTTGATTTTCATTTGATTCAAAAAGTTGTGTCTGATTGTGTTTGAATTTCATTTGATTCACAAAGCTATGTTTGAATGTGTTCGACTATCATTAGATTCAAAAAGCACTATTTGAATGTGTTTTACTATCATTCGATTTAAAAAGCTTTGTTTGAATGTGTTTGATTTTCATTTGATTCAAACAGCTTTGTTTGAATGTGTTTGACTTTTATTTGATTCAAAAAGCTTTGTTTGAATATGTTTGACTTTCATTTGATTCAAAAAGCTTTGTTTGAATGTGTTTATCTTTATTTGATTTAAAAAGTTTTTGATTGATTGCATTTCACTTACATTCGAAATAAATAGCTTTGTTTGAATGTGTTTAACTTTTATTTGATTCCAAAAGCTTTGTTTGAATGTGTTTGACTTTCTTTCGCTTCAAAAAGCTTTCTTTTATTGTGTTTGACTTTCATTTGTTCAAAATCTTTGTTTGAATGTGTTTGACTTTTATTTGATACAATTAGCTTCATTGAATGCATTTGAATTTTATTCGATTCAAAAAGCTTTATTTGAATGTGTTTGACATTCATTTGATTCAAAAAGCTTTGTTTGAATGTGTTTGACTTTCTTTGATTTATTTATCTTCGTTGATGCATTTGACTGTCATTCGATTCAAAAAGATTTGTTTTTATGCATTTAACTTTCATTCGATTCAAAAGGCTTTGTTTGAATGTGTTTGACTTTCATTAGATTCAAAAAGCTTTGTTTGAATGCATTTGGCTTTCTTTTGATTCAAAAAGTTTTATATGAATATGTTTGACTTTCATTATATTCAAAAATATTTGTTTGAATGTGTTTGACTTTCATTTGATTTAATTAACTTCTTTGAATGCATTTAACTTTAATTCGATTCAAAAGGCTTTTTTCAAGTGTGTTTGAAATTTATTTGATTTAATTTTCTTCGTTGAATGCATTTGACTTTCATTCGATTCAAAAAGTTGTGTTTTATTGTGTTTGACTTGCATTTGATTTAAAAAGCTGTGTTTGAATACGTTTGACTTTCATTTTATTTATCAAGCTTTATTTGAATGTGTTCGACTTTCATTTGATTCAATTAGCTTCTTTAAATGGATTTAATTTTAATTCGATTCAAAAAGCTTTGTTTGAATGTGTTTGGCTTTCATTTGATTCGAAAAGTTGTGTTTGATTGTGTTTGACTTCATTTGATTCACAAAGCTATGTTTGAATGTGTTCGACTATCATTCGATTCAAAAAGCTGTATTTGAATGTGTTTGACTATCATTCGATTCAAACAGCTTTGTTTGAATGTGTTTGATTTTCATTTGATTCAAAAAGCTTTGTTTGATTGTGTTTGACTTTCATTTGATTCAAAAAGCTTTTTTTTTTTTTTGGTAAATAAAGAATTGTATTACCAAAAGTAAAGAGTTACTACCCATAAAAGTAGCAACTACAAGAAATGAAAGCGCAGTACATGCCCTCTGGGCCAAAGAAACAACAAAACCAAAGCCCGAAGGCAAAACAAAGATAACAACTACGGAATCTCTAACTCCCAAAGGGAGAGGAAACCAAAGCTACATCCAAAAGTGGGTAAAAAACCCATACATCCAAAGATATCAAATAAGGTGAGAATAATAAAGCAGCTTAGCTTGAAAGCATACACCATCCGCCAGCATCATCATAAAAACAGCTTGATAACAACACCACAGTCAGCCTGCCAGGACATAACAACAGCCTGCATGTTGTACAAACCAGGACAAAAGATCGCAGCCATGAACCATCATCCAGCAGCACAAACATAAGGAGGCTCAAGCAAGACAGAGAATAAGATGCCACGACAAAGGTAGAACAACAGCTATCACAATGGAAGAGGGAAGAGAAGGAGTCCTGGGAGAAACATCAAACAAGGTAGCAATAGGAATACCACCCACCATACAATCCAGGCCATCAACTAGCACCTCATGCTAGAAGACAGCACTAAAAATAAGGCCTCAACCTACTACCCACCAAGCAAGCTAGAATAACCAAGACTCACCCATGACAACCAACTTCCACCATGCCAAGACAACAACAGATAATACACCACCACCAGCATCACCATAAAAAACAGCTTGATAACAACCCCATAGTCAGCCTACCAGGATAGAACAATAGCATACATGCAGTACAAACCAGAGCAAGAGATCGCATCCATGAACCATCATCCAGCAGCACAACCATAAGGAGGCTCAAGCAGAATAAAGAAACTTAAGATGCCATGGCAAAGGTAAAGCAACATTACCATAACAGAGGAGGCATAAGAAGGAAACCTGGTAAAAGCAGCAAGCAAGGAAGTAATAGGAACACCACCCACCATACAATCCAGGTTATCAACTAGCACCTCATGCTAGAGAACAACACTAAAAATAGGGCCTCAACCCACTACACACCAAGCAAGCTAGAGTAACCAAGAATCACCCATGATAACCAACCTCCACCACACCAAAGCAATAACAAAGCAAATACTATCCAAAAGCATCAACATAACTTGATACCAACCCTGTAGACACCCTGCCAGGACAGAACTATAGCATACATGTAGTCCAAACCAGAACAAAGGATCGTAGCCATGAACTATCAGCCAGCAACACAAACACAAGGAGGCTCAAGTACAACAAAATAGCAAAAGATGCGTAGATAGAGATAGAACAACATCCACCACAGCAGGAGAGGCAGAGAAGAAGCCCGGACAAAGCAAGACCAAGGTAGAGAGAGGGATACTACCCACCATACAATCCAAGCCATCAACTAGCACCTCATGCTAGGAGATAACACTAAAAAAGGGCCTCACCCACCAAACACCAGGCAAGCTAAAATGACCAAGACTCAACCATACAACCAACCCCCACCAAATAAAACAAAGGAACAATTTCCACCTGCATCACCATAAAATCCGCTTGATAACAACCCCATAAACAGCCTGCCAGGACAGAACAATAGCATACATGCAGTATAGCCCAGGACAAAGGATCGCAGCCATGAACCATCAGCCAGCAATACAATCACAAGGAGGCTCAAGCAAAGCATGAAGCATAGGATGTCGAGACAGAAAAAAGAGCAACAACTACCACAATGAAAGAGGCATGAAAAGGAGTCCAGGCAGAAGCAAGAAACAGATAGCAATAGGAAAACCACCCATTATACAACACAGGCCACCAGCTAGCACCTCATGCTAGGACAACAATAAAAATAGGGTCTCATCCCACTACACACCAAGCAAGCTAATAGCCAAAACTCAACTATGACAACCAACCTCAAGCAACTAACCACCATCAATAGGCATAATCATAAAATCACAACTAAATAACAACCCGGATACTAGTTTTCTAGGACAACGGCATGGCAAGAATACAATACAAACCAGGACAAAGAATCGCTACCATGGACCATCAACCAACAAAACTAATCAAACTAGGAAGCTTAAGCTGAAAAGGCAATACAATATGCCTAGATAGTAGTTACAACCAAAGAAGCATTCCCAAAAAAAACACAAAGATAACAAAAAGGAAGTAGAAAACAAAATCAACCTTTCTTTTACAGATGGAGAACAATAGGGAATACCTCAACCTCTACAAATATGCAATTCAAGAAGGCTGCCACCAACCCTCGAGTTCAACCTCCAACCAGAGAAAGAGAACCCAGGAAACATAGCAGCCCCTAGCAATAACACGCCAGCTAGGTAGGAAACCCAGCCAGCCGCAAACAAACAAGAACACAGAAAATCAAGGGCTGAATCGCAGCCCAAACAGCCTTGAATCAGCCTAAAAAACACCCATTTCAGCGATGCCCAGCAACCGAAAGAGGACAGAGCATAGCCCCGACGACAAAACACCAGTCAAGGGTTGATGACAACCGTCGAATCTGCACTCGACGACCACTTTGAAGCGCATCCCAAACCCACTGAACTGGACCCGTCACCAGCGAAAAAGACCAGAGAAAACAAAATCCAGCCACCGGCAGACTAGCTCGAAAATCGACAACATTCATTGAGCAAGAACCCAGAAAATCGAGGGTTTGATTTAGCCCCAAAAACCTAGAATCAGCCTCACGAATGAACTTCCAACGAATTCCAGCTACTGGGAAAAGGATACGACTCAAACCACCGCCCAGCAACCAACCGGAATCAGCCCAGCAAATGAAAAATGGACATTTTCAAACACAATCCAGCTGTTGGGAAAGAATAGCTTGACACACCGCCCAGCCGCCGCTCCAACCAGTACAACCACCGGAACACCGAACTTAGACCCTTCTTCAATCTCGAGCAAAGAACCCAAAAAATCAAAGAAGGAACCAAAAAACCTCGCAACACCGTCCAGGAGCTTTGTTTGATTTAGAAATCGAACCCAAAAAAGCCAGAAACAACACAGCAAGAGAAAAATTAACACTTTAAGCACAACCCGACTGCTGGGAAATAGAATAGACTTGAAACACCTCCCAGCAGTCGATTCAACCAAAACAGCCACCGCTTCTTCAACCTTGAATGAAGGTCGAATAACAGACCCAAGTTCCAAAAGCCCTTAGGGTTTGTATTTTGACATTGAAGAACAAGAAACAAGCTTCTCAATCTAACCCTTTGAAGAAAGAATCCGATGAAGGCAACCACCGGGACCCTTCTTCAGAGGGCTAGAGAAAAGCTAGAGTTTCTCTCTCTAGAACAAAACCCCGATTAAGGATTCAAAAAGCTTTGTTTGAATGTGTTTGACTTTCATTTGATTCAAAAAGCTTTGTTTAAATGTGTTTAACCTTCATTTGATTCAAAAAGCTTTGTTTGAATGTGTTTATCTTTTAATTGATTTAAAAAGTTTTCATTAAATGCATTTCACTTACATTCAAATTAAAAAGCATTGTTTGAATGTGTTTAACTCTTATTTGATTCCAAAAGCTTTTTTTGAATGTGTTTGACTATCATTCGATTCAAGCAGCTTTTTTTTGGAAAATAAGAGAAATTTTATTACCAAAAGGAAAATTTACAACTTACAAAAGCTAAGTTATAATAACAAACACCAAACCCCACAAGACCTGAAAAACAGGCCAACCAACCACCAAACAGTTCAAGCTCAATCTCCTGCCACCTTTTAGGAAGGGTTAAGGAGAAAGAGACAAGAACACCCTGAGCACAAGCTTCTAGCCACCTTCTAGGAAGGGTTCTGGAAACAAGGCCCAAGAACACAAAAACAAGCACAAAGCAACAACAAGAAACACTACCCCTGTAAACTATAAAAAGAAAACCTCCACCTAGACTCAGTTGCAAAAGCAACAGGACTAGACAAAAGAGGGTACAACACCAATCTAGGGACAACAACAAAACAAAAAAACCAGAAATCAATACAGACAGCACATTGCAACACAGAAAGAAAAAGCATAAAGCAGCAGCACAGACTTGCAGCATAGACAGCTATAGCACATGACAACAACTCCAACAACAGCAGCAACACCTACTGTCAGAACAGCAACAGATCATCAACAGACAGCCAGCAACAGAGCAGCACCTCAGCAGACCAGGTGTTGATCATCACAACAGCATAACAGACGGCAGGGTATGCAAACAACAATAACAACAGCAGCAGAGCAGCAGTAGAAGAGCAGCAGCAGCCAACAGCAGAGCAGCAGAACATCAGAGCAGCAAGACAGCAGCAAGAGCAAAGCAGCAACAGCCAGCAGCAGAGCAACAAAGCAGCAGGGCAGCAGCAACAGCAGAGCAGCAGCAGCCAGCAGCAGAGCAACAAAGCTTTGTTTGAATGTGTTTAACCCCTTAATTTATCTTTGTTGATGCATTTGCCTTTCATTCGATTTAAAAAGCTTTGTTTGAATTTGTTTGACTTTCATTTCATCTAAAAATCTTTGTTTGAATGTGTTTGACTTTAATTTGATTCAAAAAGCTTTGTTTGAATGTGTTTCACTTTGATTTGATTCAAATTTCTTTGTGTTTAAATGTGTTTCACTTTCATTTGACTCAGAAAGCTTTGTTTGAGTGCATTTGACTTTTATTTGATTCAAAAAGCTTTGTATGAATATGTTTGACTTTCATTTGATTCAAAAAGATTTGTTTGAATGTGTTCGACTTTCATTTGATTTAATTAGCATCTTTCAATGCATTTAACTTTCATTCGATTCAAAAGGCTTTTTTTTAGTGTGTTTGAAATTTATTTGATTTAAATTTCTTCGTTGAATGCATTTGACTTTCATTCGATTCAAAATGTTGTGTTTTATTGTGTTTGACTTTCATTTGATTTAAAAAGTTGTGTTTGAATATGTTTGACTTTAATTTGATTGAACAAGCTTTATTTGAATGTGTTCGCCTTTCATTTGATTCAATTAGCTTCTTTGAATGCATTTAATTTTAATTCGATTCAAAAAGCTTTGTTTGAATGTGTTTGACTTTCATTTGATTGAAAAAGCTTTCTTTGAATGTGTCTGAGTTTCTTTCGATTCAAAAAGCTTTGTTTCAATGTGTTTCACTTTGATATGATTCAAATTTCTTTGTTTAAATCTGTTTCACTTTCAATTGAGTCGAAAAGCTTTGTTTGAATGCATTCGGCTTTCATTTGATTCAAAAAGCTTTGTATGAATATGTTTGACTTTCATTTGATTCAATTATCTTCTTTGAATGCATTTAATTTTAATTCGATTCAAAAAGCTTTGTTTGAATGTGTTTGACTTTCTTTTGATTGAAAAAGCTTTGTTTGAATGTGTCTGAGTTTCTTTCGATTCAAAAAGCTTTGTTTGTATGAGTTTTTCTTTTATTTGAATCAAAAAGTTTTGATTGAATGCATTTCAATTTCATTCGATTCAAAAAGCTTGTTTTAATGTGTTTAACTATCATTTTATTAGAAAAGCTTTGTTAGAATGTGTTTGACTTTCGTTCGATTCAAAAATCATTGTTTTAATATCTTTTACATTCATTTGATTCAAAAATCTTTGTTTGAATGTGTTTCACTTTTATTTGAATCAATTAGCTTCGTTGAATGCATTTGACTTTCATTCGATTTAAAAAGCTTTATTTGAATGAGTTTCACTTTCATTTGATTCAAAAAGCTTTGTTAGACTGTGTTTGACCTTCATTGATTAATTTATCTTTGTTGATGCATTCGACTTTCATTCGATTTAAAAAGCTTTTTTTTAATGTGTTTGACTTTCATTTTATCTAAAAATCTTTGTTTGTATGTGTTTGACTTTAATTTGATTCAAAAAGCTTTTTTTGAATGTGTTTCACTTTGATTTGATTCAAATTTCTTTGTTTAAATGTGTTTCACTTTCAATTGACTCGAAAAGCTTTATTTGAATGTTTTATACTTTAATTTGATTAAATAAGCTATGTTTAAATGTGTTTGACTTTCTTCTGATTCAAAAGGTTTGTTTGAATGTGTTTGACTTTCATTTTATTCAAAAAACTTTATTTGAATGTGTTTGACTTTCAACTGATTTAAAAAGATTTGTTTGACAATTTTGACTTTATCCAATTTAAAAGTTGTGTTTCATTGTGTTTGACTTTCATTTGATTCAAAAAGTTGTGTTTTACTGTGTTTGACTTTCATTTGATTCAACAAGCTTTATTTGAATGTGTTCGAATTTCATTTGATTCAATTATCTTTTTGAATGCATTTAATTTTAATTCGATTCAAAAACCTTTGTTTGAATGTGTTTGACTTTCATTTGATTGAAAAAGCTTTCTTTGAATGTGTCTGAGTTTCTTTCGATTCAAAAAGCTTTGTTTCAATGTGTTTCACTTTGATCTGATTCAAATTTCTTTGTTTAAATCTGTTTCATTTTCAATTGAGTCGAAAAGCTTTGTTTGAATGCATTCGGCTTTCATTTGATTCAAAAAGCTTTGTATGAATATGTTTGACTTTCATTTTATTCAATTATCTTTTTTGAATGCATTTAATTTTAATTCGATTCAAAAAGCTTTGTTTGAATGTGTTTGACTTTCTTTTGATTGAAAAAGCTTTGTTTGAATGTGTCTGAGTTTCTTTCGATTCAAAAATCTTTGTTTGTATGTGTTTTTCTTTTATTAGAATCAAAAAGTTTTGATTGAATGCATTTCAATTTCATTCGATTCAAAAAGCTTATTTAAATGTGTTTAACTATCATTTTATTACAAAAGCTTTGTTAGAATGTGTTTGACTTTCGTTCGATTCAAAAATCATTGTTTTAATATCTTTTACATTCATTTGATTCAAAAATCTTTGTTTGAATGTGTTTCACTTTTATTTGAATCAATTAGCTTCGTTGAATGCATTTGACTTTCATTCCATTTAAAAAGCTTTATTTAAATGAGTTTCACTTTCATTTAATTCAAAAAGCTTGGTTAGAATGTGTTTGACCTTCATTGATTAATTTATCTTTGTTGATGCATTCGACTTTCATTCGATTTAAAAAGCTTTTTTTGAATGTGTTTGACTTTCATTTTATCTAAAAATCTTTGTTTGAATGTGTTTTACTTTAATTTGATTCAAAAAGCTTTGTTTGAATGTGTTTCACTTTGATTTGATTCAAATTTCTTTGTTTAAATGTGTTTCACTTTCAATTGACTCGAAAAGCTTTATTCGAATGTTTTATACTTTAATTTGATTAAATAAGCTATGTTTAAATTTGTTTGACTTTCTTCTGATTCAAAAAGCTTTGTTTGAATGTGTTTGACTTTCATTTTATTCAAAAAACTTTTTTTGAATGTGTTTGACTTTCAACTGATTTAAAAAGATTTGTTTGAAAATTTTGACTTTATCCAATTTAAAAGTTGTGTTTTATTGTGTTTGACTTTCATTTGATTCAAAAATTTGTGTTTTACTGTGTTTGACTTTCATTTGATTCAACAAGCTTTATTTGAATGTGTTCGAATTTCATTTGATTCAATTATCTTATTTGAATGCATTTAATTTTAATTCGATTCAAAAACCTTTGTTTGAATGTGTTTGACTTTCATTTGATTGAAAAAGCTTTGTTTGATTGTGTCTCAGTTTCTTTCGATTCAAAAATCTTTGTTTGTATGTGTTTATCTTTTATTTGATTCAAAAGTTTTGATTGAATACATTTCAATTTCATTCGATTCAAAAAGCTTGTTTAAATGTGTTTAACTGTCATTTTATTCCAAAAGTTTTGTTTGAATGTGTTTAACTCTTATTTGATTCCAAAAGCTTTGTTTGAATGTGTTTGACTTTCTTTCGCTTCAAAAAGCTTTATTTTAATGTGTTTGACTTTCATTTGATCAAAATCTTTGGTTGAATGTCTTTGACTTTTATTTGATACAATTAGCTTCATTGAATGCATTTGAATTTTATTCGATTCAAAAGGCTTTGTTTGAATGTGTTTGACATTTATTTGATTCAAAAAGCTTTGTTTTAATGTGTTTGACTTTCTTTGATTAATTTATTTTCGTTGATGCATTTGACTGTCATTCGATTCAAAAAGCTTTGTTTTTTTGTGTTTGACTTTCATGTCATCCAAAAAGCTTTGTTTGAATGTATTTGACTTTCATTTGATTTAAAAAGCTTTGTTTGAATGGATTTAAATTTCATTCGATTAAAAAGGCTTTGTTTGAATTTGTTTGACTTTCATTATATTCAAAAAGCTTTGTTTGAATGCATTTGACTTTCATTTTATTCAAAAAGCTTTGTATGAATATGTTTGACTTTCATTTGATTCAAAAAGATTTGTTTGAATGTGTTCGACTTTCATTTGATTTAATTAGCTTCGTTGAATGCATTTGACTTTCATTCGATTCAAAAAGTTGTGTTTTATTGTGTTTGACTTTCATTTGATTTAAAAAGCTGTGTTTGAATATGTTTGACTTTCATTTGATTCAACAAGCTTTATTTGAATGTGTTCGACTTTCATTTGATTCAATTAGCTTCTTTGAATGCATTTAATTTTATTTTGATTCAAAAAGCTTTGTTTGAATGTGTTTGACTTTCATTTGATTGAAAAAGCTTTCAATTTTTTGATGAAAACAAAGATCTTCATTTGAATGTGTCTAAGTTTCTTTCGATTCAAAAAGCTTTGTTTGTATTTGTTTATCTTTTATTTGATTCAAAAAGTTTTGATTTTTTATGCATTTCAATTTCATTCGATTCAAAAAGCTTGTTTAAATGTGTTTAACTGTCATTTTATTCCAAAAGCTTTGTTTGAATGTGTTTAACTCTTATTTGATTCCAAAAGCTTTGTTTGAATGTGTTTGACTTTCTTTCGCTTCAAAAAGCTTTATTTTAATGTGTTTGACTTTCATTTGATCAAAATCTTTGGTTGAATGTCTTTGACTTTTATTTGATACAATTAGCTTCATTGAATGCATTTGAATTTTATTCGATTCAAAAGGCTTTGTTTGAATGTGTTTGACATTTATTTGATTCAAAAAGCTTTGGTTTAATGTGTTTGAATTTCTTTGATTAATTTATTATCGTTGATCCATTTGACTGTCAATCGATTCAAAAGGCTTTGTTTTTTTTGTGTTTGACTTTCACGTCATCCAAAAAGCTTTGTTTGAATGTGTTTGACTTTCATTTGATTTAAAAAGCTTTGTTTGAATGCATTTAACTTTCATTCGATTCAAAAGGCTTTGTTTGAATGTGTTTGACTTTCATTATATTCAAAAAGCTTTGTTTGAATGCATTTGACTTTCATTTGATTCAAAAAGCTTTGTATGAATATGTTTGACTTTCATTTGATTCAAAAAGATTTGTTTGAATGTGTTCGACTTTCATTTAATTTAATTAGCTTCGTTGAATGCATTTGACTTTCATTCGATTCAAAAAGTTGTGTTTTATTGTGTTTGACTTTCATTTGATTTAAAAAGATGTGTTTGAATATGTTTGACTTTCATTTGATTCAACAAGCTTTATTTGAATGTGTTCAACTTTCATTTGATTAAATTAGCTTCTTTGAATACATTTAATTTTATTTCGATTCAAAAAGCTTTGTTTGAATGTGTTTGACTTTCATTTGATTGAAAAGGCTTTGTTTGAATGTGTCTGAATTTCTTTCGATTCAAAAAGCTTTGTTTGTATGTGTTTATCTTTTATTTGATTCAAAAAGTTTTGATTTTTATGCATTTCAATTTCATTCGATTCAAAAAGCTTGTTTGAATGTGTTTACCCATCATTTTCTTCCAAAAGTTTGTTAGAATGTGTTTGAATTTCATTCGATTCAAAAATCATTGTTTTAATGTCTTTTACTTTCATTTGATTCAAAAATCTTTGTTTGAATGTGTTTTACTTTTATTTGATTCAATTAGCTTCATTGAATGCATTCGATTTTCATTCGATTGAAAAAGCTTTGTTTGAATGAGTTTAACTTTCATTTGATTCAAAAAACTTTGTTAGAATGTGCTTGACCTTCAT
This sequence comes from Chenopodium quinoa, assembly GCF_001683475.1. Classification (NCBI taxonomy): domain Eukaryota; kingdom Viridiplantae; phylum Streptophyta; class Magnoliopsida; order Caryophyllales; family Amaranthaceae; genus Chenopodium; species Chenopodium quinoa. The sequence continues at coordinate 233,937 of NW_018744572.1, read as the reverse complement.
TGATTAATTTATCTTTGTTGATGCATTTGACTTTCATTCGATTTAAAAAGCTTTGTTTGAATGTGTTTGACTTTCATTTCATCTAAAACTCTTTGTTTGAATGTGTTTGAGTTTTTTATTTTTGGAAAATAAGAAATTTATTGCCAAAATAAGAAAGTTACAAACTTACAAGAATCTAAGTAGTAACAACCCTAAACACCACATATCAATAAGGCCAAACCAACACTAAAAGTCCAAGAATCTACCGAAACCACCTTCTAGGAAGGGTGCTTGAGAGAAACAAGGACAACTACTGGACTCAAGCTCACAGCCACCTTCTAGGAAGGGTTTTGAGAGCCAGGACCAGATAAGAACATCTAAGACAAAGCAGCACACAAAAATAGGCAAAAACAATAGCTTAAAGCATCAAAACCAGCCTATACAAGCAAATACAAAAGCTAAAGCAGCTAAAAAGAAGAGAGACACTAAATCACCAGCTGCCAAGATAAGAAACCAAAAACAGCACACAAACTGCAGCAGATTTGCAGACAGACAAGCCGAACAGACAGGAACAGCAGCAGCAACAAACCAGCAACAACAGCAGCAAACCAGCAACAGCAGCAGCAGACGTGAAACAACAGCAGTAGGACGGAACAGCAGTTGCTGCATCAGAACAGTCTGCCAGAACAGAATAGCTGCAGATCAAGAGCAGCCCCAAGAAAACCAAGCTGCAGCAAACAGCAACACAAGCTGTTGCAGACTTCAGGACAGCAACAACAACCTGAAATCAGAACAGAGCAACAGCAAACCTGCAGCTCCATGTCAAAACCAACTAAGCAGAAAATTATACAATCAAGTACTTGCTTCCAACTTGGATTCTACAAGCTGAATGGAAGATAATATCCTTCACTAGAACATCAGCAGGCTTGCAACAACCAGTAAAAAAAACTGCATTCCTCTGTATCCAAATACTATAGACTGTTTCAGTGAAGGCAACTTGGATCACTTTGTTTTTCATTCTGGAACTTCTGTAGATTTTCTTCAACCATTCAATCTCATCATCAAACTGTTGAACAGGCTTGGAGACATGTAAAATACTCAAAACTTTGTTCCAAACCTGTCTAGAGTACTCACAATCAAAGAATAAGTGTTCAACACTTTCATTACTATTCAAGCAAAAGAAACACCTTGGATCATAAGAGATGTGCCATTGTAGCAACCTATCCTTAGTGACAAGCCTATCCCACAAAGCTAGCCACTAGATAAACACACTTTTAGGAGTTGCCAAGTTGTGACAAATGACCCTCTTCCAAGGAACCTTAGGGACTTGAGGCCTAATAGCAGCATAAAGCTTCTTAATTTTCATCTTATTGCCCTGTATGAAACCATCCCATCCCCCTAGATCATTCACAATATCTCTACAACTCAGAATTTTCTTCAAAAACCAAGAGCATTTAGCAGGGATAGAAGTGGTCCAACTATCTTTATGCTTGAAATAATAAATATGGACCCACTTAACCCAAAGATTATCAGCCTTGTGAGCAATATCCCAAAGTAACTTAGTGACAGCTGCCTTATTCCACTCAGGGAGAGAAAGCAAGTTCCAGCCACCACATACTTTAGGAAGACAGACATAGTTCCAAGCAACCAAAGATTTCTTAGCAGGAGCAGAGGAGCCAGTCCAAAGAAAGCATATGAATCTAGCCTTAATCTCTTTCAGAATTTTCTTTGGTAAGACAAAAATTTGAGCCCAATATGTATGAATACCAAACAACACACTCTTAACCAACCGGAGCCTCCCAGCATAGGACAAGTGTTTAGCCATCCACCCTTGAATTCGAGCAGTCACTTTCTCCACCAAGGGCCTACACTGAGCAATTGTAAGCTTCTTAGAAGAGAGAGGGACCCTACGATATCTAAAAGGAATAGAACCTTGAGAAACACCAAGAAGCTCTTTAAGTTCTGTCTGAACATCAACAGAAACTCCTCTAAAGTAAACTTCATTTTATCAAGATTAGCAGAAAGCCCTGAAGCACCAGAAAATTTCATGAAAGCTTGGAAGAGAAGCTTGACAGAAACACTATCAGCTCTAGAAAACATCAACAAATCATCAGCAAACATCATATGAGTTCGGTTTAAATTTTCACATCTAGGATGAAAGTTAAAATCAGGAGTTAACCTAAGCTCATCAAGGCATCTAGAAAGGTATTCCATACCAATAGCAAAAAGAAAGGAAGACATAGGATTACCTTGTCTTAAACCTTTCTTAGCATCAAAGGGAGGGGCAGGGAAACCATTGATGAGAATAGAATAAGAGACAGAAGTAAGGCAGGTCCAAATCCATTTAATAAACCTTTGAGGAAATCCAAGCTCCTGCATAACAGTAATCAAGAATCCCCACTCAACTGAATCATGTGCTTGCCTGGAATGAAACCTGCTTGAGCATCATCAATGAGCTCACCAATGATAACAGCAAGTCTAGCAGTTATGACCTTAGAAATGAGCCTATAAACCACAGTGCAACAAGCTATAGGTCTAAAATCCTTAACATGGGAAGCATTAGGGATTTTAGGAACAAGAGTAATTGTTGTGCAATTCCATTGCTTAGGCAAGGTCCCTTTAGTAAAGAAATCAATAACACTTGCATAAATATCATCTTTCACAATACGCCAAGCTCTCTTAAAGAAAAAGGAGTTAAAACCATCAATACCAGGAGCTTTAGTGCTATCAATTCCCTTAAGAGCAACATCAATTTCAGCATGAGAGACGGGATGAATGAGATAGCTCTGAGCAATAGAGCTAAGTTGTTTACCTCTCTTTATAGTAACAAGATCAACATCAGGAAGCCAAGGAGCCTAAGTCCCTAATAGAGACTTATAGAAAGAAATAATTTCATGATAAATAGCATCCGGATCCTTAAGCAAAACCTGGTTAGAGTCAAAGATGGAGTCAATTCTTTTCCTTGCTTGTCTATTCTTCATCACTGAGAAAAAATAATGGGAATTGCCATCTCCAAGCTTAATCCAGTTGATCCTAGACTTTTGTTTGAAGATGCTTTCTTGAATATCATTCCATTGTTTAACAACCTTAATAGCATCAGATTCTTTAACATATAAATCCAAATCATCAGGATTCTGAGCCATTAAGTTCTGAATTCCAGCAAGCTCAACATTAGCTTGATCAATCTTCTCAACAATATTGCCAAACTTCTTGCTATTAAGAAACTTAATACTAGACTTCACATAATTAAGCTTCTGACAGATAGAACCACTAGAACACCAAGCTTGAGTAATAGTATCAAGCAAATCAGGATGATCAGCAATACAGTTTAGAAACCTGAAAGGTCTACCTTTCCCAGCAGGAGCAGGACAAATATCTAAAAGAACTGGACTATGATCTGATAAAGAAAGGGGAAGATAGACAGTTTCAACATAACCATGAGAGGCCAGCCAAGCTTGGTTACCAAAGACTCTATCAATCCTAGAAAGAGTTCTAGGACTAGTGTGAGCCTTATTAGACCAAGACTAGAAGGCTCCTTTGCTCTTAATCTCAGTGAGGTCCAAATCATCAACCAAACTTTGGAAATCTCTAGTCTCATAATCAGTAACATCAGTACCATAAAGTCTGTCTGAAGTATGAAGAACAGAATTAAAGTCACCAGCATAGAGCCATGGAGAATGCTGAATAGAGATGTTCCTAATCCCTTCCCACATAGGAAGCCTATCATGAATAGAATGAAGCCCAAACAAGCCAAATCCTCCCTTTAGGAGAATGATCATAATTGTACACCCAAAGCCAAGAAGAGCCAAAATTCTTTTGGTAAGTGAAAACATTTTTTTATTTGACTTTTGTTTCATGAAGGCCAATAACATCAACTGAATGAGAATGAAGTAACCTCTTTACAAAGCCAACTTTGCCAGGGTCATTCAGGCCCCTGACATTCCAGATAGAGTAAATCATGACACCAAAGGGGGATTAACCTCACCCCTTCTTGGATTTATAGTGAAACCACCTGCACCATCCATTTTATTTACAAATAAAGCAACAAAAGCAATAGAGGTAGAAGCAGGATGATTAACCCTAGTTTGCTGACTTTTTGTCTTCCTTCCAACTATTCTCCACCCCTCATCTGAGTTTTGAGAAGTATGAACCTGTGGAGTGATTACAGATTGCCCATGAACAGAAGCATCAACATCAACAACATGAGTAGGAGTAGGCTTAGCAACCCAGACTTGCTGCACTTTAGGAGCTACAGTCACTGACTGCTTGGGAGCTGCAGTCACTGATTGCTTAGGAGCTGTCGGGACTTTGACAGAACAGTCATGGCCCCCTTTATTTCACTTAGAGCAAAAGGGTGGAGTCCATTCATAGACTACCTTAAGTTCCAGAGTTTCCTTCGAGGGGCTTTGCAGAAATACAAATTTAGGCAATGGCTTGGTAACATCAATTTCTATTAGAACTCTAGCAAAGGAAACTCTTAGTTGTCTTGTAGTACATTCATCAGAACAAATTGGTATACCAAGCAAGCTACCAATACGACTAAGAGTTTCAGGGCCCAAACAATTTAAAGGTAAGTTTGGGAACTTAACCCATAATGGAACAGTTCTCAAAATCTTAACACCAAAATCAAATTTAGGACTCCAAGTCTTAATGATTGTTGGTTTTTCCATGAACATATGCGGACCGGAGCAAAGAACAATATCCTTATCACTAACTGAGCAACAATTAATGATAAAATACCCATCGTCATGCCAAAAAATTTCTGGTTTTTTCACATCATTCCATTGTTGAGCTATAAAACGATGAACAGCAACAATAGTAGGATAATGACCAACAACGTAGAAAACTAAAGCATTAGACCATTTCTTATTACCTTCCATAAGTTCAGAATCCTGAAGCTGATCTACCGATTTCCCATTTTAAACCACCAGGGCAACAAAAAACAGGGGAGCTCCCTTAGCAGTCAACTTCCTAGAGAATGAGCTAGGTCGATCTTCACCATCCTTGTGCAAGTTCTGTTCCGGGGGAGGTTTAGAGTGAGAATCAGGAACAACTGGTTCAGATCGATGAGCAGCAGCTCCACCATCCAATGGAACAGTAAACCCAGAAACCCTAGGTACTGTTTTATTGGAAATCGAAGATACTGGTCTAGAAATGGCTTCAGCAAATAGTGCAATAGTTTCAGCATCACTCCGGGGAATAGAACCACAAGATGGATTGACCAGTGTCGGCGCCAGAGTGACAAGCTCATCTACCTCCTGAATCGGGCTTGGAACAAAAGTGGAACCTGATTTTCGCAAATTCTACAAAATTGTATCAGTAGAACTCCTATGTTGTACTAATTAAGGTGTAAAAATGTTCTGCTTCTTCTTCTTAGCCATCGAATATCAAGATTGATGAAGAAACCGATCAAAATCGACTAACCATGGAGAGAGAGAGAAGAGAGAAAGTCAACGAAAGTCAAACCTCATCAATATCTTGACTTTCTTTCAAAAGATTGTCGAATGTGTCTCACATTGATTTGATTCAAATTTCTTTGTTTAATATTTGACTTGAAAAGCTTTATTTGAATGTGTTATACTTTAATTTGATTAAATAAGCTTTGTTTAAATGTGTTTGACTCTCGTTTGATTCAAAAAGCTTTGTTTGAATGTGTTTGACATTCATTTGATTCAAAAAACTTTGTTTGAATGTGTTTGACTTTCAATTGATTTAAAAAGTTTTGTTTGAAGAATTTGACTTTCATTTGATTAAAAAAGCTTTATATGAATGTATTTGACTTTCATTTGATTAAAAAGGATTCGTTATAATGTGTTCAACTTTCATTTGATTCAATTAGCTTCTTTTAATGCATAAGATTTTCATTCGATTCAAAAAACATTGTTTGAATGTGTTTTACTTTCATTAGATTCAAAAAGCATTGTTTGAATGTGTTTGACTTTCTTTCGATTCAAAAAGCTTTATTTAAATGTGTTTAACTTTAAGTTGATTCAAAATCTTTGTTTGAATGCATTTCACTTTATCCAATTTAAAAGCTGTGGTTGAATGTGTTTGACTTTCAGTTAATTGACAATGCTTTGTTTAAATGTGTGTGACTTTCATTTGATTTAAAAAGCTTCGTTTGAATGTGTTCGACTTTCATTTTATTCAATTAGCTTCCTTAAATGCATATGACTTTCATTCGATTCAAAAAGCTTTGTTTAAATGTGTATAAATTTTATTTGATTCAAAAAGCTTTGTTTTGAATGTGTTTCACTTTCATTTGATTCAAAAAGATTTGTTTGAATGTGTTTGACTTTCATTTGATTCAAAAAGCTTTATTCAAATGTGTTAGACTTTCATATGATTCAAAAAGCTTTGTTTGAATCTATTTGACGTTTATTTGATTCAAAAATATATGTTTGAATGTGTTTGACATTCATTTGATTCAAAAAGCTTTGTTTGAATGTGTTTATATTTTAATTGATTTAAACAGTTTTGCTTGAATGCATTTCACTTACATTTGATTTAAAAAGCTTTGTTTGAATGTGTTTAACTCATATTTGATTCTAATGGTTTTTTTGAATGTATTTCACTTTCTTTCGCGTCAAAAAGCTTTCTTTTAATGTAATTGACTTTCATTTGTGTCAAAATCATTGTTTGAATGTGTTTGACTTTCATTCGATTAAAAAAGCTTTGTTTGAATGTGTTTGACTTTCATTTGAATAAAAAGAGATTTGTTTTAATGTTTTCAGCATTCATTTGATTCAATTAGCTTCTTTGAACGCATAACATTTTCATTCGATTCAAAAAGCTTTGTTTGAATGTGTTTGACTTTCATTAGACTCAAAAAGCTTTATTTGAATGTGTTTCACTTTCATTCATTTCAAAAGGCTTTATTTGTATTTGTTTGATTTTCATTTGATTCAAAAACTTGTGTCTGATTGTGTTTGACTTTCATTTGATTCACAAAGCTATGTTTGAATGTGTTCGACTATCATTAGATTCAAAAAGCTCTATTTGAATGTGTTTTACTATCATTCGATTCAAACAGCTTTGTTTGAATGTGTTTGATTTTCATTTGATTCAAAAAGCTTTGTTTGAATGTGTTTGACTTTCATTTGATTCAAAAAGCTTTGTTTGAATATGTTTGACTTTAATTTGATTCAAAAAGCTTTGTTTGAATGTGTTTACCTTTAATTGATTTAAAAAGTTTTGATTGAATGTATTTCACTTACATTCGAGTTAAATAGCTTTGTTTGAATGTGTTTAACTCTTATTTGATTCCAAAAGTTTTATTTGAATGTGTTTGACATTCTTTTGCTTCAAAAATCTTTCTTTTATTGTGTTTGACTTTCATGTCATCCAAAAAGCTTTGCTTGAATGCGTTTGACTTTCATTTGATTCAAAAAGCTTTGTTTAAAGCATTTGACTTTCATTCGATTAAAAAAGCTTTGTTTGAATGTGTTTGACAAAATTTGAATAAAAAGAGATTTGTTTTAATGTTTTCAGCATTCATTTGATTCAATTAGCTTCTTTGAATGCATAAGATTTTCATTCGATTCAAAAAGCTTTGTTTGAATGTGTTTGACTTTCATTAGACTCAAAAAGCTTTATTTGAATGTGTTTGACTTTCATTCATTCAAAAGGCTTTGTTTGTATGTGATTAATTTTCATTTGATTCAAAAAGTTGTGTCTGATTGTGTTTGACTTTCATTTTATTCACAAAGCTATGTTTGAATGTGTTCGACTATCATTAGATTCAAAAAGCTCTATTTGAATGTGTTTTACTATCATTCGATTCAAACAGCTTTGTTTGAATGTGTTTGATTTTCATTTGATTCAAAAAGCTTTGTTTGAATGTGTTTGACTTTCATTTGATTCAAAAAGCTTTGTTTGAATGTGTTTATCTTTAAATTGATTTAAAAAGTTTTCATTAAATGCATTTCACTTACATTCAAATTAAAAAGCATTGTTTGAATGTGTTTAACTCTTTTTTGATTCCAAAAGCTTTTTTTGAATGTGTTTGACTATCATTCGATTTAAACAACTTTTTTTTTGGAAAATAAGAGAAATTTTATTACCAAAAGGAAAATTACAACTTACAAAAGCTAAGTTATAACAAACACCAAACCCCACAAGACCTGAAATACAGGACAACCAACCACCAAACAGTTCAAGCTCAATCTCCTGCCACCTTTTAGGAAGGGTTCAGGAGAAAGAGACAAGAACACCCTGAGCACAAGCTTCCTGCCACCTTCTAGGAAGGGTTCTGGAAACAAGGCCCAAGAACACAAAAACAAGCACAAAGCAACAACAAGAAACACCACCCCTGTAAACTATAAAAAGCAAACCTCCACCTAGACTTAGTTGGAAAAGCAACAAGACTAGAAAAAAGAGGGTACAACACCAATCTAGGGACAACAACAAAACAAAAAAACCAGAAATCAATACAGACAGCACATTGCAACATAGACAGAAGAAGCATAAAGCAGCAGCACAGACTTGCATCATAGACAGCTACAGCACAAGACAGCAACTCCAACAACAGCACCAACACCTGCTGTCAGAACAGCAACAGATCAGCAACAGTTCAGCAATAGAAAGCCAGCAACAGAGCAGCACCTCAGCAGACCAGGTGTTGATCATCACAACAGCATAACAGACAGCAGGGTAGGCAAACAGCAACAGCAACAGCAATAGCAACAGAGCAGCAGGCCAGCAGCAGTAGAAGAGCAACAACAGCCAACCGTAGAGCAGCAGAACATCAGAGCAGCAGAGCAGCAGCAACAACAGACCAGCAGCAGCCAGCAGCAGAGCAACAAAGCTTTGTTAGAATGTGTTTCACTCTTATTTGATTCCAAAAGCTTTGTTTGAATGTGTCTGACTTTCTTTCGCTTCAAAAAGCTTTCTTTTAATGTGTTTGACTTTCATTTGTTCAAAATCTTTGTTTGAATGTGTTTGACTTTTATTTGATACAATTAGCTTCATTGAATGCATTTGAATTTTATTCGATTCAAAAAGCTTTGTTTGAATGTGTTTCACATTCATTTGATTCAAAAAGTTTTGTTTTAATGTGTTTGACTTTCTTTGATTAATTTATCTTCGTGATGCATTTGACTGTCATTCGTTTAAAAAAGCTTTGTTTTTACGTGTTTGACTTTCATGTCATCCAAAAAGCTTTGTTTGAATGTGTTTGACTTTCATTTGATTCGAAAATCTTTGTTTGAATACATTTAACTTTCATTCGATTCAAAAGGCTTTTTTTTAATGTGTTTGACTTTCATTAGTTTCAAAAAGCTTTGTTTGAATGCATTTGACTTTCATTTGATTCAAAAAGCTTTGTATGAATATGTTTGACTTTCATTTAATTCATAAAGATTTGTTTGAATGTGTTCGACTTTCATTTGATTTAATTAGCTTCTTTGAATGCATTTAACTTTCATTCAACTCAAAAGGCTTTTTTTTAGTGTGTTTGAAATTTATTTAATTTAATTTTCTTCGTTGAATGCATTTAACTTTCATTCGATTCAAAAAGTTGTGTTTTATTGTGTTTGACTTTCATTTGATTTAAAAATCTGTGTTTGACTATGTTTGACTTTCATTTGATTCAACAAGCTTTATTTGAATGTGTTAAACTTTCATTTGATTCAATTATCTTCTTTGAATGCATTTAATTTTAATTCGATTCAAAAAGCTTTGTTTAAATATGTTTGACTTTCATTTGATTGAAAAAGCTTTTTTTAATGTGTCTGAGTTTCGTTCGATTCAAAAAGCTTTGTTTGTATGTGTTTTTCTTTTATTTGATTCAAAAAGTTTTGCTTGAATGAATTTCAATTTCATTCGATTCAAAAAGCTTGTTTAAATGTGTTTAACTGTCATTTTCTTCCAAAAGCTTTGTTAGAATGTGTTTGACTTTCATTCGATTCAAAAATCATTGTTTTAATGTCTTTTACTTTTATTTGATTCAAAAACCTTTGTTTAAACGTGTTTCACTTTTATTTGATTCAATTAGCTTCGTTGAATGCATTTGACTTTCATTCGATTGAAAAAGCTTTGTTTGAATGAGTTTAACTTTCATTTGATTCAATAAGCTTTGTTAGAATGTGTTTGACTTTCATTAATTAATTTGTCTTTGATGATGCATTTGCCTTTCATTCGATTTAAAAAGCTTTGTTTGAATTTGTTTGACTTTCATTTCATCTAAAAATCTTTGTTTGAATGTGTTTGACTTTAATTTGATTCAAAAAACTTTGTTTGAATGTGTTTCACTTTGATTTGAATAAAATTTCTTTGTTTAAATGTGTTTCACTTTCATTTGACTCGGAAAGCTTTGTTTGAATGAATTTGACTTTTATTTGATTCAAAAAGCTTTGTATGAATATGTTTGACTTTCATTTGATTCAAAAAGATTTGTTTGAATGTGTTCGACTTTCATTTGATTTAATTAGCATCTTTCAATGCATTTAAATTTCATTCGATTCAAAAGGCTTTTTTTTAGTGTGTTTGAAATTTATGTGATTTAATTTTCTTCGTTGAATGCATTTGACTTTCATTCGATTTAAAATGTTGTGTTTAATTGTGTTTGACATTCATTTGATTTAAAAAGTTATGTTTGAATATGTTTGACTTTAATTTGATTGAGCAAGCTTTATTTGAATGTGTTCGACTTTCATTTGATTCAATTAGCTTCTTTGAATGCATTTAATTTTAATTCAATTCAAAAAGCTTTGTTTGAATGTGTTTGACTTTCATTTGATTAAAAAAGCTTTGTTTGAATGTGTCTAAGTTTCTTTCGATTCAAAAAGCTTTGTTTCAATGTGTTTCACTTTGATCTGATTCAAATTTCTTTGTTTAAATCTGTTTCACTTTCAATTGACTCGAAAAGGTTTTTTTGAATGCACTCGACTTTCATTTGATTCAAAAAGCTTTGTATGAATATGTTTGACTTTCATTCGATTCAATTATCTTCTTTGAATGCATTTAATTTTAATTCGATTCAAAAAGCTTTGTTTGAATGTGTTTGACTTTCTTTTGATTGAAAATGCTTTATTTGAATGTGTCTGAGTTTCTTTCGATTCAAAAAGCTTTGTTTGTATGTGTTTTTCTTTTATTTGATTCAAAAAGTTTTGATTGAATGCATTTCAATTTCATTCGATTCAAAAAGCTTATTTAAATGTGTTTAATTATCATTTTATTACGAAAGCTTTGTTAGAATGTGTTTGACTTTCGTTCGATTCAAAAATAATTGTTTTAATGTCTTTTACATTCATTTGATTCAAAAATCTTTGTTTGAATGTGTTTCACTTTTATTTGAATCAATTAGGTTCGTTGAATGCATTTGACTTTCATTCGATTTAAAAAGCTTTATTTGAATGATTTTAACTTTCATTTGATTCAAAAAGCTTGGTTAGAATGTGTTTGACCTTCATTGATTAATTTATCTTTGTTGATGCATTCGACTTTCATTCGATTTAAAAAGCTTTGTTTGAATGTGTTTGACTTTCATTTTATCTAAAAATCTTTGTTTGAATGTGTTTGACTTTAATTTGATTCCAAAAGCTTTGTTTGAATGTGTTTAACTTTGATATGATTGAAATTTCTTTGTTTAAATGTGTTTCACTTTTAATTGACTAGAAAAGCTTTATTTGATTGTTTTATGCTTTAATTTGATTAAATAAGCTACGTTTAAATGCATTTGACTTTCATTCGATTGAAAAAGCTTTGTTTGAATGAGTTTAACTTTCATTTGATTCAAAAATCTTTGTTTAAATGTGTTTCACTTTTATTTGATACAATTAGCTTCGTTGAATGCATTTGACTTTCATTTGATTGAAAACGCTTTGTTTGAATGAGTTTAACTTTCATTTGATTCAAAAAGCTTAGTTAGAATGTGTTTGACCTTCATTGATTAATTTATCTTTGTTGATGCATTTGACATTCATTCGATTTAAAAAGCTTTGTTTGAATGTGTTTGACTTTCATTCATCTAAAAATCTTTGTTTGAATGTATTTGAATTTAATTTGATTCAAAAAGCTTTGTTTGAATGTGTTTCACTTTGATTTGATTCAAATTTCTTTGTTGAAATGTGTGTGACTGTTATTTTACTCGTAAAGCTTTATTTAAATGTTTTATACTTTAATTTGATTAAATAAGCTTTGTTTAAATGTGTTTGACTTTCGTCTGATTCAAAAAGCTTTGTTTGAATGTGTTTGACTTTCAATTGATTTAAAAAGCTTTGTTTGGAAAATTTGACTTTCATTCGATTAAAAAAGCTTTATATGAATGTATTTGACTTTCATTTGATTAAAAAGGATTTGTTTTAATATGTTAAGATGTCATTTGATTCAATTAGCTTCTTTGAATGCATAAGATTTTCATTGTTTGAATGTGTTTGACTTTCATTAGGTTCAAAAATCTTTGTTTGAATGTGTTTGACTTTCTTTCGATTTTAAGAGCTTTATTTTAATGTGTTTAACTTTAAGTTGATTCAAAATCTTTGTTTGAATGCGTTCGACTTTATCCGATTTAAAAGTTGTGTTTAACTTTTAGTTGATTCACAATGCTTTGTTTAAATGTGTGTGACTTTCATTTGATTCAAAAAGCTTCGTTTGATTGTGTTCGACTTTCATTCTATTTAATTAGCGTCTTTAAATGCATAAAACTTTCATTCGATTCAAAAAGCTTTGTTTGAAAGTGTATAAATTTCATTTGATTCAAAAAGCTTTGTTTGAATGTGTTTCACTTTCATTTGATTTAAAAGATTTGTTTGAATGTGTTTGACTTTCATTTGATTCAAAAAGCTTTGTTTGAATGTGTTAGACTTTCATTTGATTCAAAAATCTTTGTTTGAATCTATTTGACTTCCATTTGATTCAAAAAGGTTTGTTTGAATGTGTTTGACTTTCATTTGATTCAAAAAGCTTTGTTTGAATGTGTTTATCTTTTAATTGATTTAAAAAGTTTTGATTGAATGCATTTCACTTACATTTGCTTAAAAAAGCTTTGTTTGAATGTGTTTAACTCTTATTTGATTCTAAAAGCTTTGTTTAAATGTGTTTGACTTTCTTTCGCTTCAAAAAGGTTTCTTTTAATGTGTTTGACTTTCGTTTGTTTCAAAATCTTTGTTTGAATGTGTTTGACATTCATTTGATTAAAAAAGCTTTGTTTTATTGTGTTTGACTTTCTTTAATTAATTTATTTTCGTTGATGCATTTGACTTTCATTCGATTCAAAAACCTTTGTTTTAATGTGTTTGACTTTCATGTCATCCAAAAAGCTTTGTTTGAATGTTTTTGACTTTTTTTTTTTTGGTAAATTAAGAATTTTATTACCAAAAGTAAAGAGTTACTACCCATAAAAGTAGCAACTACAAGAAATAAAAGTTCAGTACATGCCCTTTGGGCCAAAGAAGCAACAAAACCAAAGCCCGAAGGCAAAACAAGACAACAACTACGGAACCTCTAACTAACAAAGGGAAAGGAAACCGAAGCTACAACCAAAAGTGGGCAATAAACCCAAACATCAAAGATAATATATAAGGTGAGTATATAAAAAAAAAAAACATTAGCTTAGCTTGAAAGCATAAACCATCCGCCAGCATCATCATAAAACGCCACTTAATAACAATCCCATAGTCAGCCTACCAGGACAGAACAACAGCATGCATGCAGTACAATCCAGGACAAAAGATCGCAACCATGAACCATCAACTACCAGGACAAACATAAGAAAGCTCAAGCAAGATAGAGAAACACAAGATGAACGATAAAGTAGATCAACAGCTACCACAACGGAAGAAGCAAAAGAAGGAGTCCTGGAAGAACCAGCAAACAAGGTAGCAATAGGAATATCACCCACCATACAATCCAGGCCATCAACTAGCACCTCATACTAGGAGACAACATTAAAAATAGGGCCTCAACCTACTTCCACCACACCAAAACAACAACAGAGAATAAACCCAAGACTCACCCATGACAACCAACTTCCACCACACCAAAACAACAACAGAGAATACACCACCACCAGCATCACCATAAAACAGCTTGATAACACTCCATAGTCATCCTTCCAGGATAGAACAATAGCATACATGTAGTACAAACCAGAACAAAAGATCGTAGCCATGAACCATCAGCCAGCAGCACAAACACAAGGAGGCTCAAGTGAAACATAATAGCAGCAGATGCCTGGATAGAGGCAGATCAACAACCACCACAACAAAAGAGGCAAAAGAAGGAGCCTGGACAAAAGCAAGAACCAAGGTAGAAAGAAGGATACCACCCACCATACAATCCAAGCCATCAACTAGCCCCTCATGCTAGGAGACAGCACTAAAAACAGCTTCATCCCACTACATACCAGGCAAGCTAAATAGACCAAGACTCAACCATGACAGCCAACCTCCACCAAATAAAACTAAAGAAAAACACCATCCACCAGCATCTCCATAAAATCATCTTGGTAATAATCCCGAAGTCGGCATGCCAGGACAGTACAATAGCATACATGCAATACAAACCAGGACAAAGGATCGTAGCCATGAACCATCAACCAGCATCACAAACATAAGGGCTCAAGCAAAACAGAAAAGCATAAGATGCCAAGGAAAAGAAAGATCACCAACTACCACAAAAGAAGAGGCATACAGAGAAGTCCAGATAGAAGCAAACAAGGTAGTATTAGGAGAAGCACCCACCATACAAACCAGGCCATCAACTAGCACCTCATGCTAGGAGACAACACTAAAAACATGCCTCAACCCATTACACACCAAGCAAGCTAACAAGATCTAGACTTAACCATGACAACCAACCTCCAAAAGAAAGAAACTATCCACCATCAATAGACATAATCATAATATCACAACTAAATAACAACCCAGAAACCAGCCTGCTAGGACGACAGCATGGCAAGCATACAATACAAAACAGGATAAAGGATCGCTACCATAAACCATCACCCAACAACACTAATCACTAGAAAGCCTAAGATGAAAAAAGTAACACAATACATCTAGACAGTAGTTACAACAAAAAAAAAAAAAGCAATTCCCATTTTAACAAAGATAGCAAAAGGGAGGCAAACAAGAAATATTCAACCTTCCTTTTACAATTGAAGAACATTAGGGAATACCAAACATCTACGAATCTACAATTCAGGGGAGCTGCCACAAACACCAGAGCAACACCGTAACAAACCAAGGGTGCTGCCACCAGCCAAAGCAGTAACCCGCAAGCACCAAAACCTGGAGAACAATGAACCCAGAAAAGAACACCAAAAAGGGGGAGAAACCAAAGCAAAGACGACCGGAGAATCACTCGCCGACCACATCAAAGCGCACCCTGAACCAACAAAACTAGCTCCGACACCAGCAAAGGGGATCAAAAAGAAACCCAGCCACCAGCGAACTAGAACAAAAACCGCCAACAATCGTTGAACAAAACCCCAAAAAATCGAGGGTTTGATTTGGAAAATCAAAGCCCTAAAAACCCGAAACAGCCCAACGAAGAAAAATCGACACTTTCAATTCCGGCTGCTAGGAAATAGAATAGGCCCGAAACACCACCCAGCAGCCGATTCAACCAAAACAGCCGCCGGAACAACAAAACTCAGACCCTTCTTCAATCTTGAGCGAGGAACCCAAAAAATCGAAGAAGGGATCCGATTAGACTCGCAACACCTTCCAGCCACCGATTCGCCAAACACAACCACCGGAACACCGAAACCTTCTTCAATCTTGAGCAAAGGTCGAAGAATAGACCGAGATCCAACAGCCCTTAGGGTTTGAATTTTGGGGAAATGAAGAACAAGAAACCTGCTTCCCGATCTAACCCTTTAAAAAAGGAATCCGATGAAGGCAACCACCGAATCCTTCTCCAAAGGGTTAGAGTGAAGCAAGAGTTTCTCTCTCTAGAAACAAAACCCTTAAAAAAATTTTAAATTAAAATCTTCTTTTTGTCTTCTTCCGTATACACTTACTTCAATTAATGTTTTTGGCTTTCATTTGATTCAAAAAGCTTTGTTTAAAGCATTTGACTTTCATTCGATTAAAAAAGCTTTGTTTGAATGTGTTAACTTTCATTTGAATAAAAAATATTTGTTTTAATGTGTTCAACATTCATTTGATTCAATTAGCTTCTTTGAATGCATAAGAATTTCATTCGATTGAAAAAGCTTTGTTTGAATGTGTTTGACATTCATTAGACTCAAAAATATTTATTTGAATGTGTTTGACATTCATTCATTTTAAAAAGCATTGTTTGAATGTGTTTGATTTCCATTTGATTCAAAAACCTATGTTTGATTGTGTTTGACTTTCATTTGATTCACAAAGCTATGTTTGAATGTGTTCGACTATCATTCGATTCAAAAAGCCCTATATGAATGTGTTTGACTATCAATCGATTCAAACAGCTTTGTTTGAATGTGTTTGATTTTCATTTGATTTAAAAAGCTTTGTTTGAATGTGTTTGACTTTCATTTGATTCAAAAAGCTTTGATTGAATGTGTTTGACTTTCATTTAATTCAAAAAGCTTTGTTTATATGTGTTTGACCTTCATTTGATTCAAAAAGCTTTGTTTGAATGTGTTTAGCTTATATTTGATTTAAAAAGTTTTGATTGAATTCATTTCCCTTACATTCAAATTAAAAAGCTTTGTTTGAATGTGTATAACTCTTATATGATTCCAAAAGCTTTGTTTGAATTTGTTTAACTTTCTTTCGCTTCAAAAAGCTTTCTTTTAATGTGTTTGAATTTCATTTGATCGAAATCTTTGTTTGAATGTGTTAGACTTTTATTTCATACAATTTGCTTCATTGAATGCATTTGAATTTTATTCGATTCAAAAAGCTTTGTTTGAATGTGTTTGACATTCATTTTATTCAAAAAGCTTTGTTTTAATGTGTATGACTTTCTTTGATTAATTTATCTTCATTGATGCATTTAACTTTCATTCGATTCAAAAAGCTTTGTTTATATGTGTTTGACTTTCATGTAATCAAAAAAGCTTTGTTTGAATGTGTTTGACTTTCAATTGATTCAAAAAGCTTTGTTTGAACTTTCAATTGATTCAAAAAGCTTTGTTTAAATGTATTTAACTTTCATTCGATTCAACAAAGCATTCTTTGAATGTGTTTGACTTTAATTTGATTCAAAAATCTTTGTTTGAATGCATTTGACTTTCATTTGATTCAAAAAGCTTTGTATGAATATGTTTGACTTTCATTTGATTCTACCACATTTGCTTGAATGTGTTCGACTTTCATTTGATTTAGTTAGCTTCTTTGAATGCATTTAACTTTCATTCGATTCAAAAGGCTTTTTTTTAGTGTGTTTGAAATTTATTTGATTTAGTTTTCTTCGTTGAATGCATTTGACTTTCATTCGATTCAAAAAGTTGTGTTTTATTGTGTTTGACTTTCATTTGATTTAAAAAGCTGTGTTTGAATATGTTTGACTTTCATTTAATTCAACAATCTTTACTTGAATATGTTCGACTTTCAGTTGATTCAATTAGCTTCTTTCAATGCATTTAATTTTAATTCGATTCAAAAAGCTTTGTTTGAATGTGTTTGACTTTCATTTGATTAAAAAAGCTTTGTTTGAATGTGTCTGAGTTTCTTTCGATTAAAAAACCTTTGTTTGTATGTGTTTATCTTTTATTTGTTTCAAAAAAATTTGATTGAATGCATTTCAATTTCATTCGATTCTAAAAGCTTGTTTGAATGTGTTTAACTATCATTTTGTTCCAAAAGCTTTGTTAGAATGTGTTTGACTTTCATTCGATTCAAAAATCATTGTTCTAATGTCTTTTACTTTCATTTGATTTAAAAATCTTTATTTGAATGTGTTTCACTTTTATTTGATTCAATTAGCTTCGTTGAATTCATTTGACTTTCATTCAATTGAAAAAGCTTTGTTTGAATGAGTTTAACTTTCATTTGATTCAAAAAGCTTTGTTAGAATATGTTTGACCTTCATTAATTAATTTATCTTTGTTGATGCATTTGACTTTCATTTGATTTAAAAAGCTTTGTTTGAAAGTGTTTGACTTTCATTTCGTCTAAAAATCTTTGTTTGAATGTGTTTGACTTTAATTTCATTTAAAAAGCTTTGTTTGAATCTTTTTCACTTTGATTTGATTCATATTTCTTTGTTTAAATGTGTTAGACATTCATTTGACTCGAAAAGCTTTATTTAAATTTTTATACTTTAATTTGATTAAATAAGATTTGTTTAAATGTGTTTGACTTTCGTCTGATTCAAAAAGCTTTGTTTGAATGTGTTTGACATTCATTTGATTCAAAAAACTTTGTTTGAATGTGTTTGACTTTGAATTGATTTAAAAAGCTTTGTTTGAAGAATTTGACTTTCATTCGATTAAAAAGCTTTATATGAATGTATTTGACTTTCATTTGATTAAAAAGGGTTTGTTTTAATGTGTTCAACTTCATTTGATTCTATTAGCTTCTTTTAATGCATAAGATTTTCATTGGATTCAAAAAACTTTGTTTGAATGTGTTTGACTTTCATTAGATTCAAAAAGCTTTGTTTGAATGTGTTAGACTTTCTTTCGATTCAAAAAGCTTTATTTTAATGTGTTTATCTTTTATTTAATTTAAAAAGTATTGATTGTATGCATTTCAATTTCATTCGATTCAAAAAGCTTGTTTAAATGTGTTTAACTATCATTTTATTCCTAATGCTTTGTTAGAATGTGTTTGACTTTCATTCGATTCAAAAATCATTGTTTCAATTTCCTTTTCTTTCATTTGATTCAGAAATCTTTGTTTGAATGTGTTTAACTTTTATTTGATTCAATTAGTTTCGTTGAATGCATTTGACTTTAATTCGATTGAAAAAGCTTTGTTTGCATGAGTTTAACTTTCATTTGATTCAAAAAGCTTTGTTAGAATGTGTTTGACCTTCATTGTTTAATTTATCTTTATTGATGCATTTGACTTTCATTCGATTAAAAAAGCTTTGTTTGAATATGTTTGACTTTCATTTCATCTAAAAATCTTTGTTTGAATTTGTTTGACTTGAATTTGATTCAGAAAGCTTTGTTTGAATGTGTTTCACTTTGATTTGATTCAAATTTCTTTGTTTAAATGTGTTTGACTTTCATTTGACTCGAAAAGCTTTATTTGAATGTTTTATACTTTAATTTGACTAAATAAGCTTTGTTTAAATGTGCTTGACTTTCGTCTGATTCAAAAACCTTTGTTTGAATGTGTTTGACTTTTAATTGATTTAAAAATCTTTGTTTGAAGAATTTGACTTTTATTCGATTGAAAAAGCTTTATATGAATGTATTTGACTTTCATTTGATAAAAAAGGATTTTTTTTAATGTGTTCAACTTTCATTTGATTCAATTAGCTTCTTTTATTGCATAAGATTTTCATTCGATTCAAAAAACTTTGTTTGAATGTGTTTGACTTACAATAGATTCAAAAAGCTTTGTTTGAATATGTTTGACTTTCTTTTGATTCAAAAAGCTTTATTTTAATGTGTTTAACTTTAAGTTGATTCAAAATCTTTGTTTGAATACATTTGACTTTATCCAATTTAAAAGTTGTGTTTGAATGTGTTTGACTTTCAGTTGATTTATAATGCTTTGTTTAAATGTGTGTGACTTTCATTTGATTTAAAAAGCTTCGTTTGAATGTGTTCGACTTTCATTTTAATCAATTAGCTTCTTTAAATGCATATGACTTTCATTCGATTCAAAAAGCTTTGTTTGAATGTGTATAATTTTCATTTAATTCAAAAAGCTTTGTTTGAATGTGTTTCACTTTCATTTGATTCAAAAAGATTTGTTTGAATGTGTTGGACTTTCATTTGATTCAAAAAGCTTTGTTTGAATCTATATGACTTTCATTTGATTCAAAAAGGTTTGTTTGAATGTGTTTGACTTTTATTTGATTCAAAAAGCTTTGTTTGAATGTGTTTATCTTTTAATTAATTTAAAAAGTTTTAATTGAGTGCATTTCACGTACATTCGATTTAAAAAGCTTTGTTTGAATATGTTTAACTCTTATTTGATTCTAAAAGCTTTCTTTTAATGTGTTTGACTTTCATTTGTTTCAAAATGCTTTGTTTGAATGTGTTTCACATTCATTTGATTCAAAAAGCTTTGTTTTAATGTGTTTGACTTTCTTTGATTAATTTAACTTCGTTGACGCATTTGACTTTCATTCGATTCAAAAATCTATGTCTTAATGTGTTTGACTTTCATGTCCTCCAAAAAGCTTCGTTTGAATGTGTTTGACTTTCATTTGATTCAAAAAGCTTTGTTTAAAGCATTTGACTTTCATTCGATTAACAAAGCTTCGTATGAATGTGTTTGACTTTCATTTGAATAAAAATGATTTGTTTTTATGTGTTCAACATTCATTTAATTCAATTAGCTTCTTTGAATGCATAAGATTTTCATTCGATTCAAAAAGCTTTGTTTGAATGTGTTTGACTTTCATTAGACTCAAAAAGCTTTATTTGAAGGTGTTTGACTTTCATTAAAAAAAAAGGTTTGTTTGTATGTGTTTGATTTCCAATTGATTCAAAAAGCTGTGTTTGATTGTGTTTGACTTTCATTTGATTCACAAAGCTATATTTGAATGTGTTCGACTATCATTCGATTCAAAAAGTTCTATTAAAATGTGTTTGACTATCATTCGATTCAAACAGCTTTGTTTGGATGTGTTTGATTTTTATTTGATTCAAAAAACTATGTTTGATTGTGTTTGACTTACATTTGATTCAAAAAGCTTTGTTTTAATGTGTTTGACCTTTATTTGGTTCAAAAAGCTTTGTTTGAATGTGTTTATCTTTTAATTGATTTAAAAAGTTTTATTTGAATACATTTCACTTAAATTCTAATTAAAAAGCTTTGTTTGAATGTGTTTAAATTATATTTGATTCCTAAAGCTTTGTTTGAATGTGTTTGACATTCTTTCGCTTCAAAAAGCTTTCTTTTAATGCGTTTGACTTTCATTTGTTCAAAATTTTTGTTTGAAAGTGTTTGACTTTTATTTGATACAATTAGCTTTATTGAATGCATTTGAATTTTATTCGATTCAAAAAGCTTTGTTTGAATGTGTTTGACATTCATTTGATTCAAAAAACTTTGTTTTAATGTGTTTTACTTTCTTTGAGTAATTTATCTTCGTTGATGCATTTAACTTTCATTCGTTTCAAAAAGCTTTGTTTTTATGTGTTTGACTTTCATGTCATCCAAAAAGCTTTGTTTTAATGTGTTTGACTTTCATTTGATTTAAAAAGCTTTGTATGAATGTGTTTAACTTTTATTTGATTCTAAAAGCTTTGTTTTAATGTGTTTGACTTTCTTTCGCTTCAAAAAGCTTTCTTTTAATGTGTTTGACTTTCATTTGTTTCAAAATCTTTGTTTGAATGTGTTTAACTTTTATTTGATACAATTAGCTTCATTGAATGTATTTTAATTTCATTCGATTCAAAATGCTTTGTTTGATTGTGTTTGACATTCATTTGATTCAAAAAGCTTTGTTTTAATGTGTTTGACTTTCTTTGATTAATTTTACTTCGTTGATGCATTTGACTTTCATTCGATTCAAAAACCTTTGTTTTAATGTGATTGACTTTAATGTCATCCGAAAAGCTTCGTTTGCATGTGTTTGACTTTCATCTAATTCAAAAAGCTTTGTTTAAAGCATTTGTTTTTCATTCGATTAAAAAAGCTTCGTTTGAATGTGTTTGACTT
Source organism: Chenopodium quinoa (assembly GCF_001683475.1). Lineage (NCBI taxonomy): Eukaryota > Viridiplantae > Streptophyta > Magnoliopsida > Caryophyllales > Amaranthaceae > Chenopodium > Chenopodium quinoa. Next base: position 212,233 of record NW_018744572.1, on the reverse strand, counting down.
TCATTTGAATAAAAATGGTTTGTTTTAATGTGTTCAACATTCATTTAATTAAATTAGCTTCTTTGAATGCATAAGATTTTTATTAGACTCAAAAAGCTTTATTTGAAGGTGTTTGACTTTCATTCAAAAAAAAGGTTTGTTTGTATGTGTTTGATTTCCAATTGAAGCAAAAAGCTGTGTTTGATTGTGTTTGACTTTCATTTGATTCACAAAGCTATGTTATAATGTGTTCGACTATCATTTGATTCAAAAAGCTCTTTTTGAATGTGTTTGACTATCATTCGATTCAAACAGCTTTGTTTGGATGTGTTTGATTTTCATTTGATTCAAAAAACTTTGTTTGAATGTGTTTGACTTTCATTTCATTCAAAAAGCTTTGTTTAAATGTGTTTGACCTTTATATGATTCAAAAAGCTTTGTTTGAATGTGTTTATCTTTTAATTGTTTTAAAAAGTTTTATTTGAATGCATTTCACTTACATTCGAATTAAAAAGCTTGTTTGAATGTGTTTAAATCTTATTTGATTCCAAAAGCTTTGTTTGAATGTGTTTGACTTTCTTTCGCTTCAAAAAGCTTTCTTTTAATGTGTTTGACTTTCATTTGTTTCAAAATCTTTGTTTGAATGTGTTTAACTTTTATTTGATACAATTAGCTTCATTGAATGTATTTGACTTTCAAATGATTCATAATGCTTTGATTGAATGTGCTTGAGTTTCTTTCGATTCAAAAAGCTTTGTTTGTATGTCTTTATCTTTTATTTTGTTTAAAAAGTTTTGATTGAATGCATTTCAATTTCATTCGATTCAAAAAGCTTGTTTGAATGTGTGTAACAATCATTTTATTCCAAATGCTTTGTTAGAATGTGTTTGACTTTCATTCGATTCAAAAATCATTGTTTTAATTTTCTTTTCTTTCGTTTGATTCAAAAATCTTTGTTTAAATGTGTTTCACTTTTATTTGATTCAATTAGTTTCGTTGAATGCATTTGACTTTCATTCGATTGAAAAAGCTTTGTTTGAATGAGTTTAACTTTCATTTGATTCAAAAATCTTTGTTTAAATGTGTTTCACTTTTATTTGATTCAATTAGTTTCGTTGAATGCATTTGACTTTCATTCGATTGAAAAAGCTTTGTTTGAATGAGTTTAACTTTCATTTGATTCAAAAAGCTTTGTTAGAATGTGTTTGACTTTCATTGATTAATTTATCTTTGTTGATGCATTTGACTTTCATTCGATTAAAAAAGCTTTGTTTGAATGTGTTTGACTTTTATTTCATCTAAAAATCTTTGTTTGAATGTGTTTGACTTGAATTTGATACAGAAAGCTTTGTTTGAATGTGTTTCACTTTGATTTGATTCAAATTTCTTTGTTTAAATGTGTTTGACTTTCATTTGACTCGAAAAGCTTTATTTGAATGTTTATACTTTAATTTGACTAAATAAGCTTTATTTAAATGTGCTTGACTTTCGTCTGATTCAAAAAGCTTTGTTTGAATGTGTTTGTTATTCATTTGATTCAAAAAACTTTGTTTGAATGTGTTTGACTTTCATTCGATTAAAAAATCTTTGTTTGAATGAGTTTAACTTTCATTTGATTCGAAAAGCTTTATTAGAATGTCTTTCACCTTCATTGATTAATTTATCTTTGTTGATGCATTTGACTTTCATTTGATTTAAAAATATTTTTTTGAATGTGTTTGACTTTCATTTCATCTAAAAATCTTTGTTTGAATGTGTTTGACTTTAATTTGATTAAAAAGTATTTCACTTTGATTTGATTCAAATTTCATTGTTTAAATGTGTTTGATTTTCGTTTGACTCAAAAAGCTTTACTTGAATGTTTTTTACTTTAATTTGATTAAATAAGCTTTGTTTATATGTGTTTGACTTTCGTCTGATTTGCAAAGCTATGTTTGAATGTGTTTGATTTTCATTTGATTCAAAAAGCTTTGTTTGAATGTGTTTCACTTTCATTTGATTCAAAAAGATTTGTTTCAATGTGTTTGAATTTCATTTAATTCAAAAAGATTTGTTTGAATGTGTTAGACTTTCATTTGATTCAAAAAGTTTTGTTTGAATCTATTTGACTTTCATTTGATTCAAAAAGGTTTGTTTGAATGTGTTTGACTTTCATTTGATTCAAAAAGCTTTGTTTGAATGTGTTTATCTTTTAATTAATTTAAAAAGTTTTGATTGAGTGCATTTCACTTACATTCGATTTAAAAAGCTTTGTTTGAATATGTTTAACTCTTATTTGATTCTAAAAGCTTTGTTTTAATGTGTTTAACTTTCTTTCGCTTCAAAAAGCTTTCTTTTAATGTGTTTGACTTTCATTTGTTTCAAAATGCTTTGTTTGCATGTGTTTGACATTCATTTGATTCAAAAAGCTTTGTTTTAATGTGTTTGACTTTCTTTGATTAATTTAATTTCGTTGACGCATTTGACTTTCATTCGATTCAAAAACCTATGTTTTAATGTGTTTGACTTTCATGTCATCCAAAAAGCTTCGTTTGAATGTGTTTGACTTTCATTTGATTCAAAAAGCTTTGTTTAAAGCATTTGACTTTCATTCGATTAAAAAAGCTTCGTTTAAATAGGTTTGACTTTCATTTGAATAAAAATGATTTGTTTTAATGTGTTCAGCATTCATTTAATTCAATTAGCTTCTTTGAACGCATAAGATTTCATTAGATTCAAAAAGCTTTGTTTGAATGTGTTTGACTTTCATTAGACTTAAAAAGCTTTATTTGAATGTGTTTTACTTTCATTCAAAAAAAAGGTTTGTTTGTATGTGTTTGATTTCCAATTGATTCAAAAAGCTGTGTTTGACTTTCATTTGATTCACAAGCTACGTTTGAATGTGTTCGACTATCATTCGACTCAAAAAGCTCTATTTGAATGTGTTTGACTATCATTCGATTCAAACAGCTTTGTTTGGATGTGTTTGATTTTCATTTGATTCAAAAAGTTTTGTTTGAAAGTGTTTGACTTTTATTTGATTCAAAAAACTTTGTTTAAATGTGTTTGACTTTCATTTGATTCAAAAAGCTTTGTTTGATTGTGTTTAGCTCTTATTTGATTCTAAAAGCATTGTTTTAATTTGTTTGACTTTCTTTCGCTTCAAAAAGCTTTCTTTTAATGTGTTTGACTTTCATTTGTTTCAAAATCTTTGTTTGAATGTGTTTAACTTTTATTTGATACAATTTGCTTCATTTAATGTATTTGAATTTCATTCTATTCAAAATGCTTTGTTTGAATGTGTTTGACATTCATTTGATTCAAAAAGATTTGTTTTAATGTGTTTGCCTTTCTTTGATTAATTTAACTTCGTTGATGCATTTGACCTTCATTCGATTCAAAAACCTTTGTTTTAATGTGATTGACTTTCATGTCATCCAAAAAGCTTCGTTTGCATGTGTTTGACTTTCATTTGATTCAAAAAGCTTTGTTTAAAGCATTTGACTTTCATTCGATTAAAAAAGCTTCGTTTGAATGTGTTTGACTTTCATTTTAATAAAAATGATTTGTTTTAATGTGTTCAACATTCATTTAATTTAATTAGCTTCTTTGAAAGCATAAGATTTTCATTCGATTCAAAAAGCTTTGTTTGAATGTGTTTGACTTTCATTGGACTCATAAAGCTTTATTTGAAGGTGTTTGAATTTCATTCAAAAACCAAAGGTTTGTTTGTTTGTGTTTGATTTCCAATTGATTCAAAAAGCTGTGTTTGATTGTGTTTGACTTTCATTTGATTCACAAAGCTATGTTTGAATGTGTTTGACTATCATTCGATTCAAAAAGCTTTATTTGAATGTGTTTGACTATCATTCGTTTCAAACAGCTTTGTTTGGATGTGTTTGATTTTCATTTGATTCAAAAAATTTTGTTTGAATGTGTTTGACTTTCATTTCATTAAAAAAGCTTTGTTTAATTGTGTTTGACCTTTATATGATTCAAAAAGCTTTGTTTGAATGTGTTTATCTTTTAATTGATTTAAAAAGTTTTATTTGAATGCATTTCACTTACATTCGAATTTAAAAGCTTAGTTTAAATGTGTTTAAATCTTATTTGATTTCAAAAGCTTTGTTTGAAAGTTTTTGACATTCTTTTGCTTCAAAAAGCTTTCTTTTAATGTGTTTGACTTTCATTTGTTTCAAAATCGTTGTTTGAATGTGTTTAACTTTTATTTGATACAATTAGCTTCATTGAATGTATTTGACTTTCAGTTGATTCATAATGCTTTCTTTGAATGTGCTTGAGTTTCTTTCTATTCAAAAAGCTTTGTTTGTATGTGTTTATCTTTTATTTGATTCAAAAAGTTTGGATTGAATGCATTTCTATTTCATTTGATTCAAAAAGCTTGTTTGAATGTGTTTAACTATCATTTTATTCGAAATGCTTTGTTAGAATGTGTTTGACTTTCATTCGATTTAAAAATCATTGTTTTAATTTCCTTTTCTTTCATTTGATTCAAAAATCTTTGTTTGAATGTGTTTCACTTTTATTTGATTCAATTAGTTTCGTTGAATTCATTTGACTTTCATTCGATTGAAAAAGCTTTGTTTGAATGAGTTTAACTTTCATCTGATTCAAAAAGATTTGTTAGAATGTGTTGACCTTCATTGATTAATTTATCTTTGTTGATGCATTTGACTTTCATTCGATTTAAAAAGCTTTGTTTTAATGTGTTTGACTTTCATTTCATCTAAAAATCTTTGTTTGAATGTGTTTGACTTGAATTTGATTCAGAAAGCTTTATTTGAATGTGTTTCACTTTGATTTGATTCAAATTTCTTTGTTTAAATGTGTTTGACTTTCATTTGACTCAAAAAGCATTATTTGAATGTTTTATACTTTAATTTTATTAAATAGGATTTGTCTAAATGTGCTTGACGTTCGTCTGATTCAAAAAGCTTTGTTTGAATGTGTTTGTTATTTATTTGATTCAAAAAACTTTGTTTTAATGTGTTTGACTTTTAACTGATTTAAAAATCTTTGTTTGAAGAAGTTGACTTTTATTCGATTAAAAAAGCTTTATATGAATGTATTTGACTTTCATTTGATAAAAAAGGATTTATTTTAATGTGTTCAACTTTCATTTGATTCAATTAGCTTCTTTTCATGCATAAGATTTTCATTCGATTCAAAATTTTGTTTGAATGTGTTTGACTTTCATTAGATTCAAAAAGCTTTGTTTGAATGCGATTGACTATCTTTCGATTCAAAAAGCTTTATTTTAATGTGTTTAACTTTAAGTTGATTCAAAATCTTTGTTTGAATGCATTTGACTTTATCCAATTTAAAAGCTGTGTTTGAATGTGTTAGACTTTCAGTTGATTCATAATGCTTTGTTTAATTGTGTGTGACTTTCATTTTATTCAAAAAGCTTCGTTTGAATGTGTTCGACTTTCATTTTATTCAATTAGCTTCTTTAAATGCATATGACTTTCATTCGATTCAAAAAGCTTTGTTTGAATGTGTATAAATTTCATTTGATTCAAAAAACTTTGTTTGAATGTGTTTCACTTTCATTTGATTCAAAAAGATTTGTTTGAATGTGTTTGACTTTCATTTGATTCAAAAAGCTTTGTTTGAATGTGTTAGACTTTCATTTGATTCAAAAAGCTTTGTTTGAATCTATTTGACTTTCATTTGATTCAAAAAGCTTTGTTTGAAGGTGTTTATCTTTTAAATAATTTAAAAAGTTTTGATTGAGTGCATTTCACTTACATTCGATATAAAAAGCTTTGTTTGAATGTGTTTAACTCTTATTTGATTCTAAAAGATTTTTTTTAATGTGTTTAACTTTCTTTCGCTTCAAAAAGCTTTCTTTTAATGTGTTTGACTTTCAATTGTTTCAAAATCTTGGTTTGAATGTGTTTAACTTTTATTTGATACAATTAGCTTCATTGAATGTATTTGAATTTCATTCGATTCAAAATGCTTTGTTTGAATGTGTTTGACATTCATTTGATTCAAAAAGCTTTGTTTTAATGTGTTTGACTTTCTTTGATTAATTTAACTTCGTTGACACATTCGACTTTCATTCGATTCAAAAACCTTTGTTTTAATGTGTTTGACTTTCATGTCATCCAAAAAGCTTCGTTTGAATGTGTTTGACATTCATTTGATTCAGAAAGCTTTGTTTAAATCATTTGACTTTCATTCAATTAAAAAAGCTTCGTTTGAATGTGTTTAACTTTCATTTGAATAAAAATGATTTGTTTTAATATGTTCAGCATTCATTTAATTTAATTAGCTTCTTTGAATGCATCAGATTTTCATTCGATTCAAAAAGCTTTGTTTGAATGTGTTTGACTTTCAGTAGACTCAAAAAGCGTTATTTGAAGGTGTTCGACTTTTAATAAAAAAAAAGGTTTGTTTGTATGTGTTTGATTTCCATTTGCTTCAAAAAGCAGTGTTTGATTGTGTTTGACTTTCATTTGATTCACAAAGCTATGTTTGAATGTGTTCGACTATCATTCGATTCAAAAGCTCCATTTCAATGTGTTTGACTATCGTTCAATTCAAACAGCTTTGTTTGGATGTGTTTGATTTTCATTTGATTCAAAAAGCTTTGTTTGAATGTGTTTTTCTTTCATTTGATTCAAAAAGCTTTGTTTGAATGTGTTTGACTTTCATTTGATTCAAAAAGCTTTGTTTAAATGTGTTTGACCTTTATTTGATTCAAAAAGCTTTGTTTGAATGTGTTTATCTTTTAATTTATTTAAAAAGTTTTTATTTGAATGCATTTCACTTACATTCGAATTCAAAAGCTTTGTTTGAATGTGTTTAAATCTTATTTGATTCCAAAAGCTTTGTTTGAATGTGTTTGACATTCTTTCGCTTCAAAAAGCTTTCTTTTAATGTGTTTGACTTTCATTTGTTCAAAATTTTTGTTTGAATGTGTTTGAGTTTTATTTGATACAATTAGCTTTATTGAATGCATTTGAATTTTATTCGATTCAAAAAGCTTTGTTTGAATGTGTTTGACATTCATTTGATTCAAAAAGCTTTGTTTTAATGTGTTTGACTTTCTTTGATTAATTTATCTTCCTTGATGCATTTGACTGTCATTCGATTCAAAAAGCTTTGTTTTATGTGTGTGACTTTCATGTCATCCAAAAAGCTTCGTTTGAATGTGTTTGACTTTCATTTGATTCAAAAAGCTTTGTCTAAAGCATTTGACTTTCATTCGATTAGAAAAGCTTCGTTTGAATGTGTGTGACTTTCATTTGGGTGTTTGACTTTCTTTCGATTCAAAAAGCTTTATTTTAATATGTTTAACTTTAAGTTGATTCAAAATCTTTGTTTGAATGCATTTGACTTTATCCAATTTAAAAGCTGTGTTTGAATGTGTTTGATTTTCGGTTGATTCATAATGCTTTGTTTAAATGTGTGTGACTTTCATTAGATTCAAAAAGCTTCGTTTGAATGTGTTCGACTTTCATTTTAATCAATTAACTTCTTTAAATGCATATGACTTTCATTCGATTCAAAAAGTTTTGTTTGAATGTGTATAAATTTCATTTGATTCAAAAAGCTTTGTTTGAATGTGTTTCACTTTCATTTGATTCAAAAATATTTGTTTGAATGTGTTTGACTTTCATTTGATTCAAAAAGCTTTGTTTGAATGTGTTAGACTTTCATCTGATTCAAAAAGCTTTGTTTGAATCTATTTGACTTTCATTTGATTCAAAAAGGTTTGTTTGAATGTGTTTGACTTTTATTTGATTTAAAAAGCTTTGTTTGAATGTGTTTATCTTTTAATTAATTTAAAAAGTTTTAATTGAGTTCATTTCACTTACATTCGATTTAAAAAGCTTTGTTTGAATGTGTTTAACTCTTAATTGATTCAAAAGCTTTGTTTAAATGTGTTTGAATTTCTTTCGCTTCAAAATGCTTTCTTTTAATGTGTTTGACTTTCATTTGTACAAAATCTTTGTTTGAATGTGTTTGCCTTTTATTTGATACAATTAGCTTCATTGAATGCATTTCAATTTTATTCGATTCAAAAAGCTTTGTTTGAATGTGTTTGACATTCATTCGATTCAAAAGGCTTTGTTTTAATGTGTTTGACTTTCTTTCGCTTCAAAAAGCTTTCTTTTAATGTGTTTGACTTTCATTTGTTTCAAAATCTTTGTTTGAATGTGTTGAACTTTTATTTGATACAATTAGCTTCACTGAATGTATTTGAATTTCATTCGATTCAAAAAGCTTTGTTTGAATGTGTTTGACATTCATTTGATTCAAATAGCTTTGTTTTAATGTGTTTAACTTTCTTTGATTAATTTATCTTCGTTGATGCATTTGACTGTCATTCGATTCAAAAAGCTTTGTTTTTATGTGTTTCACTTTCATTTCATCCAAAAAGCTTTGTTTGAATATGTTTGACTTTTTTTTTTTTTGGTAAGTAAAGAATTCTATTACCAAAAAGTAAAGAGTTACTACACATAAAAGTAGCAACTACAAGAAATGAAAGTGCAGTACAAGCCCTTTGGGCCAAAGAAGCAACAAAACCAAAGCCCGAAGGCAAAACAAAGAAAACTACGACGGAATCTCTAACTCCTAAAGGGAGAGGATACCATAGCTACATCTAAAAGTGGGTAAAAACCCATACATCCGAAGATATCAAATAAGGTGAGTATAATAAAGCATCAGCTTAACTTGAAAGCATACACCATCCGCCAGTATCATCATAAAAACAGCTTGATAACAACACCACAATCAGCCTGCCAGGACAGAACAACAGCATGCATGCAGTACAAACCAGGACAAAAGATCGCAGCCATGAACCATCATCCAGCAGCACAAACATATAAGGAGGCTCAAGCAAGACAAAGAATAAGATGCCACGACAAAGGTAGATCAACAACTATCACAATGGAAGAGGGAAGAGAAAGGGGCCTGGGAGAAACAGCAAACAAAGTAGCAATAGGAATACCACCCACCATACAATCCGGGCCATCAACTAGCACCTCATGCTAGAAGTCAGCACTAAAAATAAGGCATCAACCTACTGCCCACCAAGCAAGCTAAATATCCAAGACTCACCCATAACAACCAACTTCCACCATGCCAAGAAAACAACAGATAATACACCACCACTAGCATCACCATAAAAAACAGCTTGATAACAACCCCACAGTCAGCCTGCCAGGACAGAACAATAGCATACATGCAGTACAAACCAGAACAAAAGATCGTAGCCATGAGCCATCAGCCAGCAGCACAAACACAGGGGAGCTCAAGAATATATAATAGCATAAGATGCCTGAGTAAAGACAGATCACCAACCACCACAACAGAAGAGGCAAAAGAAGGAGTCCTGGAAGAAACAGCAAACAAGGAAGCAATAGGAATATCGCCCACCATACAATCCAGGTCATCAACTAACACCTCATACTAGGAGACAACACTAAAAATAGGGCCTCAACCTACTACATACCAAGTAAGCTAGAATAACCAAGACACACCCATAACAACCCACTTCCTCCACGCCAAAACGACAGAGAAAACACCACCACCAGCATCGCCATAAAATAGCTTGATAACACCCCATAGTCAGCCTGCCAGGACAGAACAATAGCATACATGCAGTACAAACCAGAACAAAGGATCGTAGCCATGAACCATCAACCAGCAGCACGAACACAAGGAGGCTTAAGTAAAACATAATAGCATAAGATGCCCGGACAGAGGTAGATCGACAACCACTACAACAAAAGAGGTAAAAGAAGGAGCCTGGACAAAAGCTAGAACCAAGGTAGAAAGAGGGATACTACCCACCATACAATACAAGCCATCAACTATCACCTCAGAAGACAACACTAAAAACGGGCTTCATCCCACTACATACCAGGCAACCTAAAAAGGCCAAGACTCAACCATGACAGCCAACATGGAATATTTAACATCTACAAATCTATAGTTCAGGGGAGCTGCCACTTTCAACCCCCAAATATAGAGCAACACCGACCAACCAGCTGAACAACCGCTGCTAGAGCAAACTAGAGCAAGCAAAACCAGCAAACTAGAGCAAGCAAAACCACAACAACCGTTGAACAAACCAGCTGCTAGGAAAAAGAATAGGCAGGAAACACCACCAAGTAGCCTCAACCAAAACAGCCCCCGGAACTTAATCAACACCCGCGAACTAGACCAACCGACACCAGCCAAAGAACACAAACCCAGAAAACCGAGGGTTTGAGAAATAAAAAATCGACACTTTGAAATTCCGGCTGCTGGGAAAAGAAAACGAAAACCCAAAACGCCACCCAGCATCCACTTCAAACGCCTACACACCAGTCAGGGAGGAGCAAAGCCTCGACAACAGAACACCAGCAAGGGGGAAAACAACAGTCAAAACTCGCCGACCACCTTGAAACACGCCCCACAACCAAAGAACCCACTGAGCTAGACCCGTCACCAGCGAAATAGGTCAGAAAACCCAGTCACTAGCGAGCTAGATCCTAAAACAACATCAACCTTGAGCAAATAAACCCAGAACGCGAGGGATTGATTGAAAAATCGAAGCCCAAAAACCCGAAATCAGCCCCGCAAAAGAAAAATCAACACTTTCAGCACAATCCGATTGCTGGGAAATAGAATAGGCTTGAACCACCGCCCAGCAGTCGATTCAACCAAACCAGCCGCCGGAACAACCTTCCAGCAGCCACCTCGCCCAACACACCCCCCCAGAACAACGAGCTCTTCTTCAACCTTGAGCGAAGGGTGAAGAACAGATCCGAGTTCCAAAGGCCCTTAGGGTTTGTATTTTGACATTGAAGACCAAGAAACAAGCTTCTTAATCTAACCCTTTGAAGAACGAATTTGATGAAGGCAACCACCAGGACCCTTCTTCAAAGGGCTAGAGAGAAGCTAGAGTTTCTCTCTCTAGAACAAAACCCTGATTCTATTCATTTGATTTTCATTAGATTTAAAAAGCTTTGTTTGAATACATTTAACTTTCATTCGATTCAAAAGGTTTTGTTTAAGTGTTTGACTTTCATTAGATTCAAAAAACTTTATTTGAATGAATTTTAACATTCATTTGATTCAAAAAGCTTTGTATGAATATGTTTGACTTTCATTCGATTCAAAATGCTTTGTTTAAATGTGTTTGACATTCAATTGATTCAAAAAGCTTTGTTTTATTGTGTTTGACTTTCTTTGATTAATTTAACTTCGTTGATGCATTTGACTTTCATTCGATTCAAAAACCTTTTTTTTAATGTGTTTGACTTTAATGTCATCCAAAAAGCTTCGTTTGAATGTGTTTGACTTTCATTTGATTCAAAAAGCTTTGATTAAAGCATTTGACTTTCATTCGATTAAAAAAGCTTCGTTTGAATAGGTTTGACTTTCATTTGAATAAAAATGATTTGTTTTAATGTGTTCAGCATTCATTTAATTCAATTAGCTTCTTTAAATGCATAAGATTTTCATTCGATTCAAAAACCTTTGTTTGAATGTGTTTGACTTTCATTAGACTCAAAAAGCTTTATTTGAAGGTGTTTGACTTTCATTCAAAAAAAAAGTTTGTTTGTATGTGTTTGATTTCCATTTGATTCAAAAAGCTGCGTTTGAATGTGTTTGACTTTCATTTGATTCACAAAGCTATGTTTGAACGTGTTCGATTATCATTCAATTCAAATAGCTCGATTTGAATGTGTTTGACTATCATTCGATTAAAACAGCTTTGTTTGGATGTGTTTGATTTTCATTTTATTCAAAAAGCTTTGTTTGAATGTGTTTGACTTTCATTTGATTCAAAAAGCTTTGTTTGAATGTGTTTGACTTTCATTTGATTCAAAAAGCTTTGTTTAAATGTGTTTGACCTTTATTTGATTCAAAAAACTTTATTTGAATGTGTTTATTTTTTAATTAATTTAAAAAGTTTTATTTGAATACATTTCACTTACATTCAAATTAAAAAGCTTTGTTTGAATGTGTTTAAATCTTATTTGATTCCAAAAGCTTTGTTTGAATGTGTTTGACATTCTTTCGCTTCAAAAAGCTTTCTTTTAATGCGTTTAACTTTCATTTGTTCAAAATTTTTGTTTGAATATGTTTGACTTTTATTTGATACAATTAGCTTTATTGAATGCATTTGAATTTTATTCAATTCAAAAAGCTTTGTTTGAATGTGTTTGACATTCATTTGATTCAAAAAGCTTTGTTTTAATGTGTTTGACTTTCTTTTATTAATTTATCGTCGTTGATGCATTTCACTTTCATTCGATTCAAAAAGCTTTGTTTTTTATGTGTTTCACTTTCAAGTCATCCAAAAATCTTTGTTTGAATATGTTTGACTTTCATTTGATTTAAAAAGCTTTGTATGAATACATTTAACTTCCATTCGATTCAAAAGGCTTTGTTTGAATGTGTTTGACTTTCATTAGATTCAAAAAGCTTTGTTTGAATGCATTTGCTTTCATTTGATTTATAAAGCTTTGTATGAATATGTTTGACTTCATTTGATGCAAAAAGATTTGTTAGAATGTGTTCGACTTTCATTTGATTTAATTAGCTTCTTTGAACGCATTTAAATATCATTCGATTCAAAACGCTTTTTTTTAGTGTGTTTGAAATTTTTTTTATTTAATTTTCTCCGTTGAATGCATTTGACTTTCATTCGATTCAAAAAGTTGTGTTTTATTGTGTTTGACTTTCATTTGATTTAAAAAGCTGTGTTTGAATATGTTTGACTTTCATTTGATTTAACAAGCTTTATATGAAAGTGTTCAACTTTCATTTGAGTCAATTAGCTTCTTTGAATGCATTTAATTTTAATTTGATTTAAAAAACTTTGTTTGAATATGTTTGACTTTCATTTGATTCAAAAAGTGGTGTTAGATTGTGTTTGACTTTCATTTGATACATAAAGCTAGTTTGAATGTGTTCGATTATCATTCGATTCAAAAAGCTCTATTTGAATGTGTTTGACTATCATTCGATTCAAACAGCTTTGTTTGAATGTTTTATATTGTCATTTGATTCAAAAATCTTTGTTTGAATGTGTTTAACATTCATTTGATTCAAAAAGCTTTGTTTGAATGTGTTTGACTTTCGTTTGATTCAAAAAGCTTTGTTTAAATGTGTTTGACCTTCATTTGATTCAAAAAGCTTTGTTTGAATGTGTTTATCTTTTAATTGATTTAAAAAGTTTTGATTGAATGCATTTCACTTACATTCGAATTAAAAAGCTTTGTTTGAATGTGTTTAACTCTTAATTGATTCCAAAAGCTTTGTTTGAATGTGTTTGACTTTCTTTCGCTTCAAAAAGCTTTCTTTTAATGTGTTTAACTTTCATTTGTTCAAAATCTTTGTTTGAATGTGTTTGACTTTTATTTGATACAATTAGCTTCATTGAATGCATTTGAATTTTATTCGATTCAAAAAGCTTTGTTTAAATGTGTTTGACATTCATTTGATTCAAAAAGCTTTGTTTTGATGTGTGTGACTTTCTTTGATTAATTTATCTTCATTGATGCATTTGACTTTCATTCGATTCAAAAAGCTTTGTTTTTATGTGTTTGACTTTAATGTTATCCAAAAAGCTTTGTTTGAATGTGTTTGACTTTTATTTGATTCAAAAAGCTTTGTTTGAAAGCATTGAACTTTCATTCGATTCAAAAGGCTTTGTTTGAATGTGTTTGACTTTCATTACATTCAAAAAGCTTTTTTTGAATGCATTTCACTTTCATTTGATTCAAAAAACTTTGTACGAATATGTTTGACTTTAATTTGATTAAAAATGATTTGTTTGAATGTGTTCGACTTTCATTTGATTTAATTAGCTTCTTTGAATGCATTGAACTTTTATTCAATTCAAAAGGCTTTTTTTGAGTGTGTTTGAAATTTATTTGATTTAATTTTCTTCATTGAATGCATTTGACTTTCATTCGATTCAAAAAGTGATGTTTTATTGCCTTTCACTTTCATTTTATTTAAAAAGCTCTGTTTGAATATGTTTGACTTTCATTTGATTAACAAGCTTTATTTGAATGTGTTCGACTTTCATTTGATTCAATTAGTTTCTTTGAATGCATTTAATTTTAATTCGATTCAAAAAGCTTTGTTTGAATGTGTTTGACTTTCATTTGATTCAAAAAGCTTTGTTTGAATGTGTTGGAGTATCTTTCGATTCAAAAAGCTTTGTTTGTATGTGTTTATCTTTTATTTGATTCAAAAAGTTTTGATTGAATGCATTTCAATTTCATTCGATTCAGAAAGCTTGTTTGAATGTGTTTAACTATCATTTTATTCCAAAAGCTTTGTTAAAATGTGTTTAACTTTCATTCGATTCAAAAGTCATTGTTTGAATGTGTTTCACTTTTATTTGATTAAATTAGCTTCAATGAATGCATTTGACTTTCATTCGATTGAAAAAGCTTTGTTCAATGAGTTTAATTTTCTTTTGATTCAAAAAGCTTTGTTAGAATGTGTTTGACCTTCATTGATTAATTATCTTTGTTGATGCATTTGACTTTCATTCAATTTAAAAAGCTTTGTTTGAATGTGTTTGACTTTTATTTCATCTAAAAATATTTGTTTTAATTTGTTTGACTTTAATTTGATTCAAAAAACTTTGTTTGAATGTGTTTCACTTTAATTTGATTCAAATTTCTTTGTTTAAATGTGTTTGACTTTCATTTGACTCAAAAAGCTTTATTTGGATGTTTTATACTTTAATTTGATTAAATAAGCTTTGTTTAAATGTGGTTAACTTTCGTCTGATTAAAAAGCATTTTTTGAATGTATTTGACATCCATTTGATTAAAAAAACTTTGATAAAATGTGTTTGAATTTCAATTGATTTTAAAAGATTTATTTGATGAATTTGACTTTCATTCGATTAAAAAAGCTTTATATGAATGTATTTGACTTTCATATGAATAAAAAGGATTTGTTTTAATGTGTTCAACTTTCATTTGATTCAATTAGCTTCTTTTAATGCATAAGGTTTTCATTCGATTCAAAAAACTTTGTTTGAATGTGTTTGACTTTCATTAGATTCAAAAAACTTTGTTTGAATGTGTTTGACTTTCTTTCGATTCAAAAATCTTTATATTAATGGTTTAACTTTAAGTTGATTCAGACTCTTTGTTTAAATGCATTTGACTTTATCCAATTTAAAAGCTGTGTTTGAATGTGTTTGACTTTCAATTGATTCACAATGCTTTATTTAAATGTGTGTGACTTTCATTTGATTAAAAAAGCTTCGTTTGAATGTGTTTGACTTTCATTTGATTATAAAAGATTTATTTGAATGTGTTTGACTTTCATTTGATTCTAAAAGATTTATTTGAATGTGTTTGACTTTCATTTGATTCAAAAAGCTTTGTTTGAATCTATTTGACTTTCTTTTAATTTAAAAAGCTTTGTTTGAATGTGTTTGACTTTCATTTGATTCAAAAAGCTTTGTTTGAATGTGTTTATATTTTAATTGATTTAAAAAGTTTTGATTGAATGCATTTCACTTACATTCGATTTAAAAAGCTTTGTTTGAATGTGTTTAAATCTTATTTGATTCTAAAAGCTTTGTTCGAATGTGTTTCACTTTCTTTCGCTTCAAAAAGCTTTCTTTTAATGTTTTTGACTTTCATTTGATACGATTAGCTTCATTGAATGTATTTGAATTTCATTCGATTCAAAAAGCTTTGTTTCAATGTGTTTGACATTCATTTGATTCAAAAAGCTTTGTTTTAATGTGTTTGACTTTCTTTGATTAAATTATCTTCGTTGATGCATTTGACTTTCATTCGATTCAAAAACCTTTGTTTTAATGTGTTTGACTTTTATGTCATCCAAAAAGCTTTGTTTGAATGTGTTTGACTTTCATTTGATTCAAAAAGCTTTGTTTAAAGCATTTGACTTTACTTCGATTAAAAAAGTTTTGTTTGAATGTGTTTGACTTTCATTTGAATAAAAAAGATTTGTTTTAATGTGTTCATCATTCATTTGATTCAATTAGCTTCTTTGAATGCATAAGACTTTCATTCGATTCAAAAAGCTTTGTTTCAATGTGTTGGATTTTCATTATACTCAAAAAGATTTATTTGAATGCGTTTGACTTTCATTCATTGCAAAAAGCTTTGTTTGAATGTGTTTGATTTTCATTTGATTCAAAAAGCCTTGTTTGATTGTGTTTGACTTTCATTTGATTTAAAAAGCTGTGTTTAAATATGATTGACTTTCATTTTATTCAACAAGCTTTATTTGAATGTGTTCGACTTTCATTTGATTCAATTAGCTTCTTTGAATGCATTTAATTTTAATACGATTCAAAAAGCTTTGTTTGAATGTGTTTGACTTTCATTTGATTCAAAAAGCTTTCTTTGAATGTGTATGACTTTAATTTGATTCAAAAAGCTTTGTTTAAATGTGTTTGACCTTCATTTGATGCAAAAAACTTTATTTGAATGTGTTTATCTTTTTATTGATTTAAAAAGTTTTGATTGAATGCATTTCACTTACATTCGAATTTAAAAGCTTTGTTTGAATGTGTTGAACTCTTACTTGATTCCAAAAGCTTTGTTTGAATGTGTTTGACTTTCTTTCGCTTCAAAAAGCTTTTTTTTTTTGGTAAATAGAGATTTTATTACCAAAGTAAACAAATTACAGCATACAAAGTTAATGCTTACAAAAGCTAAGCAAAAACCACCCCAAACACCAAAAACCTAAAGGCCAAACAGCCACAACAAAAGATCAAAAGCTAAACATCAGCAGCACACCCAAGAACTGCAACAGCAGCAGCTCCTTCCACTGAAAATATCTTTTAAAAACCTAGCATAGTTAGGCATTTGCTTGCTAGCATCGGTAAAAGGGATTGAAAGGTGAATTTGCTTCAGTGTTTCAAGGAATTTTCCGAATTGCACATCTAATTTGTGTCTCACAAATTTATGGGGATATGGAAGTCTTTGCAATTGTTTGGTTTCTTTTTCACTCTCTTTTTCTTTTTCATTCTCTTTTTCTTTTTCATTCTCAGAGGCTTTCTCTTCTTCATGCTCAAAATCACTCTCAAGGGGAGGCTCACTCATGTTCATTTTCTCATTGTTTTCCTTAGGGACACTCTCTTCCAACACTTTCCCACTCCTAGTTGATATAGCATTCACCGGTTTCTTGGGGTCAAGTCCTTGGGGTGGAAGTTTAGAAGTGCTAGCTCCCTCTTTTAAAGCATTGGCCAATTGAGAAATTTGTGTTTCAAGCATTTTGTTATGGGTCATTACTTCATTAAACTTCTTATCACTAGTGGCCATGAAAGTGTTGAACATTTTGGCTTGGCTTTCCATCATCTCTTCTAGGCTAGACTTTTGTGGAGGTGGTTGAGTGTAACAATTGTCTTGTTGTGCTCTAGGACCTCTCACATTGGAATTAGCATTTTGATTGTTAAAGCCTCTATTACCATTATTATTCCAATTGTTCCGGTTATTAGAACTCCCCCCTTGGTGGTATTGGCCTTGATTTCCATAGTTTCCTTGATTGTTATGATTATGGTTACCATAACCACTTTGTTGGTTGTAATTACCTTGGGGATTTTGGTTCCTTTGGTTTCTACCACCCCATTGGTTGTAGTTGTGGTAATCATAATCATTTCCTCTTTGATTGAAATTATTCCCTTGCCCTCTTTGATTGGGTGGTAAGTATCGTTGGTTGTCATTCCTAGGTCTATTATCATAAGACAAGGCATTGACATGTTCATTTTCATACTCATTACCATCATCATTAAGGGGTTGGGATTGGGAATCAAAATTACAAGAAGATGTATCATGGTCATAAGACCCACAATTATCACAAAATAAGCATCCACTGGGCATGTTATTAGATGTAGAAGTAGAAGGGTTAGAACTCATACCTCTCCCCTTAGATTGGGAGGAAAAATCTTGGCGCGAAGTGGAGGACTCAAGCTTAGCTTTGATCGATGACATCTCCTTTCCAAGATTTGTAATTTGGGATGTCAAGTTGTTTATAGCATTGAGGTGATCTACCGAATAAGCCGCCCCCCACTCTTTCTTGTGGATTCTCTTTCATTTTCTTGCCAATCCATGTGGTGCCTTACCACATCTTCAATGATCTCAATCACTTGATCTTCGGTTTTATTCATGATTGGCCCACCGGCTCCCGCATCCAAGCTTGTTTTGCCTTGAGAACTCAAGCCTCCATAGAAGATTTGTAAAACTTGGTATGTTGGGATTCCATGGTGAGGGCACTCTCTTTGGTACTCCTTGTACCTCTCCTAAGCTTCATAGATAGTCTCACTACCCCTTTGCCGAAAGCCTTGAATTAGAGCTCTTGCCTCGGCCGTCTTCTTTTGAGAGTAGAATCTCCCTAAGAAAGCCGTGGTGACCTCATCCCAAGTCCTCAAAGAATTGGGTCTCACCTCCTTCTCAAGCCATTCGAGAGCCCTTCCTATTAAGGAGAAAGGAAATAGTTTTAGTCTCACAAACTCTTGAGTGACCCCATTCACCTTGATCGTGTTGCAATATTTCTCAAACTCGTTCAAATACGCAAGAGGGCTCTCGTGTTTTGCTCCACTAAATTGTCTCCTCTCAATCAAATTTATCATTGCGGGCCTAATCTCGAAGTCATTGGCCGGGGTGTTTGGGGGAGCAATCCCACTTGAAGCTCTATAAGCTCCCGGAGTTCCCATCTCCTTCAAAGGTCTTGAAGGTGGTGGTGGTGGGTTGTCACCCATTGGATTTCTTTGTGGTTCCGGGTTGGACTCTCTTCTTGGGGAAGTGGAGGACCGCGAACGAGATCTCCTTCTTCTTCTAAGGGTTTGCTCAATCTCGGGATCGTAAGGCACCAACTCACGATGTTGAGTCCTACGCATACGCACTCATCAAACACAATTAGTAGCAAGGCTACAAGTGTAGCAAAAAAGGAAAACAACTCTTTTTGTGTTTTTTTTAAAGGTGAATTAGACTCAAGCAATCAAATAGCAATCAACAACACCGTTCCCCGGCAACGGCGCCATTTTGACGAGCGCTAAATCGGTCGCACAATTTAGGCTCATTCAAACACATTTATAACAAACACCTCACTCAAACAAGTACAATGGCAAGCAAGGGTTCGGTCCACGGAGAACGGGAATCAAATGCTAAATAATCTTAATGCTCAAGCTAAATCGAAATCAAGGTATAAGTGGTGATTAACTAAAAAACTACAACTAAAGGTTGAATTCAAGGGATTAAAACACTAGGGGAATGGGATTCACTCAACCAATAGCAATTAGGAAAATAGGGAGGAATGAGGGTAATGGAATAGCAAAGACCACATGCAAGATCAACATCAAACGATATGAAAACAACTCAGATTACTAAGCTTAGATCCCTCATTAACTTAGCAACAAAAGATACATAATCATATTGCAATAGGTAATGAAACATTCAACTCACATTTCCATGTCGAACCAAACATTTCATGCCATCAAGTTCAATAATCTAGGTTAATTACTCCTATCATGAAGAACTAACAAGCAATCCCATATAATCAAGTTTAGTCGCAATCCATCATCAAAATCACTCCCAAACTCACATAATCACCAATAGGTTGAGTTTTACCCAACCCCTAGCCAAGAGGACTACTCACAATTCATTGTGAGTACATGCAAATTCCAAGTTTGGATTATAAGCGATTCTAAGATTTGGAAAAACAAGTGATTATCTATGGACAAAGCTAACATGCAACAACAATATATCGAGATTGAGAGAAAATCAAGTGGCTTACAAAACAAAAAAAAATCAGAAAATAATGAAGGACAAATGAAAGAAGTTACTATTGAAGCTTCAAAAATGTTGGATAATTGCTGAAATTCTTGAGATAAATCTTGAAATTTGCTTCTACAATGATTAGATTTGAGAGTTTCTAAAACTAAATCAACTAATTTAATGAAGTTGCTAACTAAGAGAGAGTATCTTTTTTTGCTGAAAACTATTCTACTGTTTTTCTTCTCCCTCCTCGAAAAAAGATCTCAAAAGGACCTTAAATAGTCCGTACTAAATTGGCTGAGATCGGGAAAAGGTCCGACCGAACTCTGGGTAGGTTTGGTCGGACTCAGGGTAGGTTCGGTCGAACTCTGTGTAGGTTCGGTTCGAACCTCCCTGATCCTTGTTTGGCCGAACTTTTGAGGTTCGACCTCTCCTGCAAAATTGCTGAAAACTTGTTTGACACTGCCTTCACTGCACCCTGGAGGTTCGGTCAAACTTTTCAAAAGTTTGACCACACCTAGGTTCGACCGGACCTTTCATAGGTTTGGCCACACCTCCTCTTGCACTTCCTTTTCTTGCTTCCTCTCCTTCCCTTTTTCTCCTCTTGCCTTTGTACATGGCTTCCATACTTGGCCAAGGGGCCTCCCACCGTGCATAGGACCGTCATGGAACCTGCAGAAGATACCAAAGTTCACGAGAGCATGGGAATGATAAAATAATGCATAAAGATTATCAAAATAAGCGCAAAAAAGCATTACTTTTCATCAACACATAAAGAAGCCATAAGAGGATAAATGAGGTGGAAAAAACTAAGAAAAATAAGAGTAAAAAGACCTAAATGCTACCCCTAAGAGTGACATAAATGTCACTCATCATTCGTGCGCTGAGGGACTTGTGTCGACACCGTCCTTTGGGACGAACGTTGCTTTGTCTGCCTTTTGGAAGGTCGTAGAGGTAAACATTTATTCCCTATAAGGTTTAGCTCTACATATTAGTTAGCATTTACTCACACTTCTAACTCTTTGTAGATCTGGTTCTACGAGTACTTTCCTTCCGTTGCACCGGCGAGACCATCGCCTCGGGGATTTCCAGTGAGCGCCTCCTAGGGCGGTCACCATGTGGATATGTCTACTACACATGTCCGGAACCGTATCATCTCGGTACGACTTTTATTGTTTATCTTGCTTTTCCGTGGTGTTTTAGACATATTCTTTCCTGATTGATGCTCTTTATAGGGACCTGAGGTGGTATACCGGCCGTGGGGCGGTTGGACAGTCCCTGGGTTAGCCGCACAGTATTCTGCTGAGCGTCGCTATTTTCTGGGGACTTATGGAGCGGTCGCGTACTTAGGAGAGAGGGTTGCTAGACAGCATCCTTCTGATGTCTTCGTCGTTCCCGCTACGCCATCACGTCATATGTTCGACGAGGCGCGGTTGTCGAGCATGTCTGAGGGAGCTGGTATCCATTGGCGGTCCCACGTGATCCTCGGGCGGTGTTATGTTGAGGAGCTACTACCTTTGTTAGCTCCAGCCCCTGTACCGGCTGAGGATGTGAGGGTAAGATTTTCAGTTATTTACTTTCCACTAAGTAGCCCCCAAGTAATGTTTTACTGATTTTTCGGCTTTATCAGGACGGTGCTGCTGAGTTTGTGCCACCCCGTATGTCCATCCACTACTAGAGGATGTACGGGCCGATCAAGGAGATGATTTCTCTGGCTCCCGAGGGTGAGCGCTTCGTAGAGCGGTCGATTCCTCGCCACCAGACTCGAGTAAGCCTAGTTTTTTCAGAATTTTTGTGTTCATATATCATACATTTTTACTGACTTATTTTTCTGGCAGTTTTCACGCGAGGTGGATTCAGCGATGGCACGATGCATAGATGCCTTCCGGAGCCAGCTCGTCCGGATGAGGAACGCGGCTACTGGCCGTCGGGATGACGCCACCCGAGAGGTAGTCTTTCTTTATGTATTTCCTTGCATTACTATTTTTTTCAATTTTGTCTTGTTTCTGATTTAATTTTTTTGCATGGCCAGCCTATCGCTTCTCACACCCGCGCGAGACCTGAGGGGCGGAGGGATCTAGCGAGGTCTAGCTCGAGACGTCGTCGCACTTCGTCAGGAGGTAGAGGTGGTCGCTCTGAGGCTGCTCGAGCAGACGTTGCTGAGGGCTCGGGATCTTCTTCTAAGGGTGCTCATGCTGCACCGGTAGGAGAGGCTACCTCGGCTTTCAGAGGTGGTGGGATGTACGAGGTAGGCTCGTCATCGCAGCAGCCTCCTCGTCCTCAACCTCAGGTTGATCCTGGCTGGAGTGGTCCCATATTGAGTCTTCCTCCTCCTACGGAGACTGAAGCTGGAGTTGGAGCTGGTGGAGAGGTGACTCCTCGTACAGCGTAATTTTATGAAATGATGGGCCTACGTCCTCCGGCGCCGTAGTTTGTTCCTGTGTATATTTTATTTTGAATTTTTTATAGAACTTTGCCTTAGACTCATTATTCATAGACACATTTTGTATATTTATGCTATTATGAATTTATTTATTGTTGTGTGTATGTTTGTGTGTGCAAGAGAAGTGTGACAACAATTTTGCGCAAAAATTCCGTCATTTTTATTATTAATGGAGGGTATCCGACTCTCTCCCCCAAAAAGAAAAAATAAAAAAGGAAAAAATCGAATAAAATGTCGGGTGTTTGGAAAAGAATAATATAAATTAAAAATAATAGCTATATTGAATTAATTAAGAAAAAGGATAAAAAAGGATGTTTAGGAAAAATAAACGGAGCCATAAAGTCATTAACCGACTCGAGTTTAATATTAAAAACGCAAGTTGAGCACGCGCGGCTGATCTGGCATCTTGGCGCCAGCTGGCGCCACACTATGACGCGTGGCGCCAGGCGCTACACGTAGCGTGTGGCGCCAAGCGCTGGTGTTTGGCACCAATCACGGGATTGTGACGCCAATTGACGCTGATACTATATTTCAGTCTGATTAAAATTCCTCGCAATTTGTGCATAAATAGCCCCCCTGCCCAGTCGATTCGTCTAATAATTCCAACGAATAAATAATTCTCTTCTTTATAAAAACAATAATTATGTCTTTAGCTACCAAAACCTTCACCCAATACACTCATGAATGGTGTCAATCTCTTAATGCGAGGGAGAGAAAAGAATTAGATTTATTTCACCTGGGGGAATTTATGGCATCAAAGGGGTAGATCTTGACCTAGACTTCATACATACCGCTTTAGAATTTTGGAATGTTGATACTCATTGTTTCAGAATAGGGTATGATGAGATTAGTCCTTTGCCGGAGGAATTTGGTGCTATTTTAGGCTTCCCTGCAATAGATTTCATAGCAATCCCTAGAGTAGATGCATATTATTATAAGGATTTTGAGCGCTTCTTTAATTTGAAGGAAAGGGATTTATCAAAAATAGTAGATGGCAACATAGTTAATTTGAAAGAATTTGCACGCCATTATTTTGATAAACCTCTTTCTGGATCTTTTCATATATATAGAAGAAGGGTGTTCTGTTTTGCATGCTTAACCAATTTTTTCTTAGTAGTGGTAAAAATAATGAGGGCCAATCAATTATAACCAGTGTTTTAGAACAAATTGAATCAGGGAGAAATCCAATGCCATTGATGGTTGGAGAGACTATGATTAGTCTAGATGAATTGAAAAGGGACCCAAAAGCGCCTCTTCGCGGCTCTCCAATTTTATTACAGGTAGAAAAATAATATTTTTAATAACAGAAATCAAAAAATATATTTTTGTATTGTAATAATAATTTATTTGCATTGTAACTTTTTCACAGATGTGGCTAATGGAAAGCCTAGGATTAATTAGCCCTCCGGACGACATTGAAAAGTATACTCCCAATTGCTTCGTGAGAAGGAAGAAACGCATTCCTAAAATTGGGCGCCATGGGTGGAGAAAAGTCTTCGAATCACGTGATTTTTCTATCAAGTGGGTCGTCCTATGGTGGAAAATAGAAAGGATGGTTGGTGTTAACAAGCAACCTTTCTGCCATCTTCCAAGCTTGTCTCGTGTAACTTATTATTACCCCTGCAGGGTAAAAAGACAATACGGCTTGCTTCAGAATATTCCTTCCGGGGATCTTCGTCCTCCCTTTGAGTTCCCTGTATCTCAAGAAGTAGATAGATTTGATGCTTACTGGAGCGCTAGACCTTTATGGGAAGTGATTACCCAAAAGGTCCCTCCTTCTTTGCCCAATGGTGTAAAGAAGAGGTTGCTAAAGAAATCTTCGATTGATCAGGGTAGAACCGATGTGAAGAATCGTCTAGATGACAGGGTGATTCCTGCCAAGGAACGCTTAGGTGCAAGAATTGCATTCAAAACACCTGCAATGCCTAGGAAGAAAGGTGCTACCAAGGATAAAGGGAAAAGGAAAGCTAACACCACAGATAAAAAAGCTTGGGTGGAAAAGAAGCATGGAGTGTTAGCTGAAGGGGAGACCATCTACTCCAAAATTGAATGTAGGTCCTCTAAAGGATGCCTACTAGCTAAAGTTATGGATGAGGAGGAGGAAGCAGACAAGAATTGGAAAAGAGCTAGAAAGGAAAAGAAATATTAAGAACATTGCTTAGCTTTAGATTTATTAGACTTAGATTGTTATTTTTTTTACTCAAAGTTAATTTCTTTCAGCTTTTATTTAAATTCAATCAATAATGTAATATTATTTTATTAATGAAATTTCAGCTTTCAACTAAATTATTTACTTTAAATTTATTTTATTAAAGAAATGAAAATAAAAAAATTAATTTTCCAGAAACTCTTCGAGTACGGAAGTCGAAAATTTTCTGAAAAACACCAAAATTCGCCCAGAGCTTTTTCCCGAATTGGCGCTAGTCATTGGCATTTGGCGTCTGGCGCCAGGCGCCAATTCCATCGGCTAGCGCTGATGACTTCTTGCTGGCGCCAGGTTCTTTTCTGCGTCGCCAATAATTCGCCGATTTTCTGTTGAATTTTTAATTAATTCTGGAATGCGGAGATGTCAAAAAGTACAGTGGCCGCACCCGTAAAGGGTTACCTACGTATCCTTTCTTAACGAATCAGGCCAAACGTAACACTCTTGAGTATCCTACTCAAGTAATTATGGGTAGTATTTCTTAAGTTGGTCAAGATTTGTCATGTTTGAGAATTCATTGCCATCCATATCAGTTAGTTTTGCTGCACCCCCTGACATGATTGTTTTGACAATGTAGGGTCCAGACCAATTAGGTCTAAATTTTCCCCTTGGGTCTAAAACATTTTTCCTTAGTGCATTTAATACCAAATCTCCTACTTTGATATTTCTTGTCTTGACCTTCTTATTAAAATGCCTAGCCATACGAGTTTGGTAACACTGAGTGTGATGTAGAGCTTCTAGTCGTTTTTTGTCGAGTAGAATCAATTCTTCGTATCTTGCCCTAGTCCATTCAACTTCATCGAGTTTACTCTCTAGCGCGATGCGTAGAGATGGTATTTCTAATTCGACAGGTTGTACGGCATCCATTCCATATACCAAGGAAAATGGCGTGTTTCCTGTTGATGTACGGATTGACGTGCAATAACCCCACAATGCGAAGTGAAGCTTGTCAGGCCAATCCTTATAATTTTCCGTCATTTTCTCGATGATAGTCTTTAAATTTTTATTAGCTGCCTCGACTGCTCCGTTTGCTTGAGGTCTATAAGGGGAAGAATGATGGTGTTGAATGCCGTATTTTTGTAGCAATTCTTCACATTCGGCTTGAAAGTGAGTTTCATTGTCACTTATCATTTCATGTGGGACTCCATATCGACAAATAATATTTCTTTCGATAAAGAGTGCTACATGTTTTGTAGTGAGTTTAGTGTACGATTGCGTTTCGACCCACTTTGTAAAGTAATCAATTGCTACTAGGATAAATTCGTGGCCTCCTGTTCCTGGGGAGTGATTTTACCAATTATGTCAATTCCCCATGTAGAGAATGGCCATGGCGATGTGTAGGTGTAGAGCAAAGATGGAGGGACATGTTGTAAATTTGGCATTTAGGGCATCTTTTTACATATTGATGGCAATCCCTATTCGTTGTAGTCCAATAATATCCTTCTCGCATTATTTTCTGGACTAACATTTTGCCATTTATATGTGTCCCACAGATTCCTTTGTGGACTACTTGCATTTCTCTTTGTGCATCCTTCTTACCTACGCATAGGAGAGCTCGACCTTTAGGTACCCTTTTATGTAGCTTGTTGTCTATGAGTACATATTGAGAAGCCAAAAGTCTTAATGCTCGTTTTGCTCTTTTATCAGCATGAGGAGGGTATTCTCCATTAGTGACATAGTTGAGTATGTCCGTGTACCACGGTTCTTCTTTTTCTTCTTCTTCTTGGACTAAGTCGCTGTCTTCTACAGCCTGGATATATGCTGGTTTGTGCCTTTTTTCGATAGTTAGAGGCATTTGCTCGATTTCCGTGGGAATCCTAACCATTGAGGCTAATCTTGCCAAGGCATCAGCAAATTGGTTTTCCTCTCTAGGTAGATATGTATATTCTACCTTCTCTAGTTGATCGGTAAGAGTTTCCAGACAGGTTTGGTAAGGGGCTAGACTTTCGCTCCTTACTTTCCACCTCTTAGATATCTGATTGATGATCAAAGAAGAGTCTCCGAATATCCTTAACTTCTTTACTCCCAATGCCAAAGCTGTTTCAAGGCCTACCACGCATGCTTCATATTCAGCAGCATTGTTGGTAACGTCGAAATCAAGCTTTATGGAGATTGGAACATGCTCCTCTTTAGGTGATACTAATAGTACTCCCACGCCACATCCCTTTTGGTTTGAGGCTCCGTCGAAATACAAGGTCCAAGTATCATCTTCGGTAACCATTAGGTCTTCATCTGGAAATTCATTGTCTTGTATTGGCGTCGAGTCTTCTATTAGAAAATCTGCTAGAAAGTCTGACACCACGGATCCTTTGATAGCTTTTTGTGGCACTGGGATAGATTGACTATCCATCTTGATATGCGTCCATTGAGTGTAGATTTCTCGAATAGATACTTGAGTGGATCTAATCGGGAAACTACGAAAACGGTATGCACCAACATGTAATGTCTTACTTAGTTGTGGCCCACACCAAGGCGAGGCACAATTTCTCGAGCGGTGTATAGCGTGTTTCATATTCGAGCATCTTTTTACTTATGTAATAGATTGTGTTCTCTTTACCTTCTACTTCTTGTGCTAGCATAGCTCCCAATGTCTCTTTGGTAATCGTCAAGTTTAACCTAAGAGGTATTCCGGGAAGTGCTGGTGCTAATACGGGAAGATTTGCGAGATAGGCTTTTGTCTTTTCAAAGGCTTTTTGACACTCTTCATCCCATATTACTGGTACATTCTTCTTAAGCTTCTTGAAGATTGGTCCACATATTGTCGTCAGTTTTGATATGAACCTACTTATGTATTGCAACCGGCCAATAAATCCTCGAATCTGTTTCTCAGTCTTGGGCGGTAGCATTGACATGATTGCTTTGATCTTGGTAGGGTCTACCTCTATTCCTCTAGAGCTTATGACGTATCCCAAGAGCTTGCCTGAGGTGACTCCAAAAGCACACTTTGATGGATTCAACCTCATGTTATATTTTCTTAGCCTTTCGAAAAATTTCCTTAAGGCTACTTGATGGCCTAGACGGTCTTTTGATTTTACAATCATGTCGTCGACATATACCTCGACTTCCTTGTGCATCATGTCATGGATCAAGGCAGTTGTTGCACGTTGGTAAGTAGCACCCGCGTTTTTTAATCCGAATGGAAGTACCGTGTAGCAGTAAGTGCCCCATGGCGTTATAAAGGTTGTTTTCTCCATGTCTTCTTCTGCCATGAGAATCTGGTTGTAACCTGCGTACCCATCCATGAACGAGAGAAGCGCGTGATTTGCCGTGTTTTCTACCAGAATATCGATGTGTGGCAAAGGAAAGTCGTCCTTTGGACTTGCCTTATTTTGATCTCGATAGTCGACATACATCCTTACCCTTCCGTCTTTCTTCGGAACTGGGACGACGTTGGCGACCCATTCGGGGTATTTGGATACCTTGATGAAACCTGTAGTTATTTTTTTTTGAACTTCTTCTTTTATTTTAAGTGCTACGTCGGGTTTCATTCGACGTAACTTTTGTTTTACAGGTTTCATTCCTGGAATTAGTGGTATAGTGTGTTGAGCTATTTCTCTATTAATGCCTCGCATATCTTCATATGACCAAGCAAATACATCGATAAATTCTTTAAGTAAGTTAATTAAATCGGTTCTTTCTTGTTTATTCAATGTTAATCCGATTTTAACTTCTCTTTTTCGAGTTGAATCATTCGAGATATCAACTGTTTCAGTCTCTTCAATTAACGGTGTTTTCTTTTCGAGTGTTTCCATTGCTTTAATAATTTCTTTGTCTATTTCATCGTTAGCTAAGCAATGCTCGTCATCATGGGTTAGAGAAGAACACAAGAAGTAAGGAGAATGAGAAATATTATTATACTCTGAGATCATTACATCAAAGAGTGATATGTCCTCAGGGACTGGATCACTAACTATCCTATGAGAAGAAATAAGAGGGGGAGGTGCTACTACTAAAGACTTAGAAGACTCTAGAGGGAAAGACTCTGACACGGACTCTGACTCAGACGACTCCTCACACATCGGTCCCTGACCTGTCGTGATTGATATCTTCCTTCCGCTTGGAGTAGTCACTTTGATAGTCTTGCGCCACCCTTGTAGTGATCCTTCAGCTGGAGTAATTAACTTCGATGGGTCGAAGCTTTCACTTTGTAGGACCGTTTGAATGAGCGAGGAGTTATCTTCTTCATAAGTTGGCTCATTCTTTTCTCACCCAAACAGTAATCCCATGACGTTAAAGTCAAAGCATGGGGGTGCTTTCTCCTTATGGACGGGAGTTGGGATTTCATCAGTGAAGTAGCAATCCAAGAAAATCTCGAATCCCGGTTGTATTATGCCGTTTACAATAAATGGCTCGGGAAATTCATGGCATGGATAGTCCTCTCCTTCTTTTATAAACTGACCATTAAGCGTGAGAGGGTACTGATCCATTGGAATTGCTTTCTTTTGAATGCGGGCGTCCCTACGTGCTTTTGACTTTTCTTGGGCTCGCTTGAGATCTTTCCGAGTCGGTTCGAAACCAAGTCCGAAAGTATCTAACTTAGGGAGGCCAGTTGACTCCAGCGGTTTTTCCATTCCTTTCTTCTTTCCTAAAGTCATCCCTGGAAAGTGTCCTTGTTTCTTCAGCATGGTGTTGACAATCATGTTTGAATGGGGGCCATGGCAAAGAGGGGTCCCTTCATCCTCCTGGATTAAGGAGACTTCTTCGTTAAAGCCCCATAAATCTTCATCATCCTCGTCGTGCTCTACGTTAATGATTGGATTCTCTATGGATTTGATTCTCATGGGCGAAGCATCTATAGTGATTGGAATTCCCCCAACTATAGCTTTTACTTGTTGGTGGAGAGATGAAGGGACGGCCTTTAGATCATGAAGCCAAGGGCGTCCCAAAAATAAGTTGAATGAAGCTTTGATGTCCACTACTTGGAAAGTAGTAGCATGTTCTATTGCTCCTGCCGTTACATTTAGGGTAATCATGCCAAGAGCTTGACGACGACTGTTGTCGTAGGCTCTTATTCCTTGTGTAGATGGAGTTAAGTCTTCCTCCCTTATGCCGAGCATCCTCGCAGTTCTAAGTGGACAGAAATTGATAGCAGATCCATTGTCTACAAGAGTCATAGGAACATTCATCCTTTTGCAAACTACCGTGAGGTTTAACGCCTTGTAATGTTTGTCACCTTCTGGGGGTAATTCTTTGTCAGAAAAAGTGATCAAATTAATCGGACTAGGAAGGTCACTTGTGAGGAAGTTAGCTAGTCCCTCAGAATTAGTGTCAGAATCTATCCCGATTTTGTCCAAGGCATTCATTACAAACAACCTATGTTCTCGAGATGTTTCCAGAAGTTTCCACACATTCATCTCAACTTTTATCTTCTTAAACTGTTTAACAATGTCGTTGTCTTCGATGATAGGTATGGGAACTTGGTGTATGGTGGGCATAGGTTGTGTTGAGACGGGAGGTTGCATTCTCCCAGATCTTGTGAGGACATCTATTGATGAATCTTCTTCAGACCAAATTTCATCTGTGGTGTATGACACAGAAGGTGAAGGTCCTACTATGTCCTTTAGATAGACATCTTCTTCATCACTGTCCCAGACTCCATTAATGGTTGTATCCTCTTCTTGTTGAACTTGGACCAGTTTCTTTTCATCAATCATTTTCTGTACCAAATCCTTGAATTTGAAACAGTTTTCTATAGTGTGACCCCCTAATTGATGATACTGGCAGTAGTATCTATCTGTCCTTTTTAATGACTCGAATGGTTTCGGTTCGTGAGGTTTAACCTCGCCACTCTCGGAGAGCATTTCGAACATTTGCGCATATGGGATCCCAATTGGAGTGTAGATTCTATTGCTCTTCTTGGGTTTTTCAGTGACTTGTAAGGGAAAGTGTTTTGCCTCATAAGTCGTTCTCACTGGTGTGAATTCTTTTTTAGGTTCTTCTTTCTGAAGTGGAAGCTCATCATATTTCTTATGGAGTTCGTTCATAACTTTGAGAGCTTCACGTATTAGTCGTAATGCCTCCTTCATGGACAGTGTGAGCAATTGTATATCTTCTTTATTTGCCAGTTTCGGAAGGTTATCCTTGACATCGAAAAAGATCTCCTCTTCTTTTTCTATGGCACTGATTTCTTTAGCAGGTTTAATGAGAGAAGAGGGGTCAACCTCGTTTTCTTCATCGGAGATAGCTAGGGTATGAGCTAGAGGTGCATTGTCGATGCTTGGCTTCTTACTAGAAGAGCGCAACGGCGGTTTGTTATTGTCGATTAGGTCTTGGATAACTTCCTTAAGCTTCCAACAGTTTTCAGTACGATGGCCCCTGCCTTGGTGATACTTGCAATGTGCATTGGGGTTCCAGTTAACCGACCTCTTTTCAACTGGTGGGTCCCCAAATGGTCCAATAGGAGTTATAATACCTTTTGCATTTAATCGATCAAATGCGGTGTCATAACTCATGCCAATAGGAGTGAAGTTCCTCCTAAATGGTTTCTTCTGTCCTTGGTTGTTCATGGCAAGAACTTCTCCTAAATTAAAGGTGCTAACATTATTTGAGTGGGTGGTTTTGGAAGAAGAAGGATTGTCGTTCTTCTTTCCTTTCCAATCACTGTTGGAGTTATTGTTGGCAGCTTTTGACTTAGCCAAGTCATCTTCAATATTGATCCCAATGTCATAAACGGCCTTGAAGGTATGGAGATTATTTTGATATTTAAGATGCTTGGAATATTTTTCTTGGAGATTTTTGATAAACAGTCTCACAGACTCTTTTTCACTTGGCACCTCAATCATCTTTGCTGAGGTTTCACTCCACTTGTTAAAGAAAGAGGTGAAACCTTCATTCTCTTTTTGTTTGAGGATTTCAAGTTCTCTATGGTCAGTCTCGACTTGAATGTTGCACTTGTACCTATCAACGAAAGCATTTGCTATTGACTCCCAGGTAGAGGTCTTTTCTTTCTCGAGAGAAAAGAACCATTGTTGGCAAACGATCTCGAGAGATAGTGAGAACAGAGAAGGGAAGACCTTCTTATCGATACCCTTAATACTCATTATTGTTTCAAATGCTCTTAAATGAAAGTAAGGGTTGTCAATTGCTCTGAATTTTAGGATGTCGTTGGCGTTGAACTTCTACGGAAGAAGATCTTTGTCCACCGAGACCCTTGTGATGTAAGCTCTTGAAACTTGTAGTCGCTAGACAACTTGCTTAAACTCTCTTGCATGAGGTCCATCTATTGTTGCTTCACGTGATCATCAATCCTAAGTGCAAGAAGCTTTAGTGTCTCAATCACGGTAGCCAGTTGGTTCTTAAGATCATTGACTTCTTCTTGAGTTGCCATTATAGTCTTAGCTTTTCTCTTGCGAGCTATGGGTTTGTCGAAAAGTTGGACTTGTACGAAGAGGTTATCTTTGATTAATCGTCCTTCCTTTCTTGACCACGTGCTGTAAATTAAACCATTTCGCGTTTTAATTACTTGACTCGAATCAACTTGACTTTATGGTTTATTTTAAGGGACAAAAAAAGAAAAGGGTGCATATTTTTGGCAAAAATAATGTACATATTTTTGGCAAAAAGTATGTGTATTGGTGTGTCCGTTGAGTGTAAGTGACATGTTTTGACTCTTATGTAAGACCATGGGATTTAGTGCCTAAACCCGATCATTGATTCAATTAAATATTATTGACAGAAAAATTAACCGAATTAAACAGGAGACTGATTAGTTAGACCCTAGGTGATGACTCGACCAATAATCCGAACTGTCGACCAAGCAACAGAACTGGCGTCGCACTGTGGACATTGGCGCCAGGCGACAGAAATGTCGTCAGGCGCTACACTCCATAGTGTGGCGCTATAGCTCAGACCTTGGCGCCAATATTGGAGCTTCGGTCTGGGACTATTTTCGGTGTTATTAGTCAGCTGGGGTATACCTAAAGTCGTACTAGGTCAATTCCGATTAAAATATTAGACTTTATTGACTCAAATTAATTAATTAATTAATTAATTAAGCAAAGTTCTTTAAGTCATTAATTCATTTAGTCTCAACACAAGTCAACAAACGGTAAAGAGAAACATAGAATATATATGCATAACAAATAATGCACAATTAGTCAAGTAGGCACAACATGATGCAATGTGTTTGCAACCTAACCATGGCTCTAGTTCTCTAAAGTTCGGAATATGGTTTAGTCAATAGAGGGTCCATGGTTAATTGTCCGGATGCACCGCGCGGAATCCTAACCGTGAAGGGTTGGCGGGAGTGGATGGGACACCGCGAGTTTTAGAAAAAACTCGCTTCCATGGCTTGGTGAATTCAACATCTCGGATGTACCCTTTTATTGCACGGAGCGTTCAATCAGGTAGATTGAGCATGAATGCCCAGAAGGTTATGTCCATATGTAGAACATATGGATTTCAGAAAAGTGAGAAAAAATTCAATCAGGAAGTAAGATCGAGTAAACAATACGAAAAACCGGTCGAAATTAGAATGCATATTTCTGGCTCGGTATTGAGGGAAATTGGCGCCAGCAATCAGAGACTGGCGCCAGCTTTTAACTGTAGCGCCTGGCGCCAATACTGGCGAATGGCGCTACAATTAAATTGCTGGCGCCAAGCTCTGGCCCCTGACGGTACTTCCCACATCCCTCAGCAGCTTTCTGTGCTCGATAAAATTTTCCAGTTTCGCGCGGTGTTATTTCAGTCCTAGTTGTGAAAGACATTCCTAAAATTTCCTACGTGTAAAATCCTATGTTTTTAACTCATTACGGATGGTCTTTCCAATGAGATATTTTTTATGCATATGACAATAATGTTAATCAAAATTACGCACATGAAATACTTAGAACTTTTCGAGTCTAATCCACTCAATCTAGATCATTGCCGAAACAAATTCAGGAATTAAAATAGAAATCCTCCCCAGTGGAGTCGCCAAAAACTGTAGGGAATAATTTCAAGCGTTAATCCCACTAGCTTGAACCCCACTATGATCATACACTAAAGTACGGTGGCGTCCAAAAGGGAAGAAGATAGAGCAAAAGAGTCGCCAACAATTTTTTTTAGGAACTTGTAAACCGTTCATAGGATGAAGGTTACACCCCTTAACGATCCAAGAGATCGTCAACTCCATAAGGTCTAGAACGAAATAAGTGTTCGGGGATGATGGTACAAATCCAACCTAAAAGAGATTGAACCTGCCCTAATAATAGGCCTCTACTTTATTCTAATCGTATTCATGTGCGCTTTCTGATTAACATGCAATCAATAGGATTAACCCTAAACCTGTTTATCTATGTTGGTTGAATTTAATGCACAAATAAACTATTATTGGCGATCAATTGAATTATAATCAAAATAACCCTAACAAGATTATTAAATATCTTATTAAGCGTGATTACAAGTACCAATTCCCTTTAAACATGCAATAAAAGGCGTGATCAAACAATAAAAATAAATAATCAAGCAACATAATAATAATCAATAATAAATAATCAATATCTTCATATTAATAATAATCATCATCAAAATAATAATAATAATCATCATAAATTATAACAATTATAATCATAATCATGTTCATGTTAATATTAAAGCATAATAAAAATAGCAAGATCCTAGGCATGATACTAACAAGATTAATAACAAACCCTAGCATGTCACTAAGCCATAAAAATCAAATCTTTAACCCTAACATGACACTAACAATCATAAATATTAGGAAGAAAATAGGAAGCATCGCAGGAATCATAATAAGCATATTTGATATTATAACTTTTCCCCTAAACATGATACTAGGAATATCATAATAACAATATAAACATGATTTCTACATCATAATATCAATTAAAACCAATTAAAGTACTTACTTTGATGCCTCGTACCTCTTTCTAATAACAAAATACAAACGTTAGTAACTTCAAGGAAAATAATAAACAAAACAATTAAATTAAATAATGGAAAGAGAGATTTGGGACCAAACCCTCAGAAATTAAACCTTCCACGTCTAGGGCAAAGGCAACTTCGAATATGGCTAGGTGTTTCTAGATCTTGTGAATGCGGAATTTTGTATGAAAAGCAAAGTTAAAAAGAAAAAGGGAGAATGTTAATTAAAACTGATTATAGATGAGAACTTGTGAATGAGGAGAATCGGTGAATGATGAATGTAGATGATGAATGAAAACGGAGTTTTTAATACGATATTTATAGAGAAAATCAGCCAAAAAATAAATTAAACAAAAAAGAGTCTGAAGCGAAGAAAACAGAGTTGGCGCCAACCCTGGCTAGCTGGCACCAGGAACCAACACTAGCGCCAGGTGCCAGGCCTGGTTCTAGGCGCCAAGGCCTGGGGTTAGGCGCCAAGCCTGGGTTTAACGCGTTTTCGAAAATCCGATAAGTTTGCTATACTGGAGGATAAAATCATATAATTTCCTCGAAAATGCTATTTGATTTTGATTAAAACTCTGAAAAGTCAACAAAAGTCAATTTATCAATGCTAATTGAATTAGGAATGAAAAGAACCTTCTAGAAGAATCTAGAATACTAAACCATTCCTAATTTCATTAGGAATGATAAATCATATTAGGCCCTCCCCTAGATCATTGGGCCGTACTTAAAGCTCAAACCGGGCCCAGTTTAGTAAATTGGTCATAACTTCCTCAATATTCATCGGAATTGGGCTTATAATATATCGTTGGAAAGGTCTTGTCAAGCCCCATCCAACTACACTACTATTGAACCCATATCATGAACCAACCAAACTGGATTGGCTGTTTTCTTAAAATAATTTTTCAAAAACAGAGAGAAGAGAAAAGAAAATAAAACTTTCCGCAACACTAGACTTTCCACACTTTCACTTCATTCAATTTTGATTCGACGTGAAAGGTACTCATCACCGGTTTTGGTTTTGGGGAGACACAAATGGGTGTCTACACTAAGTTAGCATCAATGGTGCAAATTCCAACGGATACAATCAGAATGTCGTTGACCATAGAGAGAAGATATGAGCCAGCTTATGTTCACGCACTTGATGATGAACAAGAATCATAAGAAGAAGATGAAGAGCCATGGTATACAGATATCCTTAACTACGTGACAAAAGGAGAATACCCTCCTAATACTGATCAAAGGGCACGCCGTGCTTTGAGGCTCCTGGCCTGACACTATGTGCTCATCAGGGGAGAACTCCATAAGAGGACTGCACTAGGGAGAAATCTCTTATGTATAGCCAAGAAAGAATCACACAAAACCATGGAAAATCTTCATGCCGGCATATGTGGAATGCATATGAATGCTAAGATGTTAGTCCAGAAGATTCAACGACAAGGTTATTATTGGACTACCATGGAAAGAGATTGTCACGAATACGTCAAGAAATGTATGAAATGTCAAGTCTATGCAAATTTACAGCACGTTCCACCTTCGCTTCTCTACACATATACTTCTCCATGGTCTTTCTCTACTTGGGGTATCGACATCATTGGAAAGTTAACGCCACCAGGACAAGGGGGGCATGAATTCATCCTCGTAGCAATCGACTATTTCACCAAATGGGTCGAAGCTGCCTCATATGCTAAGTTAACAGCAAAACATGTAGCTCAATTCATTGAGAAAAATATCATATGCCGCTATAGGGTACCTCATGAGATGATTAGTGATAATGGAACACATTTCCAAGCCGAATGCACGGAATTATTACAGAAATATCATATCAAGCATCACAGATCATCACCCTACAGGCCACAAACAAATGGTGCGGTCGAATCGGCCAACAAAAATGTGAAAACTATCATAAAAAAGATGACTAGAAAATTACAAAGATTGGCCAAGTAAGCTACATTTCGCCCTTTGGGGTTATCGAACCTCTGTTCGTACATTAACGGGGAATACCCCTTTCTCTTTGGTCTATGGAGTTAAAGTTGTACAACCAATAGAGCTCGAAATCCCTTCTCTCCGAATTGCGTTGGAAAGCCAACTAGATGAAGTCGACTGGATTAGAGCAAGATATGATGAACTAGTCTTACTTGAGGAAAAACGCTTGCTAGCTTTGCATCATGTCCAAACCTACCAACAGTGTATGGTGCGACATTTCAATAAAAAAATTCAATACTAGGAACATCAAAGAAGATGACCTGGTGCTTAAGGCACTTCGCAAAAATGTGTTGGGTCCAAGAGGAAAAAGATCAAATTAGTCAGGCACATACATTGTTAAATCCATCTTGTCTGGCGGAGCGGCACAATTCGTAGACATGGACGGTAACGGTTTCCACAATTTAACCAACTTGGATCAACTTAAGAAATTCTATGCCTAGTTGCATGGGTTCATGACCCAATAGATCTACGTTTGGCCTGATTCCTTTTTAAGGATACGTAGGCAACCCCTCAAGGGGGCCCGACCACTTTAAAAAATAAAATAAAATCCTTCCTCCGTCAATAAAGTACACGCGCCAGTTCAACGTTGCGTCACGACAAAATGGAGCTAAAACCAAAAAAATTGCCGGTTCAGCATCCGAAGTCCACCGTGGCACAGGAATTTCCACCGTGTCACGGTAGCTACCACTGTGGCATGGTGAAACTGCAGCAAAAAAAAATTGTCGCACCACGGTGGAATCTCAGACTTTTCGATTTTTTTTTAGTGACGCAGACTTTGCGAATTCTGTTATTTGTTCAACGTTTTTTTTATTTTTATTCTTCCATTGCGTCCGACTTCTTGACTCGGATATATTAAAAAAAAAAGTCATTGTAATTTTTATTTAAGGCGAAAATAAATATGCTATTATTATTGAAATAAATGTGATTACAAGTATTGGCATCATGCGCCTTATTTTAAATATTATAAATCATATAGGCAAAGCAATATTGATCTAATCCTTCTTCACTTTAGGAGCCTCCTTATCTTTTTCAACTAGGTCGGCCTTCACCATTAATGTGTCTTTTGTAGCCCAAACCGTCACACCCCTAGTCGAACTTTCACCCCTTTCACCTTTCTTAGAATTCTTTGGTTGCTTCTCTCTATAAACCAGCTTCTCCTTACCCTTCCCTTTCACATAATTCTTCCTTTTAGGAATTATAGGAGTCTTAAACTCAATCCCTTGTGTACTCGGACCTAGACGATCTTTAGGAGGCGCTTTCTTACTTCCAAGACGGCCCTTCACATCAAAGTTGCGTGATCCGACTCGATCCCTTCTACTTCTAGGATTCAACCATGCCTTGTATGCACTAGATAATAAGGGAGGAGGATCTTGGTTACTTGCAGAAACGGTCCAAAAAGGTCTTCCAATCCAATAAGCCTCGTACTTGTGAACGTTACTTTCATGCAACGATACTTCACGAGGACTATCGTTATAACATAGAACTACTTGTTCAAGTCCATATTGTCGCATCAATCGAGAAGGACAATAAAAAGTCAGCATTGAGATACTAGGAACACGACAATACGGAGTATCATTCGTACCAACCATCCTAGTAAGCCTCCACCAAGGCACCACCCAACGAATGGAAAATTCTCTCTTTGCAAAGAAATTCTTCCAATCTTCATACGACATGTTCACAGAGTAATTCTTCTTCCTGTGGACTAGATCGTTGGGACCATATTTTTCAATATCGTTGGGGGATTCAAAAAGTTCTAAACGCTCCATCAACCAAATCTGCAAAATAAAATAAAAAATCAGTCAAAAAAAAATGCAGAATTCACCGTGACACGACAGAATGCACCGTGTCACGGCAGAAGTGCACCGTGACACGGTGCCTGTTTTGTGTCACGGGGGCTACTCAGAGCACGTTTTTACCTGCAGCAGTACTAGTGAGCCTGATAAGTGACTTTTATGTCACTTTTAGGGTGTTTATTGAGTCGCTTTCCGACTTATTTTCCAATAATTTAACTCTTTTTATCCTTTATTTCTATTATTTTCTTATTCTTGTCTTTTGTCTTTTATTTGAGTGTTTTGGTAATTTTTAGTGTTTTTGTGTTTAGTATCTTTATTTGATTAGTTTTAGTTTATGTTCGTAGTTTTAGTTAATAATTTCCCTCTTCTCTCGTTTTATTTATTTTCTTTTAGTTTCTAGCTTGTTTTATTTTATTTTTTTATTTCATTTAATTTTATTATTTCTTTAGTTTTAGCATTTTATTTTACTTTATTTATCTTATTTTATTTTACTTTATTTATTTTATTTTATTTTATATTTTGATAATCCCCTCGTGTTGTTTTAGGTTGTAGGTGTTTTCGGGTCCTTGGTCGATTGGGTTCAAGGTCTGAGAATTGATTCAAACAACATGCTCCAAGCTTCCACACACCAAACAACCACCAGAGTAGCTCCCCTGCTCCCATAAACCGCACCTTCCACCAGCCAACAAAATCACCATCAAACGCACCCACCTATAACAGCCACAACAACGCCCGCAACAACTCCAACTCACCTCCAACCTATCGCCCTGAACCACCAATAACAACTAGCCGCATCAACTCACCATAACATCAAGCAGCAACCCCTCTCCTCCTCCATTCACTGCCTCACGCACTGCTCCCTCACACAACCCGCAGCTCACAAACCGCCAACAACCACCATTAGCCTCTGTATCCACCACCAGCCACACCACAATTCTCAATCACCAACCATCACAAACTCCAGCCGCGTCAGACCCCCATTTAATCCACCTCAAGCAACCACCTGCGAACAACCACCATCAACCACGCTATTCCCCTGTTCCATTCGAACAGCAGCAACCTCACCAAACCACGACTCCGACCACCGCAGCCACTCAATTTCGGCCATCACCCTACCAATTCGCGCAATAAATAGAGCAAAATCAGAGCAAATGGCAAATTAATCAAGTTCAAGAAAACCAATAAGAGTTCGGTCGAAGTACGAGTCAGAAACTTTCAAAGTTTTGTAAATTGAAGAGGTGTGGTCAAACACACCCATGGTTCGGCCGAACCAACCCCGTAGTTCGGCCGCACCAACCCATGGTTCGACCGAACCATTTCACGAGCTATGCACATGGCTTTTAATAAGGATCGAACGGTGGTGTTTGCTTGATGCCGATTTTCAATGATGATGAGCGATAGTGATTTGATGATGATGGTTGTTAGTTTGTTTTGGTGAGATGCAAAGCATGGGAAAAACCCCATTTTAGAGTAGCAAATTTCGAAGAAGAAGAAGAAGAAGAAGAGGGGTCTGACAGGTTTTGGGGGTTTTGGGGGTTCTTTTTCCATTTCATTTTCTTTTATTTTATTTTATTTTAATTTTGTTTTTGAATTTAGTTTTAATTAGTTTTATTTATTTTATTTTATTTTGTTTAACTTGTATTATAAATAACCCCTTTGGGGTTATTTTCTTATGACTTTTAATCAACATTTTATTTTACCTAGATTAGATAAGTTTAGCCATTTTTTTATTTTCTCTCTTAGGGTTAGATTAGGATTTTCTCTCTCTAGTTTAGGGGTAGTTTTAGAGAGAGAAAGCTTGGATTTCCATGGAGTTTTTGAGAGGTTGAATAAGCAACTTTGTGGAACTTCTTTTCATTTATTCAATGAGCATTTTCTAACTTTCTCTCATCTTTATGTCTTTGCTTAATTCTTAGTTTTTGCTTTTGTTTGTTGATTTGAGTAGATTAATTAGTTTGTTTGTTTAATCTTGTTTTTATTCTTATTTTACCTTGTTTTCCATGTCTTTCTTCATTATGTTAACTTAGGTCTTGTTCTAGGGAATTAGGTGAAGTTTATATTAATGAATTGAATGATTGATTGTGATTATTATGAAATTGTTTCTTGATCATTGTGTATGGGTTATACTTTTATGGATTAGAAGCTTTCTAGCTAATCGATTCTATGCTCTTAATTGTGCTTTCAATCAATTGTGCGAAAGTGAGTTGGTTGAGAGCCCTAAATTCTTCCATACCTTTGCTAGGCTAGTTGCACGAGAGTGAATTAGTTTAGTAGGATAATTAACATGCTTAATTGTGCGAGAGTGAGTTAAATGTGTTGATGTTCCTAATCGAGGTCATTTTCATCTATTTGTATGATGTTGTTTAATACATTGATGTGATTGGATTCCACTTTCCCTAATTTTAGTTGTTTGTTCTTAATCGTGTATAGTTTAACCTCTCTCTATCTCACGACCTTTCCTAGTAGTCTAGTTGGCACAAATTAATACACTTAGTCCTTTTGGGTTCGACCCTTTACTTGCCACTAACTAGTTTAGTGTAAGTTTAGGTATTATAAATTTCTAATTTGGTTAGGGTTAGTAGTCCCAACGACCTACTTTTACCCGCGATCAAATTTTGGCGCAGTTGCCGGGGACTAAGGCGTTCATTAGTTTGTGTTGATTAGATTAGCTAGGTTCTTGTATATTATTTGATTTTTGTTTGATTTTCTTTGTTCTTTGTATAAAAATGGCATGCTTATCTTTTCCTCAGTTTGATGGTGAACCCTTCTATGCTTACTTTGAAAGACTAGATGGTTTCCTTAGTTACCGTGGGTGTTCTCTTAGTGATGCTTGTGGTATAGCTTATTGGGGCATGAATGATTATACTAAGGGAATGGTTGAGGACATGAATAATGGTAGATTTTGTCATTTGTCTATGCATGATGCTTGGGATTTCTTCACATGGCTTGCTAGGGATTCTATAGATAGAGAATCTCATGTTTCTTGTTATGATTCTCAATGCCAAGATTCTTTTAATTTTTGCATGAATTCTCTTGATACTTCTTATGTGCCTTGTGATGTTCCAAGTATGCAAATTGACACCT
The DNA here is from genome assembly GCF_001683475.1 of Chenopodium quinoa. Taxonomy (NCBI): domain Eukaryota; kingdom Viridiplantae; phylum Streptophyta; class Magnoliopsida; order Caryophyllales; family Amaranthaceae; genus Chenopodium; species Chenopodium quinoa. Next base: position 171,145 of record NW_018744572.1, on the reverse strand, counting down.
TTCCCCCTTATGCTCATTTTGATGAGGTTTGTGATAATTTTGATGATGTGCAATTTGACTTTGATCATGAACCTCAACCCAATAACATTGATGCCCATATTCTCTCTCAAATGCAATATCTCACCCAACAACTCCAAGAGCTTCAAGAGGAACAAAAATTGAGATAAGTGAGGCTTTCCAAAGTGATGAGTGATATGTTTGATTTAGATGGACGTGAGGCACCTCACTTGGAGTGTGAGAGTGTTGTTGAGGATGATGTAGGGCAAGGGTGTGAAGGTGAGGGGAGATTTTCTTGTGATGAGAGGATTTTTGAGGATTTTGATCCTTTTCATTCCCCATTTGAGCTTTATTTCCATCCTTCCCCTTATTCACCCCCTTTGAGAGCTTCCCTTGGTGTGTGAGTAAGCCATCTTCATGTTTGAATGAGGGATTTCATGAGGATGATGATGATGAGTTTGAGCAATCAAGAGAGATTGAGAGTCCCTTGAGTGGTGGTGGAGGAGTTGTGAATGAAGAAAATGTCGATTTTGAGGATTCCAACCCCCTTCCCCATCTTGATGAGTCCACCTTGCATGTTGGTGACCCTTCTATACATGAGTCTTTGGACTTATTTGAGGTTATGGCTAGTATGTTCATTGAAGGTGTAACAAATCATTATAGCCTTTTGAGAGAGTTCATTGGCAATGCTTCATGGGAAAGGGATGAGTTTGAGAGAAACCTTTATCCTTTCATGCATGGTTTAGAGACTCTAGGCTTTGAGGATCTTGAGGGAGTTGTTGTTCATCGTTGTGATAGAGAGGAGGATGAGGTTGTTTCTATTGGAGAGTTTTTGTTTGAGGGAGATGTGAGTCATGAGTGTTCTTTTGAGGATTCTATGATTGATTTTCATGCCCTCATTGGTGATGTGAGGCTTTGTGAGACCATTATTTTTGCTCCCCTTCCTCATGTCCCTTTCTCAAGGAAATTTGACCACATCTCCTACTATCCCATGTTCCTCCCTTCTTTTGTCAAAGAGCCTATTGAGGACCTTATCTTGTCTGATGAGACTTTTCCTTTTCATCCTCCTATTATTAAGGAAACGGGTGATTGTGCCACCCAAAAATATTTTGAGGAGAGTTTGCCTTATTTTTCTTCTTCTTTCTCTTCTTATTTTCTTGATTTTTCTTTTGATTTTTCTTTTTTCTTTTGGCATCTTCCTCCTCACTTACGTGCAATAATCTTATTGCACGTCCTTCTTCCTTCATTTGCCTACTTGTCATTCTATGAAATGTGTAGTAGTGCATTTGATAAGCTCTTGCGTTCGTTGCAATATTATTTACTAGAGGGGTCTCGCTTGGACGTTAAACAAGCCTTTCTCGGGAAGTAACCCGAGTTTTTATTGCTTTCATTTTCTTTTCTTTTTAGATTAGATTTTCTCTCATGGAAATGTTTGTGTGCCTTTTGCTAGGTATATAACTTAATATACACTTATGTATGGGTTTGGATCAAGAATTAAGGAAGTTTAATACCTATTTTTGCTAGCATATGGAAATCTAGATTCAATTCAAGAGGAAATCGGATTTGAAAGGTTAAATTGGTTCATTTGCGGGTAATTACACCCACTAATATCCGGTAATATCTTTCCTAGCTCTTTCTCTAATGGTTGGTGACTCGTTGGACTTGTGTTGGTTTGTTGGATTGATTTCTTTCTTTTCCCCTCCCATGGATTATTTTGTTTATATTTGAGTATATTGTCTCACTCAAGCTTGGGGGGAGGGTATTCTATCATATTTGGTGGGATTTTGATTCATTTATGCCATGCATTTGAGTATATGCATTTCCATGTCTTTTCTTTTATTTTGAAAAATCCAAAAAGATTTTTGTTTACTTTCAAGGTAATTTTGGCAAAATGTGTTTTGTTTGTTCTTATTTTGGACATTTTGTTTTGGGACTTGAATCCTTGAATGTTTTTCTTCCTAAGTGGTAAATGTATGCACGGATTGAGAGTGTCATTGGTTGAACCTAGGATACTTTATGCTAAGGTAGTCGGGTTAAGAACTTTTAGGGGTCCTTGAAGCCTTAGTTCACGGGAACGTGGTAAGATGGAGTTGCTCTCTATAATGGATTTGAAACCCTTGGCTGGTATTTGTTTGGTTATAATCCCTTGTGAGCTTCATTTGTTCTAGCCTTCATCACCTTGTTGAGCGGCTATTTAGGATCCTTGACTATGCATGTCTTAATCCTTGTTTTGACCTCTAGCTCCCAAGATCGTGACCGAGCCACTCTAGGGGAGGAAAAGGGCACCTTTTCTCATTTTTCTTTATCTTCTTTTTATTTTGTTACAAATTTGGTTTTCTATTTTGCATCGACCTACTTATTAACCAATTTGAGCCTAATGTTTCCCGCTCTTGTTTAAACCGCGTTACAAACCTAATGGCCTATGTTTACCAACCCTTTTAGTTAGTGAAGCATTGGCACATGAGGTTTGAGTTTTGAGAGTGTTGAAATTGAACAAGACATTTTGTGAATTGGTTTAAGTACGGTATTGAAAGTTGAGCTTGAAACGAAAATGCAAATAAGTTTGAGAAGAAAGATGCAATTCAAGAAAATCAAATGAAGTTTCAAGAAAAAGTCGTCCATAGTTTAAAAAAAAAAGGCAAGGACACCAAATAAGAGCTAAATATATATATATAAAGAAACAAAAAACACAAAAATATTTTAGTTTGGTTTCGTTTTCTTCCCTAGTTTAAGCATTGAGGACAATGCTTCGTTCAAGCTTGGGGGGAGCGTTACTTCGTTTTTGGTATATATTGTGTTAGTGTTGAATAAGCTTGGGGGAGATGGCATTATTGGTATTTTTGTTTGATATTTTGTGACTTCTTGAGTTTGTTTTTAAGAGTAGGCCACTCTTTTGCTTCACTTAGGAAATATCACCAAAATTTTCAAATTTTTACCCCGCCTTAACCCTTAGCCTTACGTTACAACCCAATAAAAGACCCTTGGACTTTAGTGGGGTTAAGTCAATGAACGGTGGAGGGAGATAGACTTCAAACCTATTGAGAGAGTATGCATAGTTGAGATGTCGGGATTACCTTCTCAAAGTTTTTCATTTCTTTATCTTTTTCCGGTTCCTTCGTGGAATCATGAGAAGCTAGCTTAAGGGTTGATTTGAACCTAGTGGAGAGAACGCGGCCCGATTGGTTGGGGCTAGGGTGGATTGTGTCCCCATTAGTTCTCTATGCTTAGTATATGTTATGTTTCAATCAACCATTGACATCTTGGAACGTGCATACATTTGTCTATATAGAAAGGTTTGCATTCATTGGTGCTTGTTCCTATCTCTTCTCCAAATATGAACTTTGTGTTTTCATTTTTTTTTTATGTCTCTTTTTTTTTTTTTTATTGCCTTGCCTTGTTTTTTGTTTAGAGTTGTGGGTTAAACTCTTAGGACACCCTCACGAGAGCACACTCGTCCTCTAGGGCGATCTAGGGGTTTAAAGGGCTTGTCTTTAGTTGCTAAAATTGACCGTGATTCATATTACAGTGAGTTAGTGTATATTCTTTCTCTTTTTAGCTTTTCTTGCGTGAATAATTCACTCTCCTTCTCCCGTGTTTCATGTTAATTTGCTCGAGGACGAGCAAAAGGTTAGCTTGGGGGAGTTTGATAAGTGACTTTTATGTCACTTTTAGGGTGTTTATTGAGTCGCTTTCCGGCTTATTTTCCAATAATTTAACTCGTTTTATCCTTTATTTCTATTATTTTCTTATTCTTGTCTTTTGTCTTTTATTTGAGTGTTTTGGTAATTTTTAGTGTTTTTGTGTTTAGTATCTTTATTTGATTAGTTTTAGTTTATTTTCGTAGTTTTAGTTAATAATTTCCCTCTTCTCTCGTTTTATTTATTTTCTTTTAGTTTCTAGCTTGTTTTATTTTATTTTTTTATTCCATTTAATTTGGTTATTTCTTTATTTTTATCATTTTATTTTACCTAGATTATATTAGTTTAGCCATTTTTTTTATTTTCTCTCTTAGGGTTAGATTAGGACTTTCTCTCTCTAGTTTAGGGGTAGTTTTAGAGAGAGAAAGCTTGGATTTCCATGGAGTTTTTGAGAGGTTGAATAAGCAACTTTGTGGAACTTCTTCTCATTTATTCAATGAGCATTTTCTAACTTTCTCTCATCTTTATTTCTTTGCTTAATTCTTAGTTTTTGCTTTTCGTTTGTTGATTTGAGTAGATTAATTAGTTTGTTTGTTTAATCTTGTTTTTATTCTTATTTTACCTTGTTTTCCATGTCTTTCTTCATTATGTTAACTTAGGTCTTGTTCTAGGGAATTAGATGAAGGTTATATTAATGAATTGAATGATTGATTGTGATTAGTATGAAATTGTTTCTTGATTATTGTGTATGGGTTATGCTTTTATGGATTAGAATCTTTCTAGCTAATCGATTCTATGCTCTTAATTGTGCTTCCAATCAATTGTGCGAGAGTGAGTTGGTTGAGAGCCCTAAATTCTTCCATACCTTTGCTAGGATAGTTGCACGAGAGTGAATTAGTTTAGTAGGATAATTAACATGCTTAATTGTGCGAGAGTGAGTTAAATGTGTTGATGTTCCTAATCGAGGTCATTTTCATCGATTTGTATGATGTTGTTTAATACATTGATGTGATTGGATTCCACTTTCCCTAGTTTTAGTTGTTTGTTCTTAGTCGTGTATAGTTTAACCTCTCTCTATCTCAAGACCTTTCCTAGTAGTGTAGTTGGCACAAATTAATACACTTAGTCCTTTTGGGTTCGACCCTTTACTTGCCACTAACTAGTTTAGTGTAAGTTTAGGCATTATAAATTTCTAATTTGGTTAGGGTTAGTAGTCCCAACGACTTACTTTTACCCGCGATCAGAGCCCTTCCTGACGGCTTTCCGGTCAGCTTTTGCTTTGTCAAGGCCGCGCAAAGTTTCTCCAAGGCACGTAGGCATAGGAGATCTCCCAGATTCAACATGTTTAGGCACAGATGCTAGACTAGCATGTCCTACCTCACCATTTGCAAATAAAAGCTTGCTAAACATGCAAAAAATATAAGCCCTTCTTCGGTATACATGATAAGACTCAGAGACATTGCGAATGATCAAGGGGGATGGGATGGTTTCATACAAGGCAATAAGATGAAAATCAAGAAGCTTTATGCTGCTATTAGGCCTCAAGTCCCTAAGGTTCCTTGGAAAAGGGTCATTTGTCACAACTCCTGGCAACTCCTAAAAGTGTGTTTATCTTGTGGCTAGCTTTGTGGGATAGGCTTGTCACTAAGGATAGGTTGCTACAATGGCACATCTCTTGTGATCCAAGGTGTTTCTTTTGCTTGAATAGTAATGAAAGTGTTCAACACTTATTCTTTGATTGTGAGTACTCTAGACAGGTTTGGAACAAAGTTTTGAGTATTTTACATGTCTCCAAGCCTGTTCAACAGTTTGATGATGAGATTGAATGGTTGAAGAAAATCTGCAGAAGTTCCAGAATGAAAAACAAAGTGATCCAAGTTGCCTTCACTGAAACAGTCTATGGTATTTGGATACAGAGGAATGCAGTTTTGTTTACTGGTTGTTGCAAGCCTGTTGATGTTCTAGTTAAGGATATTATCTTTCATTCAGCTTGTAGAATCCCAGCTGGAAGCAAGTACTTGATTGTATAATTTCCTTCTTAGTTGGTTTTGAAAGGGAGCTGCAGGTTTGTTGTTGCTCTGTTCTGATTTCAGGTTGCTGTTGTTGTCCTGAAGTCTGCAGCAGCTTGTGTTGCTGTTTGCTGCAGCTTGGTTTGCTTGGGGCTGCTCTTGATCTGCAGCTGTTCTGTTCTGGCAGACTGTTCTGATGTAGCAACTGCTATTTTGTCCTGCTGCTGCTGTTTCTGGTCTGCTACTGCTGCTGTTCTGGTCTAGCTGTTGTTGGTTTGCTGCTGTTGTTGTTGGTTTGCTGCTGGTGTTGTTCCTTTCTGTTCAGCTTGTCTGTCTGCAAATTTGCTGCAGTTTGTGTGCTGTTTTTGGTTTCTTGTCTTGGCAGCTGGTGGTTTAGTGTTTCTCTTCTTTTTAGCTGCTTTAGCTTCTGTATTTGCTTGTATAGGCTGGTTTTGATGCTTTAAGTTGTTGTTTTTGCCTATTTTTGTGTGCTGCTTTGTCTTAGGTGTTCTTGTCTGATCCTGGCTCTCAGAACCCTTCCTAGAAGGTGGTTGTGAACTTGAGTCCAGTAGTTGTCCTTGTTTCTCTCAAGCACCCTTCCTAGAAGGTGGTTTGGGTAGATTCTTGGACTTTTGGTGTTGGTTAGGCCTTTTTGGTCTGTGGTGTTTGGGGTTGTTACAACTTAGCTTCTTGTAAGTTTGTAACTTTCTTATTTTGGCAATAAATTTCTTATTTTCCAAAAAAAAAAAAAAAAAAAAAAAACTCAGAGACAGGGCGATTGAAATATAAATTTGCAAGTTTTTCTAAGTCTACCTCATTACCACACACAATTCTATCTGGATCTGTCAGATTCAGATGGCGTTCAAAGTCTTGGTAATAATACTCGCGTAGGGTAGGCATGGCAATAAGATTTCTGGCATGAAACCCAAAGATGGCACCGAATTCCTCCGGCAGGGGACAAATTTCATCGTCAAATTTAAAACAATGTGTTTCTAGACTCCAATAGTCTAATGCTGCCCTAAGAAAATCATGTTCAATCGCTACATGTCTCAGGGCTAATAAACCCTAACATGAAACAATTCCAACTCTTTTTTGTCAGCATTGGTCAAAAAATAAGACCAGTTGCGCAATGTATTATCAAAATTCTGAGATATTATTATTTAAACATGAAATTCTAATTATTTTAGGTTTCGTAATTATGCATATCACAAATATACTGGTCCTATTTTATAGCAAAAACGCTCGAAAATACTCAGAATCTATCTTTCTATACGTGTAAAGCATACCGTTGCAAAATACGTGCACTGTGACACGGGAATTACCACCGTGTCACGGGAAGTTATGCCGTGACACGGTGTACAGTGATGTGTCACGGTGCATACCCGTTTTCTTTTTTTATCCTTTTCCTATATTTATCCGGATTTTTATTGTTTTATCTTCACCGTTTATCTTGTGATTCTGTTTTTCGAGAGTTTCATTCCTAATAAAATTCTCAATTTTTTTATTATTATTTTTTATGTTATTTTTACCTTTATTATTTTATTTTATTATTTTTTTATTACTTTATTCTTATTTCTATTCATCTTTATTATTTTATTTTATTTTATTATTTACTCTTATTTCTATTATTATTATTTTTTTTTTCTTTCTTTGGGGAAGTTGTAAACCTTGTCCCAATTCCATACTGTAGACACCCTTTGTGTCTCCCCAAAATTAAACCCGGTGATGAATACCTTTCATGTCATTTGATTATCGAACAAAGCGAAAGTGTGAAAAGTCTAGTGATGAGGATGTTTTTATTAAAATATCTCTTCTTTCTGTTTTTGAAAATATTTCTTTACTTATCCTAATTTTGAAAAACGTCCATTCCAGTTTATTTTGGTCCATGACATGGGTCCAATAATGGTGTTGTTGGATGGAACTTGAAAAGACCTTTCCAACGATATATTATAAGCCCAATTCCGATGAATAATGAGGAAGTTATAGCCAAAATACTAAACTAGGCCCAAACCGGATTTTACCTACGACCCAATGATCATGTGGAGGGTCCAAAGGTTTAATCCTATTCTTAAAATAATTAAGATTAATTAGAAACTTCCATAAGTTTCTAAAAGATCTTAATCATCCTTTTTGAAAAGATAAGATTAAAGAATTTGAGTTAAATAAAAACTTTCCTTTTTCTTAAATCCTAATTCTATTCAAATTTAAAGATGTTCAAAGACAGTCAAATATAATTTTCGTGCCACATTATCTTTATCCAAATTTTATATTGTTGGATAGATCTTGAAATTATCTTTCCAATGATATATTATAATATTAAATCAGAGTTATAACGAAAAAGATATGAATTAGATACAAAACTCTATCTAAAACTAACACCGTCCCACTATTTCGGCCATATCTTTTTATATACAAAAGGTTTTAATCTTATTCCAATTGTATTGGAAAGTAGAATCCAAGGTCTTTCCAATGAAATCATATGCCTTATTTGGACTTCTGGATCAAAAGATATAATAAAAACAAAATCCGCAAAAACTGTTGTCCATCGAGTTTTATTTCGATTCGAATTCGGATTCTTTTCTTATTCTTCAACCCTCTTTTTTCTCTATAAATAGAGTCCATATCTCCCCTTTTTCAATCACCAACTCTCATCAAGGATTTCTTTATTCTCTCTCTCTTTTATAAACTACCCTTTTACAAACACAATTCCTCATACATTAGCACTAGAAACACCTAGCATAATTCGAAGTTGCCTTCGCCCTAGACGTGAAAGGTTTTAATTTCTGAGGGTTTGGTCCCAAATCTCTCTTTCAATTATTTAATTTAATTATTTGTTTTATTATTTTCCTTGAAGTTACTAACGCGTGTATTTTGTTATTAGAATGAGGTACGAGGCATCCAAGTAAGTGCCTTAATTAACTTATTGTTATTATGATATAGAAATCATGTCTAGGTTGTTATCATGATTCCTAGTGTCATGTTATGATGTTTTTCTTAATTTGATGTTTTGAATAACAACAATGATTTCTTGTATCATGTTTAGGGAAAAGGTTATAATATCAAATAGATAATTATGATTCCTGCGATGCTTCCTATTTTCTTAGCTAATATTCATGTTAGTATCATGTTAAAGCTTTGATTTTTATTTTTTAGTGACATGCTAGGGTTTGTTATTAATCTTGTTAGTATCATTCCTAGGATCTTGCTATTAATATTATGCTTTATTGTTAACATGATTATTTTAATTATGATTATTATGATTACTATTATAATTATTATTTTTATGATTATGATGATTGTTGCTTGATATTATATTTTATTGTTATTGCTTGATCACACCTTTTATGCATGTTTAAAGAAAATTTGTACTTGTAATCACGCTTAACGAGATGATTAATAATCTTTTTAGGGTTAATTTGATTATAATTCAAGTGATCGCCAATAATAGGTTTATTTGTGCATTAATATCCAACCAACATAGATAAACAGGTTTAGGGTTAATCCTATTGATTGCATGTTAGTCAGAAAGCGCACATGAATACGATCAAAATAAAGTAGAGGTCTATTATTAGGGCAGGTTCAATCTCTTTTAGGTTGGATTTGTACCTTCATCCCCGAACTACTAGTCATGGTTCAAGACCTATTGGAGTTGACGATCTCTTGGATCGTTAAGGGGTGTAACCTTCTGTGAACGGTTTACAAGTTCCTAAAACTTGTTGGCGACTCTTTTGCTCTATCTTCTTTCCCTTTGGACGCCACCATACTTTAGTGTATGACCACAGTGGGGTTCAAGCTAGGGATAATGCTTGAAATATTCCCTACACATCCTTGTTTATTTTGGAGGAGTTGTAAAACTTATCCCTTTTTTCTTTTCTTTTTATTTCTTTTTTCTTTTGGGGAAGGTCGGTACCCTCCACTTACGTTTTTTTTCACGTCATTAATAAATACACAATCACACACAATGCATCTCAAGCACACACTAACACACACTAATGAATGCATAAACTGTGAATAATGTACAAAATGAGTCATAATGCATAAGCAGCGTCAAGTGTCACCAACTAAAGTACAAATAAAGACCCACGGTCAAAAATCTGTAGAAGTAGAAGAGTGAGGATCGGTGTTATCTCCAGCTTGTGAATACGGGAGCGGTGAGCCAAAGAGTCCCGCCATCATCCGGGTACGAGGAGTAGTATCCCTACTAGTCACTGTAACTCCAGTAACAGTCAAACTCAAAGCAGGACCCGTCTAACTTTCAAACTGCATAGACTGACTCTAAGAGGTAGGAAGCGTCGGTGGAGGCATCGTCCCATACACTGGAACTGAAAACAAGCCTGGCATCGGTGGAGGAAGCGCCCCAGACGATGGAGCTGAGTATAGGCCCTGATCCATAAGAGTGATAACTGGCCTGAACTCAGGCTGTGAAGACTGTGAAAACAACTGTCGTTGCCACTGACCCTGAAAGTGCTGGAACGACTAGGAAGATTGAGGCTGCTGCCACTGAGCCTCTTGAAACGGCTGAGAAAGCTGAGGCTCCTGCTGAGACTGAGAATGTCGACGAACCTCAAGAGATTTTCTGCCATGACTAGGCTCCCCCTCGTCCGAGCCTCTATGCCTCGAGCGCGAGCGAGACCTCCGTCGCTCCTGAAAGACACAAAATCAGAAGATGTCAATTGTGCAAAATAGAAAAAATGGTAAAAATGAGAAAAAGTAAACATACCTCAAGAACATTGCTAGATTCACCCCGACAACTCGCACCACGCCGAAGCTTGATGATGCAGTACTTCAAAGCGTCAACCAGCTTCATGAATCCCATCATCTCCGAGCGGGTAGGCTGAGAACAAAGCAGAGAAAAAATCAGTAACAAGCGGTATTAAAAGGGATGAATAATGTATCAAAAAGCTTACCGGCTCAAAAACATCAGGCAAAGACCCTTGCGCGTCAACAATATGGTCCTCGGTAATACCGATCGGCCCCGGGTAGCGGACGGATTGAGGCGGGATCTCAATCTTCCCCACACGGCGAACAATCGTCTGAAAATACGATCGAATAATCAGGTTATTCGACGGTTTAAACAGAGACTAGCAACAAAATTCTCAAAAGAAATCATACCTCAGGAAGACGGGGTAGAGGAGCCAAGGAGGGAAGCAAATCCTGCGCATAATCGCCCTCCATACGCACAAGCTCCTGCCAAGGAAAAGTGTAGAGCTCTCCCTTGTTTATTAACTCCCTAAGTAAGCTAGAGTCCAGCATCGACTCCGGTGGAGACAAGGGCACCACAAAGCGATCACCACTGTGCTGACGAACGACACGCTCCCCCAGATACCAGAAAAAGCGTCTAGTACCAACAAAAATAGTGCGGTACGCTGAAAGCTGCAAGGCCTTGGGAAGATTAGTCATCCCAGCCCAAGGCCGATACTGGATATCAATAACAACATGAAAATCATAAAAAGTTGCAATGAAACGCCGAAAATAACGTCAAGGTAGAAAATATCAGGCTACAAAAGTAATTCTTACACCAACAGAAGAGGTGCCTCGGCGTAACAGCCCGCGTAGCGCAGGGACAAACTCTGCTCGTGACTTGCCTCACTCACGCCAGCTGGCTCCGACAAGGAAGTCATGGACCGCTCCACGACGCCGTCGAGAGGCCAATTTCGGAAAGTACTCATAGAAACATAACTGCAATGAAAAGTAAACTTTGAGCACATGAGTCGAACAAATTAAAACAAAATAAGAAGAAGAAAGATCGTCACCACTACGACTCTCCATAAACCGTAGACAGTGACAAGGGCCTGGTCGTTCAGCTGCCTACAACCATGACGTAACGGCAAGAGAAGATCGGCATATCCAAGGCTGGCTCAGCTAAAGGATCCTATCTCACTGATCCTGAGCAAAGAAGGAAGGTAGCAAACGAGCGCACGCGAACTCCTATCAAGAGAAAGAGTCATGGAAATGAGAATCAAAATGAAGATCTGCACTCGCTGCTCAAGTGATGTCTCATCCATGTCAAAACCACGGGCCAGAACAGAAGCCAACTCTTATCGCCCACTCCTAGGACTACCTCGAGACACCGGCTAAGTCTTGATGTGCTGAACGATCGGACCTAAGAAATCGGCTGCCTCAGCCTCCCCCCAAGAAAGATCAGACATCTGCTGTACAACCCGGTTGGTGAAGCGTAGAGCACTGATCATGCTAAAATCCAGAGGGGTCATTGTCATCTCCCCCCCAGTCAAAGTGTTGGAAGTATCCCAAAAATAATCCAACAACGCGCGAACGATTGTTGCGCCACAACCCCGGGGGCTGCAAAACCCTACGATCGCTGAATAAAAATCTACTAATTCAGCAGATTCCCACAAGGCGTTCGTAACAGGATCCCTCGTGATAATCCCAAGAAGTCGAGGAATCAAATCTCTAGCTTAGGAACCGTGATGGCGAAGCGTGCCATCGACTATGCCGACAAGTGGATGGTGAGAAACGTGGTTCTCACAGCAGAAAACCAACTCATCTGACGACCACGGAGGTGGAACCCACCTGCCCTTACTCGAAGTAGGACGAGGCTCCGTCTCTAGGGCGTCGTCGTCCATGCCCTTAGGAACTGTGGGAGTGTCCTCTCGAAAAGCCTGACGCCGACCACGAGTGGAAAGATCGCGATCCCGTTGTCTAGGCATGCTATTACAAAAATAAAAATCTAAATGCTTAGCATCATTTCCTAAGTTATTTAGTTATTTATTCCAAATGGCTTAAGGGTTATTTCAAGTTGCATTTTCTATTATACGCTAAATTTTTACCTCAAAGGCTAAAAATTAGCAAAATAATGGAATTATTTCTAGTATTTAGTTTCTCCATGACGAACTAATACTATGTTCTCCTAATTGCATGATACTATGTTCTCCTTGACAATGTAGTACATACACTAAACAAAACATGTTTCAAAATTGCACAAAAACAATAGATCAACACATCACGGCATATTTCACAAGATCTACAACCAATATGTCATCAATTCAAGTGCAAAGAAACGACAAAAATAACAAGAACACCATTTCACAAAAGTAGTACCAAAAAGGGGGATTTGCTCAATTCTTCACCAAATCATGCAGTTTTTGTCTCAAACCGCTCGCAAGCACACATACATACATATACAAGCTAATTCATGGCAAGAATTTCAACATAAAACCTCAAAATCAAAAATCCCAAAATTAATTTTTTCAAGGGTTTTTTTTTTTATGAAAGCTACTCAAATTTAAGCAAAATTCGAGACGAAAAGCAAGAGAACTTACATGGATCTTTGTAGGAATTCAAAAATAAGTAAGATAGCATAAATTTGAGTGAATTTGGTGAAGAAACAAGCTCGGAAAGCTTGAAACTGCTCAAGAAAAAGTGCAAAATGCAGCAGCCAAATACCGCGGCACGGTTAGCCAAAGCCGTGACACGGTGTTCAAGGCCCGTGTCGCGGTGACCTTCTAACGGAGACGATGAGAACCGGAACAGAAGCAGCGGCGAGCAGTAGCGGAGAAAAAAAAGAACACAGCAGCAGAACCGCCATGTCACGGTGACTGAAAATGTGACACGGTGACGACAGACGTGCGCCGGTGCCAAGCTGACGTGGCACGGTAGTTCTCAGAATTAAAAATAAAAAATTTAAGGAGAAAAGAAGAACAGGGAGGTGAAAATGGTGAAAGAGCAGCATGAAATGGAAAATGGAGGCTCAAATTTAAAGAGAAGAGCATCCCGTTATACACCCCCGTTTCCCGTGCCACGGTGACCTTTACCGTGTAACGTCACAGAACTGACGTGGAGCACGTGTATTTTAGCTGGTCAAAAACACTAAAATCAAGCATTTCACCATTCTGCAACCACAAAAATCCCGCGTCACGGGATCTTATGCCGTGTGACGGGACTAGCTGCCGTGTCACGGGAGATTTTCTTCGGGACATGGTGGTCTCACGCGTGACCTGCACGCTCCTTGAAGCTGTCAACGAATATTCCTGGCATTTTGACAAAAATTGCACGATTTTCCGCACAAATTGGACAGTTAGTTTCTCACTAAAATTACGCAGAGAATTCAAACTGGCATTTAAAGGGTATCAAAATTACCGTTTTACCCCTAGCAAGCCTCAGAGTCAATTTGTCGACATTGTAAACACCTAATATGGTCGGATAGTCGACTTGAAGGTGTGAATCATCCGCGGCCAACGTTCAGGGATAATTGAACCATCATACACTTACAAGTTTCAGCAATTATATCAGATGTCGGTTTTCCTTAGGCATGGAAAACATTATTGGTGGATTTTTCTTCAAGTATAGAAAACCGCCAAGTCGGCTTTCCTCAAGCATGGAAAGCGTTATCGGTGGATTTATCTTCAAGTATAAAAAACCGCCAAGTCGGCTTTCCTCAAGCATGGAAGGCATTATCGGTGGAATTCTTCAAGCATAGAATAGCACCAAATTCATACGTCGACTTTCCCCAGGCATGGAAAGTATCATCCGGTAGATTTCTTCAGGCTTAGAAAGCTACCAAATTCATCAGTCGGCTTTCCTCAGGCATGGAAAGCATTTCAACAAACGTCATCTGGTGGATTCCTTCAAGCATAGGAAGCTGCCAAACTCATTTGTCACCGATACACTGGTGTCATATATGTATTCTATCCCTTTACTCTTTTATCTGTGGAACTAACATTTTTTCTGCAGGTATTGGCGTATACAAAGTGATTTAGGATCGCAGAACGTCTTAAATCATTCTCCGTCCCTATCGGCTACTTTGACTATCGTTTTCAAAACTGGCGTTTCTACAAACTCAGTCAAAGTGGGGGCTTTTGTAGACACCTAAAAATGTCTCCCCAAAACCAAACCCGATGATGAACAACCTTTCATTGCCACTATTAATCGGGTTCAATATTTAATCCCAAGAGTGCTTAAAAAATCGTATTTAATTAAATTCAATTTTTGAATAGTCCATGGATTAGTCTTGATGTTTAGTCAAAGCATAGTTTTTTAATTTCAGCCCAAACCTTTTTTATTTTATTGTTTTATTATTTATTTTGGCCCAAACCTTTTTTATTGTTATTTATTTTAGCCGAAATAATAATAATTAATCAGAAATGTCCCGAAAATATCAATCGGCACTTAAAATGCTGAATGAAATTAGGGTTAAAAATGAATTTAGACGGAAAACGGACTACAGACTCCAGCGTCACGGCATTTTTCCACCGTGTCACGGGAAACTGTCCTGTCTGACAGTGGGATTCTCCGTGACACGGGGCACCTGCTGTGACACGGGGGTTTCCGTGTCCAATCCAGCATTTTGTTTCCCGTTCACTAAATATTTCCCGCGTCACACAGCAGTTCACCGTGTCACGGGAATGTTCCCCGTCTGACGGTGGGATTTCCCGTGTCACGGTGCACTTTGCCGTGTCTCGGTGTACTTTTTTAGGGTTTTTATCTTTTTAGGGTTCCGTGTGTTCCCTCAGCACATTTTTTCTATAAATACCCCCTCATTTCTGATGTACGGAGTATCAATCAATTCTCTAATTTTTCTCTCTTTTATGCTCTAGCCTAAACACTACACTAGCCTACCTTTCTTCTTTCAAAATACCTTCTTCAAGCACTCCAAGGAGTCCATACTTTACTCGTGGTTCTGTCCTTAAGCCAAGGCGTGAAAGGTAGAACTGTTTGAGGGTTTGGCCCCAAATCAACTTAATTTAATTTAATTTAATTATTGTTTTATTATTATTTCCTTGAAGTTACTAACTCGTTTATTATTTTATAGTTGCAAGCAAACAGAATCAAAGTAAGAATTATGTTCCTTTTATTTCTATTATTTTTCTAACAATTTTATATTATTGGGATTATTGTTAAATTGCTTCCAATATTAATGTTTATTCTACTATTATTATGATCACCATATTGCATGTTTAAAGGTTCCTTTTTAATCTTTTTGTTTAATCAAGTGATCACTAATATTCTTGAATTATGTGTTGCATTAATATTTAACCAATTTAGTCTAATAATAGTTTGGAGCAAATTGAATATTTTGTTTATATGCCTTTGAGATCGCATGAATCACTTTTCACTGTAAGAATCGAGTAGAGGCCAATACGGGCGAATGTGACTCCATGACTAACTTCGTACCATCATCCCCGATCCTCCTTTCGTGGTTCTGAACCATATGGAGTTAGTAATCTCATGGATTATGAATGGGGTGTAACCTTCACGGGTCAATCGTTGTTGCATATAGTTGTCCCTTATCGTAGTTGCCTTTTATGATTCGTGAACGGTTTACAAGTTCCTTAGAAACTTGTTAGCGGCTCCCTACTTTCCTTGTACCTAATCGTATTATGTCAATTCCCACTTCCTATGAGTGCCAAGCCTAATCACCATATGCTTTAACATAGACGCACTTCGAGTGACTCCTACAGCTATATGTGGCTTTGAGAGAAGTCTTTCCAGGGACGTCACATTTACTCTGTACATGGCACATCAACAAAGATGTGGAGGCTAAGGTGATGAAGATGTTCGGGAACAAGAAGGTTGGTGCCAGTTTTAAAAATGGCAAATGGTTCAAAATCGTGAATGCAAGAACCCAGGCGGAGTATGATCATGCTCTAGCTACCATGAAAGTGAGGTGGGCAAGATATCCGGCAGTGATTCAATATGTTGAGATAACATGGCTTTGTCATAAGGAGAAATTTGTGACATATTAGACAAACCAGGTTCTTCACTTTGGTAACACCACCAACTGTAGAGTTGAGAGCCAACATTTAGCAGTGAAAACTTGGTTTGAATCCTCCATAGGTTAGTTGTTTTATTTTATTAGTTGTTGTCGTTATTACGTAATTGTAATTATAATAAAACATTAAAATGTATTTACTAATTTGAATTAATGGCAGGTTCTTTGGATACCGTATGGGCCCGAGTCCATTGTCATATCGGTAATCAAATCATACAAATTCGTAATGAGTTGGAGGCATCAAGGTCTAAAATTGGTCAGATGTGCAGACGGTTGCCACTGTCACGTATAAATGGCAAAGTGTCTCAACATTGCTTGAAAGAGCTTCATAACGAGACGAAAAGGATGCGGGATCTGAGTTAATAGGTCTATGAACGTTGTGGGAGTGCTATGCGTGTGACCCATGGTGTTCCATGTGCTTGCCAGATACATGATTCGATAGTTGCACAGACAGGATTGTATAGCAGCCAAATTCATTCTTTCTGGAAGACATTGGTTATTGGTGATGGTGTTAACATTCCTGAAGTGGTTAATGATTCGACTGAGGAGGCTGCACATTTTCGATCCCTAATTGATGAAGTAATGGAAAGTGACCCGGCCGTACGTCGAAATGTAACGCGAATCATTGAAGAGGAGCTACATCCGGATCATACACACCTTGAAGAACCACATGTGAACCTCAACACTCGTGGTCGACCGAGGAACAATGACACCAGGCATGATCAAAGTTATTTCGAGCATGTGAACCGTCAACACACTCAACGTGGTGGTGACCCACAACCAGGTAATATTAAAATTCTATTGATTTAGAAAAATATATGTAATATTAATATATGTAATATTAATACTTGTAGCTTTACTAATAATTTATCTTTTAATTATGTGTAGTAGATCCGTGTGACATTAGTCAATGCAGGTATTTGAATCTGCTTCTAGGCCCAATGTTGCTGTACATTTCATCTTGGAAGGATGTCATTGGTGATGGGAACTGTGGCTTTTATTGTGTCGCCGACTTCTTCTATGGAGATCAGGCGCTGTGGTTTGACGCTCGGGAAACAATAGCGAATGAGATCGCCGGTCATCCTCATTCGTACGAACGGATTTACGGGCTTGGACGACTTTGGATGAACGTAGAGCGTATTCGATGGGATAGTGGGGCTGTCGGGGAGTGGCATTGGATGGTTACAATTCAATATTTATTTCCTATTGCTACGTGGTTCAATGCAAGGGTGATTTGTCTCAGGGTAGGCCTAGTACCAACTTGCTACTACCCATGCATCACAGTCTTACCGCTGAGGGCACACAACGGGATTCGGACACCGAGTCGAGAGTTCGTGATTGCTACAGTTGGTGGATCACATTTCATCCGTCTTGACCTTGTACCTGATTTGCCTCTCCTGCCGATCGCCGGTTGGTGGACTGAACACCACGAGGATGTAGGAGTTTATAGGTACTACGCAGCGGAAAAACATGAATCATATTCAATCTAGTACCAATCCCAAGAATCACATGCATTACACACAAGACACATAATCATACCTTTGACGCGTGAATTCCACAAAGCTATTCAACAGGCAAATCAAGGAGAGAATAAAGCCCCAAGCGTTGCTCCTCTACTTAGTCCACGAGATTCGAACGAGCCGTCCACCAATACTAGATTGGTCGAGTGATTGAGGAAAACCGCGATCACCACCTTTACGGACAATCGACCACCGCACGAACCACCACCACCACGACACACCACCGGCGCCTAGGAGGAGGAGAGAGCCGTGTGAGAGAGGACTATAAGAGGGGTTGGGTTTTGTGTTTGCTAATTAGGGTTTGATCACACTGATCAGATAATTTCTTACTTGCTGCAAACCTAGGCACCTAGTCTATTTATAATCTCATTATAATTAGACTAGGGCACGAAGCCTAAAACTCCCTTGTCCACTCTATATGGCCGGCCACCTAGAGTGATGAGGCCCGTGATGGGCCTCGTCCTCTAATGCTCGATCTAGCCCCTTTGTGTGACCTTATAGGATCCGTCCAATAGGGCTTTGGGCTATTTTACTAGTCCAAAATCATTAGTACCTCTAGCTATGGCAAAACGACGACCCAAATGTACGAACTTAATTATCTCCATAATTTGATCCAATTATATATCTAGTAATTTCACACGACGAAGACATAACTCCTTCAATCTCCCACTTATCTAAGACAAGGGTGCAATATTCAAATTCCTTAAGTCAATATATGTGTCGATTTGATAATATGATTGCATCACATGTCGAGATCATATTAATCTACAAATCGTTTCTTGAAATCTGAGTTAGAATTACAAAACCAAATGAATACTGTGTAATACATTTGAACGCGGCCACGTATTTTCTGAATTCTCCCCCTTCAAGCGGCCATGACACATTTCCTAATTTAATAGGTAGACTCTATCCAATCTTGTGGTAACATGACTCCCACTCAACTTCTGAAATAACCGGAAACACCCTTTATAATCTCTAGTTACGGCTAGACGTTTAAGTGTACCACAGTCACAACATCCATTGAATGAAATCAATGTTCCACTCATGTCAAACGGATCCACTAATATATACGGAAGCTCTATACTTAAACTTCAAAGTAGGTCAATAGTTCGATCATGCATCATTCATGCATATCCAAGTGATTGACCGAGCATCACTATGCCCCTATAGCCCATGAAACTGCGCTATCCAATCAATCTTACATGCTAGTCCATTTATTGAAATCATTTATGTCCACTTTAATGAACTCGAACTAGGAACTTTAAATAATGTATGAATTGTGTTCACCTGTGGGGTTTCAATTCACCAGGTCATCAACCTGATGAGCCCATCAATTCATAATTATTTTGGACATTTTATTTAATTTCCAAAACCATAATTAAATAAGAGAAATAATAATTTCTGTTTTAAACATAATTCTGCAAATTGATGAATTTCTCATGTAATATGATTTCTCAAAACATATACAACTTAAATTACACAACTTGCTTCAATCCTAAGACTTTAATATGACTCTCATACCTTAGTCCATGGAAGGGGTTTAGTGATTTCTCACTCATAATAAAACTTTGCTAAACACGACCTTCCACTGGTCAATGATCTCATAATTGAGGTGATATCTCATATCCTTTTGTTTGGATTTGTGATGTGACTCTGGCTCCTTTGTTTTGGGCAAAGGTGACCTATTAGTTACATGACCTTTTAATCCGAACTTCCTCTGTAACTATCTTACTATAGTTTAATACACATATTCTGGCATTGAGTATGCAACAGCTCTCTGCTTTGAACTCTTCAAGCTCACTGTCCTTTTCCATCTAGACACAAATATGTATTTAGATCACCATCTAGAATCATCTTGCCTATTTGGAAAACTTGCATTCGTGTAACCTTTTGACAACTTGCTTAAATTACCACTCTAGAAATATTCCTTTTAGTGCTTCTCAAGTACTCAAGGATCTATTTTTGGTAGTTCTTTGTATGCTTATTCTGAATTTGCTTGAAACCTGCTACATATGTACAAGTCATATGCAACATCTTGCTCTGTACATTTCATGGCACATATAATGAACCTTTTGCAAAAGCATGAGGTACATTATCCATACAACTCAACTCTATTAGCTTTTGAAGGCACTGAGTCTTACTGAGTGTATTACCATGAAACATGGGAAGACATCCTCTCTTAGAGTCTTGCTTCATGAACTTGTCAAGATCCTTATCAGCATAAGTCTCTCGATTCATTCCAATCATTCTTCAAGATTCACTTCATGGATCTTAATTCCCAATATGTATTCAACATCTCCTAAGTCTATCATATTGAAACAATCTTTTTAACCACTGCTTTACTTGACTTATTCAAGCATTGATATATCATTTCATATGAATTGTATGTCAACTACATACTAGACTAAAAGACCAATTACTCCCACTAAACTTCTTGTCTCTACAAGAATTCTTTCGTTCTACTAAGGAAATCAAACTGTTTGATTGCCTAATCAAAACGAATGGTCCAACTCCTTCATGCTTACTTCAATCCATAAAATGAATTTCTGAAGTTTGCAAAACTTTCTAGAAATTTCTGGATTTCAAACTCTTAGGTTGTATCATATACATGTTCACCATCAAGAACATTTCATGAAGGTGATTTTTGATCTCCATAACTAGAATAATCCGAATAGGCTTACCCAACTAATAGGTTTGACCCTATTTGTAAGACTATTATGGACTAACACATTTTTACAAACATGGAGTCCATACTGGATTTCATAGCTTTAAGCCATATCCTGAGTTGGCATTTGTCCAAATCTTGCTTGTAGGCCATGGATTCTAACCATTCTAATAAGAAAATTTTAGAATCCACATTTTCTCAGAATTTCATCAAACTGTTTGTTTTGATCCCAAGTAACCTACGATAGGTATGAGCGAAAATAGAATTATTCTCTTCAACTCTTTGAAGTCTTTCATTCTATTGGAACGATAGAAGCCTCGCTAGTTGAATTAGCTTGCTTCGACACATGTTTTATCAAATTAGCTGTTTTCATATGCCTTCGTCTCTGATGTAGTGTTATCCACATCCATTTGTTGCTCGTCTCGAATCTCATCGAGATCTAACTTTAACTTTACTCCCACTTGGCTTTGTAGGAAGACATTCTTTCTATAAAGACACTATCGCGAGCAACAAACACTTTGTTTCTACGCGATTGTAGGAATAATACCTATTAGTTTCCATGAGAAAAAACCCATGAAGAACTACTTTTCTGATTTAGGGTGTATTATGTTATCTTTGTAAACATTTTACATGGATTTCATAACCCTTAATCTTGTTTAGAAAAGATAACTTTTGGAACATTTCCAAATCATAACTCTTATAACATTTTTTCTTCTGCTTTGGTTAAGTTTCCTGTTTAGTATATTTGCAATTGTTGTTATTCTAATGCATATCCTCAAAACGATATTTGTAAATTATTAAATTTTGGATCGAACAATGGCAAGCAAAGTTTGATTCCTTCTTCATAAACATACAATTGAATTGTAATATTTCTGGATTGTGAATTAATTCAACAATTCCCTTTAGATGATCATTCCTTGTGAGTAAAATATTTATCACAACAATCATATTGTGGTGTTAAATTGTTTATCTCAAACTTATTTTACATTTCATTTTTGGAATTTTGAACATTTCAATGTTTCCAAGATTTACTTCATTAAGTAATTATCGATATATTTACTTAAATCGTTAGTAAAAGCAATGAAATAGTCAAATCTCTGTGCTAATTTTGAACTCATTGGTTCACATACATCATATGTATGAGTTCTAAAAGGTCATTTTAACTTCTTTTACCCTTTCTACTAAAAGGCAACTTGGTCATCTTAACTTATCAAGCATGACTTCTAATTATCAAGTGATTCATAATCATATAAGAATGAGAGTCCATCCAAAATTTTGGATGTGCAAATGGTTTATGTGACCCAACCTTACTTTGTTATAAGTAAGTGTACCTTGAATCATCTAAATTTACTTTTGTGATCTACGTATATCAATGTCATAAAACAAAATTAACTCATATCTAGAAAAATGAAAACAATTTATTACCTTGGTCATGGATCAACACTTGTCCAAGCCAAGTAAACCAAATTCAGTATTCAAAACAAGAAAACCGAAATATTGTCTCATCAAAACTGGAAATTGTTCTAAAATCATGATAAACTAATCAAAAAATTTAAAACTATGAAGCTATCTCTGGCCACTCAAATACTTCTAGTGCACCTTCAAGCTCCAATTCCATGCTAGCTTCACTTGTTTGCAGTTCATGCGCAACATCACTATGTTAAGCACTGCAACTTGGTATCTCATACCTAAGTGAAAGTTAAAATGTTTATAACATTATACCTAAGGTTGATGCTCCATTCTTCTTGAGGAATTCATGGTATTTCTGGCAATTTCGCTTCCAATGCCCCTTCTTCTTGCAGTAAAAGCATTCACTTTCACTTGCAGCCTTGGGCTTTGGAGTCTTCTTAGGCTTTTTAGGAGCCTTGGCAACTTGCTTGCCCTTACTCTTAGCACTAGCCTTTTGCCCCTTCTTCTTGAACCCCTTTCCCTTTTGAATCATAAGAACTTCCTTCTTAGGTTCCTTAGGGATTTGTTTCTCAGCACTAACCAGCATTGCATGCAATTGATTCATAGTCTTTGCAGTGGAAGTCATGTTAAAATTCATGATAAACTGGTTGAAACTTTCTGGTAGTGAATGGAGAATGATGTATGTTGCCAAATCATCACTGTATGGGTGCCCCAGTTTTTCCATACTTTGAATTAGGCCGATCATTTTGAAAACATGATCATGAACTGTGGCTCCCTTCTCCATCCTACAATCCAGAATCTCACGATGGAGCTCATACCTTTCAACTCTAGCTTGTTTCTTAAACAAAGATTTGAGTTCTTGCATGATTGAATAGGCATCCTGGTCCTCAAAACGCTTTTGAAGACTAGGCTCCATGGTAACAATCATTAAGCAAGTGATAGGTATAGCTCTGTCATCAGCTTCCTTGTGCTTCTTGATCTCTGTCGCAGTTGGATTTTCTGGCAGAGGTCCTGGTAATGGGGTATCAATGATATCCTCTTTACCCTCATATTTTAGAACAAGTCTTAGCATTCTTTCCCAAGTGGAAAAGTTCTCCCCTGTCAACCTATCCTTCTCAAGGAATGGTCGAAGGTTGTAAACGTTGTTGTCATTGTGGTTACGGCTACTCATCTATATCAAATAAGGCAAAGTTTAATAATTATGTTTAATTTAAATTAAAGTACCATAAACGCATTCATTTGGTAACTTTAAAACACTTTATGCAATAATTAATTGATCCCAATTGAATTTTAAGTGATTCCAAGATCCTTTATTTGTGCAATTATTGAACGGACTGAGGCCCTACCATCAACCATTACATTTTCAAGGTGAGTAAACTCTTTACTGATTACAAATCTTGTAACTCTTGGTTGAATAATTAATCATCACATGCTTAATTATTACCCTTAGCTTCAAGGTTCTAAACTCTTTAGGTAACCTTGTTGAGTATAACCAATTAAAAGTGTAAAACATGATTTACCCCCACTCCCCTAAGATATAATATGACACCCAGCTGAGGCATGACCCATCATAAAATATCAAAGGTTTCATCGGGTTTTTAATTGGAAAAGCTACCTCAATATTACTGGGACCTAGATTTATTATGTTGTGATTATTTAGTGAACTCTAGCACATCATCAATAAACATAAATAAAATCTAACATGCATAATCTACTAATGCAATAAATCATGACATAGTATGGACCCTTAGTCCTAAGAAAACTAGAAATGAAAAAGCTCCCACTTGAATCACCATGGATCTCCATCCACCTTGCTCCTTTGGGCCTTCACTTCATGAGCTTCTTTGGACTAACATTATTTAAATAACTATTCTATATACTTTAAATAAAAGTTACAAAAATACTTAACGGTACGCAGACCGTATTTAGATTACAAAAATACATCACGATGTGCAGATCGTATTTAAGAATCTATGGGCCATACTAGTCTATATATAGCAACATAATATCATATATTATAAAAGTGTCATATAATAAATCACTCAACATGCTTGTCTAAACTACAACATCGAATGTTCATAATAAAGTCAACGCATTTCCTAAAATATCTCATATTTTAATCATAATTAGATAATATCATATATTATTCATGACCATTTATAAAATATCATATATTTAATTTAGTCATGAGATAGAATCAAATCAGATTTTAATCTAGAAAGATAAATCATATTTAATCTTCCATGATTATCCTAACAAATTTAGGAGATTCTATCCTAATTACTAGCCAATCAAATAATTTAAAAATCAATTATATCCTAATCTAATTATGGGATAATCACATTATTTAAATCAATTATTATCCTTTAGGAGTATGCTCAGAATATCCTAATCAATCTCATCCAAAATTAACCACTTTAATTAGGATAATTACCAATTTAACAACTTTAAATATAGATAATATTAAATATAACAACTTTTGAATATTTGATTTTATCCTATAATAAAAGATTTTATCCAAATAAAACCAACTTTATCTTTTAAAATAAAAGATCATATTTTCAAAATATTTTATCTTATCCAAAATAAAACTGATTTTATCCCAAAATAATTCATAATTATCTTGAAATAATTTTTAAAATAAGATAATAAATTTTTTTTTTGAAAGAACCGTGACTTCACGGTTGCTGGCCACCGTGGTTGGCTAGCCGGAGCTAGCCACTGCCGCAAGGCAGCGGCAGTGGCAGCCACGGCAGCAGCGTGCAACGCTTGCACAACTGCTGCCTCAGCCACCAAGACCGCCGCCCTCCCCTTCCCCTCCCTCTTGGACCGCCACCTGGTCGGCAGCCGCCGTGGCTGCGCCACCCAGCCGCGGTTGTCGGCCACCTAAAACAGTTTTTTTTTTGTGTTTTAATTTAATTAAAATAACACTTATTAAAATTAAATTAAATCAGTCCAAAAGATTAAAATTAAATCATATTCAACTATAAAATTAGGGTTCTTCATAAAATTAATCCCAATTTAATTCTAACTTTTAAAATTAAATTGATGATCATACATGTTTCGGGGTTTTCTGATGTCCTGCGGGAGAGTTACAATTCCGAGACTGGAACCGGACGCCTGTACCTGCAAAATAACGGAGACTCCTGGGAGCTCCGCCTCCAACGGTTAAGTTAGTACCTGGTTAAGGAGTAATTAATGCGGAAATTAAAGTGATTTGGTCTCTCTAGGTGAGAGTGTTTAATGTAGGTAATCTGCTTTGTTAGCGAGATCAGCCGGTTATTACTGTGTGTAATTAATGTGTTTTTTCCGTAATGTTTCTGTTCTCTTCCTTAATGAGGATTAAGGGAGGTATTTATAACCTTGGAAAACGTGCCCATCCTAGGTTTAGGTAAACCTAGGGCCGATTGGGCTTCCCTCGGAAGTTGGGCCTGGGTGGCCGGTTTCTCCATTAGGCATGGAGTATGCCACATGTTTTGACATAACAGGTCCAAGGTGGACGAATAAGCGCGTGCCACGTGGGAAGCCCTGACTGTTCCAACTGGGGGACACTTGGCAGGACCTGATTGGTCCACGTGGCGCATTCCGATTGGTGGGAGCAAAATCCCCTAATCATTTGCCCCTCACAGGTGGCACGTGATTGGTCACGTGTTATCTGTGACAGGTGTCGCACTGTAACAGGCGACGGCCTGCTACAGGTGTCAGTCGGCGAAAGGACGAGAGATTTTCCCGCCCAAATTTTGAATTCTGAAAGTGACCTTTCGCCTTCTCACTTCGCCTATATAAGGGAGAGTTGTCTTGAGTCATTTTCACACTTTGAGAACTTTTTGAGAACATTCGGACCCCTGAACTTGCTCTGATATTTTGGACCTTTTCTGCCTACCGCCTGTTCTGACAAGCCGACTGCACAGGATTTTCAGAACTTCATCAACCGTCACTCGTTCAGGTAACTCAGTTCTCTTACTCTTAATTTTCTTTTTATTTTCTGAAATGGCACCACGGAAGCACACGACACGACCTAGGTTAGTGATCAGCCGGTCACCGGGGACGGCTGAATCTAGGACTAGGAGTGCCGCCTGCCCTTTTCCGGACCCATCTTTGCCCTTTATACAAAGTCCGACTGTATCTATGTATATGCAGAGCAGGATGGCCAGAACGAAAAAGACAACTAGGATCTCAAATTCAGACGGCTCCTCCCACAGGGTGCCGCTTAGTGAAACATCTGACCAGGCGCCAGATGTGGAAGTGAAACAAGGCGGCCTGGATGCCGGCAATTCTGTGGGGGGAGTCATAGTGACCCCTTCCCATTTAACAGTTAACAAATCTGCTCCTTTTCAAAGAGAGGAGGCGGGCCCCTCCGGGAGAGGGGAGGAGTCGTCCTCTTCGGACTCGTCGGAGGACGATTCCGAGTCAAGCTCTTCTGGCCATGCTTCTTTGGGTACAGAAGAGAAAAACAGCCGCCTGCAAGAGGCGAGACTTTCTCACGCAGTTGAGAAGGGGGACAATTGGGCGGAACCATCCGCCTCTTACCGAGAGCTAAATACCCCCTACTACTGCACGGTACCTCGGGGCCGAATCACAGCCATGCAAGAGAAAGTGGAGAGCTTTATTGCAAACCATACCATGGGCCCCGATTTTCTAGTGTTTGTGCCGGATCCAGAAGACACAGTCGTCTGGCCGGCTGGTTCTAGTTATGATAGCGCCTGCTTTGGCTGCTACGAGGCGGCCATCAAGGCAGGGCTTCGCTTCCCATTACATCCGGCTGTTCAGCGGATTTTGGATGGGTATGAGTTGGGGTTATGGCAGTTAGCCCCAAACTCCTGGGTCAACGTACTCGGCTATGTGGCCGGGTGCGAACTGCACGGGGTGGAGCCGAGCTTCGAGGCTTTCGCCCATATGAACTATCTCAGCCGGACCCCTAAGACAGGCGGTACCGGCTGGTATCAATTGACAAGCCACAGGGGCTACCTCATGACAAGAGGTAAAGCAAACAAGTGGAAGGACTGGCGGAGCACCTTCCTCATCATTGAGAGTTCAGACATTGAGCTGAACAAGCGCTTCAATAGGTGGAACAGGAATCCGCCCCTTCTTGCAGGCGGCCGTAGCATGCCGCCTGTTCCCCCCAAGGCTAAGAAAGAGATCCTTGATAAAGGACTCTTTAAAGTAGAGTCGAGGGTCGACTCTACTTCAGGGGTACGAGAGCAAGTACCCCTGCACTGCGTCCCGAGCTTCAAGTGGCTCTATGACGAGTACTTTTTGGCCGCCTGCGGCCTCAGCAGTCGGTTCTCAAGAGGTAGTTGGCCTGTCGAATACTCTGTTGTTCCATACATTTGTTGTTTATCTTTTATTAACTTTGCTGTTTGTTTTTGCAGCTGACACCATGAGCAAAATCACCGCCTCCAAGACTGCGGCGGCCATGTTGCGGGCCTCTATTATGCAACAAGCTTCAACCGACTCCCCCAAAAAGGGGGCACCCTTGGTGAGCTCCGAACCTTTCACCCTCTTTTTGGAGTGTTTATGCATATACTGACTTTTTTCTTCTGTTTTAGACGGGTGCTCCAAGAGCTTCATCTTCCCAACAGCCGGACCCCAAGGCCCGGAAGACGACTGTTGGGAGCTCTCCTGGTTCTGCCAGGAAACAGGTGGCGGCTGAGAAGCAGCCGGCCACTTCTTCTAAAACTCCAACTGGGCCGCCTAGAGGTATGAAGTTGTCCTTGTAAATTTTAGACTTGCTCCCTTTTTTACTATGTCTAATCCGTTTGTTTATGCTTGATGCAGCCGGCCCCCAGGAGCCTGACTTGGTAGAGATGGCCAAGTCTATGATCAGGGCAGTTCCTCCAGCTGAAAGGGAGGCGGTCAGGGGTGTCGGCACCCTTGACCTTGACGGGATTGCAGGGGTCCTTGCTGAGGTATACTTAGCATATTTTTGAGTATTTGAATTTCTGGACGCCTGTTTTATTTTTTGTTTGGAAACTGACGCCTGTTTCTTTGTACTTAGGCCCTGCTCCGAGTTAACGGCCTTCGCAAGCCGCTTGATCGGAAGAACAAAGAGGTAAAGGCTGCAAAAGCTATGGCCGCCTCTGACTGTGATAAGGCAATGTTTCAAATTGCCCAAAATGAAGTTCTGACCATTGATATTCTTTATTATCATGCGCAGGCTACCGCCGCTGTTCGGGCTCAGTTAGAGGCGGCCTTGAAGAAGAATGACGAGCTGGAGGCGACCATCACAAATCTCAAGGCCGAGCTGAAACCTCTTCGCCTGAAAATGTACTCTTACGAAGCCATGGAGAATTCCTTGGCCAGCGTAAAGGAACGCCTGGTGACCCAGGAGAAGAGTCTTACCCAAGAGCTCTCGAAAAAGGCCGAGCAAGAGAAGAAAGAGCTGGTCCGGGAGATGATGGAAGACTCCGCTCAAATCCAGCGCATGACCTGGGGCCGCCTCTTCCCCAGTGCCGACTTTGCCTCTTGGGAAAGAACGTACCGCCAGTGTTCGGATACATATAATCAAGAGATCCTGGCGGCTGCTGAAGAAGAGGCGTTGGAGGAAGCGTTGGAGGAGGAGGAGCCGGTAGTGGCGCTTGTGCCGCTTGGGGGTAAGGCATCAAAAAAGGATGCAGCTGAAGCCGAGTCCAGCAAGAAGAGTGCTGACCAGGCGGCAGCTGCTAATACTGAACTGCCCCCTTCTTAAGCTTTATGTATTCTTTCCACGGCCTGCGTGCCGTTTGCTTTGTATTTACTCGGCCAGGGGGCCGGGGCTTTGAATATTTTGCTGGTCTTTAATGACCGGCTTATTTTTAATGAATTTTTGTTTTGCCTCAAATTTGTCTAAGTATTGAATATTCCAATATCCAATTGTTCACTAGACCGACTGTTTTACATGGCCGATAGTTGCAGACAGGTACAGAAAGTTAGTCACGCCGCCTATGCCCCTGGACGACTGGTTGTCTGTTTCCAGGATAGACGATCAGTCGGCCATTTATCCAATCAGTATTCGAACTATTTTAAAGACTGGATCCTTTTTAGGCAGGCGGTCCTGTCTTTTGTAAATTTAACCAAGTAGGAAAGTGGTCTGACCAAGTAAACATGTGTGTTACCTAGTCGCCAAGGAACTGAGTAGTTGAGATAACAAGCGGCGGGTACCGGTTGTTTCCCTTTATTCAATATTTGTTGGCTTTTAACTCGTAATTTGTTAACTTAGCAGGAGTAGTGGTTGAGAGCCCCTTTTTAATAAAAACAAGCGGACGACTCATACCTTTTAGGCTCCATACTAAGTTTGAGGGAGTGACTATAAGTTAACATAGGAGTTACTTAGTCTCCGTCACACTAGATTGAGAAGTAGAGGTTCCAGGAGGCGGAGGCCGGCTGATCCCCTTGATTCGCCAATGTTTGTTGGTTATTAACTCAATAGGTTACCTAGTAGGAATAGGGGTTTGAGTGCCCATGTTTGCCAAAAAACAGGTGGTCTACTCAAACCTTTTAGGTTCCATACCAAATTTGAGGGAGTGACTATGAGTTAACATTGGAGTTACTCAATCGTCGTCACTCTTGCTTGAGAAGTAGATGTACCAGGCGGCGGAGGACGGCTAGACCCCTTAATTCGCCAATGTTTGTTGGCTATTAACTCAAGAGGTACCCCCTGCATTTATCCCAAGTAATACAGGCGGTCATCTGACTCAGATGTCAACTGCTACCACTGGTTTGGTTAGTGATAGAGGTATCCTTGTCTCAAAAACGGCTACGTGGTTGCCCTTGGGGACAGTCGTATAGGTGTCGTGTAATTAGTTTATAGAACAATGTTCCACCCAAAAGGGAGCTGCTCTCTGCGACGAATTTCATCCGGAGGGATGCCGCCGGACGCCTGCTATGATGTTGGGACAGGTCGTAGTAGTTTTGTAAATTTGATCAGTTGGCTTGGCGCCTTGTCTGATCATTCGGCCTGTGGCCTTGGTAAGTTCTTGGTGAACGTAGGTGCTAAGTAAAAGGAGGGTAGCCGCCTGTTAGGCACAGGGTCGACCAGGCCCCAATCTTTTTAGCTAAGTATTAGGGGGGTGGCTATGTGTTTGGAACCAGTCGGCCATCTTCTTATGGAGAGTAGCCGACTATATGTCCAGACGACATGCCCCTAAATAGAGTAAAATACTCAATGGAGAGTGGCCGACTGTAAAGGTACAGACGGCATGCCCCTCTAAAAATAGAGTAAAACTCAATGGAGAGTAGCCGACTGTAAAGGTACAGACGGCATGCCCCTCTTTAAGTAAGTAAAAATTAAACATGGAGAGTAACCGACTATTTGTTAGTAGGCGTGCCCCTCTTAGTACGAAATTGAATAGTAAGTGCAAACTTTTATTAAGTAGCTCTTGACTATTAACATCATTCAAAAGAAATATTTCTTAAGATTATCCACATTCCAAGTTCGAGGCAACGGTTGTCCGTCTGGTGTTTCCAAACGGTAGGTACCGTCCCTGACTTCCTCATAGATTCGGTAGGGTCCTTCCCAGTTGGGAGTTAGTTTGCCAAACTCATTAGCCCTACCAACTGCTTCCATTTTTCTAAGTACAAAGTCCCCTACTTTGAGTGGACGCCTGTGTACTTTTTTGTTGTATGATCTAGTCATTCTCAGGCGATAGATCTCATGGCGCAAGAAAGCATTGCTCCTCTTTTCAGGAAGTGAGTCTAATGCCAGGCGCATGGCTTCCCAGTTTGCCTCTTCGTCATATAGCATTACTCGAAGAGTCGGCTCGTAGTGTTCTATTGGAAGAACAGCTTCCGCACCGTAAGTTAGGAGGAATGGAGTTTCTCCAGTCGCCCCTTTTTCAGTCGTCCTAATGGCCCAGAGAACATGTGGTAGTTCACCCGCCCATAGGCCGCCTGCTCATTCAATATTTTTCTTGAGACCGTCTGAGATGATTTTATTAAAGGCTTCTACCTGGCCGTTTGCTTGTGGACGGCCGACAGATGCAAAGTAGTTTGCAATTCCTTGGTCATCCAACCAGCTTTTGAGAACAGGCGTCTCAAATTGGGGACCATTATCAAAAATCATAGACATGGGAACCCCGAACCGAGTGATGACATTTTTCCAAATGAATGAAATTACATCTTTCGTCTTGATTCCCTTTACAGCCTCCGCCTCTACCCATTTAGTGAAGTAGTCGATGGCAACAAGTATGTACCTCCTTCCGCCTGTAGCAGGCGTATATGGACCCAGAATGTCCATGCCCCACTTAGCAAACGGTAGTGGGCTGTGAATGGTAGTGAGGTTAGTAGCCGGACGGTGAATTAGTTTGCCAAACCTTTGGCACTTGTCACATTTTTTCACCATCTCCATTGCATCTGCTTCCAAAGTAGGCCAAAAGTAGCCCTGCCGCCTTGCCCTTTGAGCAAGCGTCCTACCGCCTATATGAGAAGCACAGTAACCAGAGTGAAGATCGTCTAGTATCTCTTGTCCCTTTTCTGGAGTAACACACTTTAAGAAGGGTTGAAGGTACCCCTTTTTGTGAAGTTCTCCCTTTATCATTTCAAAACAGGTGGCTCGTTTTTTCAGTGCTGTCGCCTGTTGAGGATCATCCGGCAGTGTACTGTTTGTTAGATATGCCCTGATTGAATCCATCCAGGTTGAGCTTCTGTCTAGGATTCCAATAGGGTTTTCCTCGATGCTTCTCTTCTCCATTACTTCCCATAAAACAGTTCGAGGAGTATCAGAGGAGGCGAATGATGCTAATTTTGACAGTGCATCCGCCTGGTTGTTTTTCTGATCTCGGCACTTGGATCAGATGGAAATCCTCAAGGGAGCCGACTGCTTGTCGGACCGCCTGTAAATACTTGATCATGGCCGGATGGGTTGCTTCGTATTCGCCATTGTACTAACTCACTATCAATTGTGAATCGGAACAGGCGTCTATTTTTCTTGCCCCTGCCGCCTTGCACATGCGGATCCCGGCTAGTAAAGCTTCATATTCTGCCTCATTGTTTGAAGCCTGAAAACTGAAGCGTAGAGCATACTCGTACCTGTCGCCCTCTGGCGACTGACATATGACGCCTGCTCCACAACCATTTGAAGTAGAGCTTCCGTCCACATATACCTTCCATACTTGGTCTGGAACTTGAGAGTCAGGAGGACGAGTCATCTCTACAATAAAATCAGCAAAGGCTTGCCCCTTCACTGCTTTTCTAGGCTCGAATGTAACTTCGAGGCTCTGTATTTCTATGGCCCATTTGATCATTCGGCCTGACGACTCCATGATGGTAAGTGGCCGCTTGATAGGTTGGTCTGTATACACGACGACTGCATGTGCCAAAAAGTAGGGCTTCAATTTTTTAACAGCCATGAAGAGTGCAAGACCAAATTTCTCCACTAGGGGATACCTCAACTCGGCATTTTTCAGTACGTGACTGACAAAGTAGACCGGGAGCTGACAGCCATCTCTTTCAGCAAGGAGAACAGCGCTTAACGCATGATCAGAGACGGCCAGGTACATGTAGAGTACCTCTTTGGGCAAAGGGATGACCAGCCTCGGCAAGGAATGCAAGTGAACTTTTAATTTCTGGAAGGCGGCCTCAGCATCCGGCCCCCATTCAAACCTTGCCTTTTTCTTAATTGCCTGGAAAAAGTATAGGCATTTGTCGCCTGATCGGCTTAGAAATCTTCCCAAGGCCGCCAGACAACCTGTTAACTTCTGAACCTCTCGGATGGTACGAGGCGACTGCATGTCAATGACCGCCTGCACCTTCTCAGGGTTCGCCTCTATTCCTCTCTGATTGATAAGGAATCCGAGAAATTTCCCAGACTCAACTCCAAATACACATTTCTTGGGATTGAGCATGACATGGTGCCGCCTGAGTGTGGCGAAAGTTTCTCAGAGGTCCGACAGATGATCTTTCTGAAGTTTAGTCGACCATAATAGGCATCCATAAAACTCATCAAGGCATGGCCGGCTGTTGAGTCGACCAGGTTATCAATTTTAGGCAGAGGGTAACTGTCTTTGGGGCACGCCTTGTTTAAGTCTGTGTAGTCTACACACATTTGCCAGGTGCCATTCGGATTTTTAACAAGCACCACATTTGCAACCTAGTCTGGGAAGTAACATTGCCGAATGAACCCTGCATCAAGTAATTTTTTAACTTCGGCGGCTGCCGCCTGACTTCTTTCTTCGCCATGGTTCTGCTTCTTTTACCGTACCGGCTTCTTTTTCGGATCCACGGCCAGTTTATGTACCGCCAGATCAGGACTAATGCCTGTCATTTCATGGACTTCGAATGCAAAGATGTCCTTGTATTCTTTCAATAGTTTGTGAAAGTTGTCACCAAGGTTTCTCAGAGCAGTCGTCCCAACTTTGACTGTTCGATCAGGACGTGAGTCGTCTAAGATCAGGTCCGCATGCTCACCAGCCGGCTGAGGGCGGAACTCATCCGGCCGCTCCTCTGCCAATGATTGCTATTTTCTTTCTTTTCTTGCGGCCCCTGTCTGGGATGCCTTTCTCTTTTTGCCGCCTGCTTCTTGAACAGGCGCACTCTCCTTGTCAAGGTCTGTTTTTTCACCGCTTGACCCAGTAGCCATAAAAGTGGGCTTGACATCCGAGAGATAGCACTCTCGGGCCATCCTCTGATCTCCCCTTAGGGAGCCGACTGTTCCATTATCCCTCTCAAACTTGAGCAACATAAGAGATGGGATTATAACAGCCTTGGAATTATTCAGGGTAGGTCGACCCAGAATCATGTTGTAGGCCGAGAGTTCCTCTACTACCATGAACCGGACTACCATGTGTCGTCCTTCCCCTTTTTCGCCCAGGCGGATGGGTAAATCTACTCGTCCCAGTGGGTGGACGACTCCTCCTCCAAACCCTACTAAAGGGTGGGAGGCCGGATGTATGCACTCAGTCTGATATTTTAGTTTCGACAGACATTTGCTACTGATGAGATCTAAGGAGCTTCCGGTATCTATGAGGATTCGGCCAACTCTCTGGTTGGCCACTTTACATTCAATAACGAGAGGGTCGTCATGCGGCCCCCTTACCCCTCCTAGATCTTCTTCAGTGATGACAATCTCAGGAAATGAATATTTGGACGGCCGTTCTTGGTGAACGGAATTTACATCTAACCGCCTGATATTGTCTTTGTTGCCCCTAATAGTGGGGCTGCCTCCTGAGAAGCCACCTGCAATAGTGTAGACGACTGCATCATCTGTATCGGAGTTGTCGGCCTGTTGATTCTTTTTGGCCGACTGCTTTTTTGAGGAAGTGTTCCCCGCGGATTTCTTGACATAAGTGTCAAGATCACCTTGCTCAGCCAGGCGGTCTAGGTACCGCATGAGACTGATGCAGTCATTGGTGTGATGACCAACATCATCATGATAAGCACAGAATTTATCTTGGTTTCGGTTGTTTGCAGAACCCTTCATGGGGACCGGCTTCTCAATTGAGATCCATCCCTTGATTTCTTTTAGGATAAACTGGTTATCCTTGTTAAACGCATACTTTGGGGAGTATGGTTTGAATTCTTTTTTCTTTTTCTGGGCCGGCTGTTTAGAGGAATCAGCCGCCCAGACCTCTTTTCTTTCTCATCTTTGTTTGACGACTTTTTCTGTCGTCCTTCTCTTTTGTCGAACCTTTTCCCGTCCGACTGTTTTATCGTACAAAGATCAGTCGCCTGTATATAGGCTTCTACTTCAATCAAGGCCTCTTGAAGAGTCGCCACCCTTTTTCGAACCAAATCAAATTTGAAGGTAGACCCGTCTTTGAGACCTCTGAAAAAGTCAGTATAAGCTACCTCATCCGGTAACCCTTGAATCTGTATTCTCATCGGGTTAAACCGCCTGATGTAAGAACGAAGCCCCTCCTTCTCGCCCTGCTGAATTGTTCCCAAATCAAGGGTCGTTTTCTTCGCAGGGATGTTCATGGCGAAGTTGGAGGTAAATAAGTAAGCAAGCGTCCTGAAGCTATTTACACAACCAATCGACAGGTTGTCGAACCATTGCTGTGTGATTCCTTTGAGAGTCGCTGGGAAACACTTGCACCAAGTGGGATCATCCAACCCTTGAAGGTACATCAGGTTGGTGAATGCCATCAGATGGTCTTCTGGGTTAGTAGTGCCGTCATAGGCACCTACTAGTACATTTTTCACTTTGGCCGGCTGAGCGGCTTCAGTAATTTCCTTGGAGAAGGCCGACGGCTGTTCACCAAGTCTAAGCAACCGTAGCTGCCAGTCCATAGGTTGGACGTTTTTTGCTGCAGGTCCACCAAACGGAGGTGGCTGCAAAAAATACTGTTGTTGCGGCACAAATGGTAAGTTTGGTACCGGCTGGTCACTATGAAAGCCGGACTGACGGGAGGTGCCGCCTGACTGACTCTCATGGTACGACTGAGTATGCCTCATCGAGGCATTTCGCAAACTGTCTTGAAAGTTTGAAGTAGAGGCCGACTCTGACAATCGGTCACTCTTCTTCTGCTCTGTGAATGTTTGCTTCGACCCGTCCGCCTGAATATGACGAACAGGTTTCCTATTTCCTGTAGGATAACGGAATTTTGCGAAATCAAGGGCAGGTGGCTCTCGCTTCCTAGATTTAGGATGAGGAGTCGCCTCTCGCCCTTGAACTGGCTTCCTCTTCAGTGAAGTGAAGGGTTTCTTGGCCGACTGCTCCTTGACTGGAGCAGGCGGCTTCTTGTTGATCAACTCTTGAATCTCTCCCTTGAAGTCCCTCATGAAGGTCATGAGTTCGTTCCTTGTGATGGGAGCAGACCCATCAGTCGGCTGTTGCCGAACAGGCGGTGCGCCTGCTGGCTCGCTTCCTGTTTGAAGATGCTCCCGTTCCCTCCTTTCGGTATGACGGGTACGTCGGGCCCTTAGGGTCCCGTCTGAAGCTGTATGAGCTTCAACTTCAAATTCACTTTCGGTATCATGGTCCGACTGAACTTGAGGGTCGTCTAGGGGACGCCTCTCTTCAGGAGTCGGTACAGACTTGGATGCCATCTCAGAAGTACTCTCCCCACAGACGGCGCCAAATGTTTCGGGGTTTTCTGATGTCCTGCGGGAGAGTTACAATTCCGAGACTGGAACCGGACGCCTGTACCTGCAAAATAACGGAGACTCCTGGGAGCTCCGCCTCCAACGGTCAAGTTAGTACCTGATTAAGGAGTAATTAATGCGGAAATTAAAGTGATTTGGTCTCTCTAGGTGAGAGTGTTTAATGTAGGTAATCTGCTTTGTTAGCGAGATCAGCCGGTTATTACTGTGTGTAATTAATGTGTTTTTTCCGTAATGTTTCTGTTCTCTTCCTTAATGAGGATTAAGGGAGGTATTTATAACCTTGGAAAACGTGCCCATCCTAGGTTTAGGTAAACCTAGGGCCGATTGGGCTTCCCTCGGAAGTTGGGCCTGGGTGGCCGGTTTCTCCATTAGGCATGGAGTATGCCACATGTTTTGACATAACAGGTCCAAGGTGGACGAATAAGCGCGTGCCACGTCGGAAGCCCTGACTGTTCCAACTTGGGGACACTTGGCAAGACCTGATTGGTCCACGTGGCGCATTCCGATTGGTGGGAGCAAAATCCCCTAATCAATACACAAAACACTTTTATGCATAAATCTATCCGATTAAAATTATGAATCATAAAATAAATCGAATTAAATCAAAATCAAGCACAAAAATCATATTTTAGGGCTAGGATTTTCGAAAAATTCGAAATTTAGGGTGAGGGGGTTCGAAAATTTCGAACATGTTAGGGCTAAAATTCGGTCTCTTCATGGCTATTTTGAGCATAATTAAATCACATTTAATCGAATCCAAAAGTTTAATCACATTAAATATAATAATTAAACCATACTTAAATTAATTTCTCTCTCTTAATTGATTATAAAATTAACGTGGACATCAAAAAATCGTATTTTTATGATCTAGCGCGTTCATGCAAGTGGCTAACTGATACCACTGTAGGAGTTTATAGTTACTACGCAGCGGAAAAACATGAATCATATTCAATCTAGTACCAATCCCAAGAATCACATGCATAACACACAAGACACATAATCATACCTTTGACACGTGAATTCCACGAAGCTATTCGACAGGCAAATCAGGGAGAGAATAGAGCCCCGCGTTGCTCCTCTACTTAGTCCACGAGATTCGAACGAGCCCTCCACCAATACTAGATTGGTCGAGTGATTGAGGAAAACCGCGATCACCACCTTTACGGACAACCGACCACCGCACGAACCACCACCACCACGACACACCACCGACGCCTAGGAAAAGGAGAGAGCCGTGTGAGAGAGGACTATGAGAGGGGTTGGGTTTTGTGTTTGCTAATTAGGGTTTGATCACACTGATCAGTTAATTGCTTACTTGCTGCAAACCTAGGCACCTAGTCTATTTATAATCTCATTATAATTAGACTAGGGCACGAAGCCCAAAACTCCCTTGTCCACTCTATATGGCCGGCCACCTAGAGTGATGAGGCCCGTGATGTGCCTCGTCCTCTAATGCTCGATCTAGCCCCTTTGTGTGACCTTATAGGATCCGTCCAATTGGGCTTTGGGCTATTTTACTAGTCCAAAGATCGTTAGTACCTCTAGTTATGGCAAAAAGACGACCCAAATGTACGAACTTAATTATCTCCATAATTTGATCCAATTATATATCTAGTAATTGCACACGACGAAGACATAACTCCTTCAGAGGATAGTGTTAATGGATGGGATCAACAATATGAATTTAGAAGGAACATGTGGGATGCATTAGTTAGGTAGTTTTTAATGTACAATCACTGACTTTGAACATTTGTAAGAAAATTAGAATTATAAATATAATTTTTAATGTGCTTGCTTTTAATATAACATGATATGCAACAAAACATTAAATAAAAAAATAAATCAGTGTCCAGTTTTTACATTACATGAAAAAAAAATCAGTTCAACAAGTAATTAAAACCACTAACACGACTTCCAATCAAAATAATCTAAAGCCCCATTTTTTACTTCCAATCGAATACAAGCTGCTCAGTCATTGTCCGAGTCTCACTCGACATGTGAGGATACTTAGCCAGTGCTCTTTGGTGAATCTCTATGGACCGACCCATCCACTGCAAATCAAACAATAACATATTATATACAAAACAATTAGTAGAAGTCATTCTTAATATTATAATAAGCATCGAGACTTACATAATCAGTGTTAGTCCACTCAGGTAGGTTGCTTGTAACTCTTACACCAGGAGATACCCGCGGGTGAGAAAACCTGTACAGCCACTGCATGTAACCAGGCGCTACCGAAGGAGCTGCAGCACTAAGCCTAATGAGGGCACCTAAAACTACACTCTGAGATACCCTAGGGACAAACCTCTTCCACATCACATCTGTCATCTCGGTCGGGAAGTCTACCCGGTACATCTTCAAGTTGGTCGGCCTCTTGGCCTTCTCTGGCCTGATGATCTCACGGGGAATGCCTTGCACGAAACCAAGATGTCGCACCACTCTATCAGGCATGTACGGCTCAATGATGTTACGGTACTGGATGCAGCCAATGAATAAAGTGGGGGGCACTCGTAATGCAGGATCAGCTCCGTACGGTAGCCAGTTCACCTCACGGTCAGTAAGCGCATCAATTCTAGTACGAAAAGATAACAGGCGCTCCAGGTTCTTGCTAGGACATCCCTCTCCAACATCCCAAGCAGACGCACGAGGCATTTGAAGGTCCCGGATCAAGGTACCCTAATGTGGCCGAAAGCACGGAAAGTACTCGTAAATCCACACTTGCAGAAGCGTGAGACAACCAGCAATCTAATCAGCACCTTTACGTGATGTCGTGCCCAGATGCCGATACAAGTAAGCCAGTGCAGCTGTTCCCCAAGCATACTCGTTAATAGGGACATCCATATAACATAGCTCGTGGAGGAAGGAAGTATGCGTACGGTTACCACTCTTGTCTACAGACAATGTACCTCCAAGCACTAATCACAAGTATCCATTAAGCTGATCACTAAACTCCCACTGAACCTCCAATGTCGACTGAAAAATCTTATCAGTCAACACCCCACTACCCTGCCAAATCGTCTTTGTGCCGCAAATCTTAGACAAATCATCTGGAGTCAATCCATGGTGATCGAGCACGCGTCCCATAACACGTCCATGCTAGGAGTAGTGGTGACCATATTGCCTTTGACACGTAACCCAAGTATGTTGTACACGTCGTGCAACAAGATCGTAATCTCCCCAAATGGAATATGAAAGGTGTTCGTATCTAGCTGCCATCTCTCAACAAATGCAAAAATTAGCGAACAATCAAGTCTTTTAAACATCAGCCCGGGTAAGTGAGACAACCAACTACCATTAATCACCACGATGTTCTCCACTGATTGACGACCTCGCCACGTAAACAAGTCAGAACATAACTTTGTCCTACTCAAATAACGCAAAACGCTACGATCCTGCTAGATCTAGATACATCGTGCCACGTGACCACCAAAACTAGGGATAACAGTCCCATCCTCAGGACCACCCGGCATCGGTTCCTACACTAACCATGCCTCTGTAGAGCTGGTAGTAGGCTGACTCGATCCACTACCAACAAATCTCCCAAACTGACCCCTATATACCATATGGTAATCCCGAGGGTCCGGTTCTTCATCCCGGTCACCTGCATGACTAGCCGAGAATTCGTCTTCCTTGTCAGATGTAGGTGCTCTACTTGCAGAGTACAAGGGCCGACTACTACCAGACTGTGGGTCTCCCGACCAACCACTAATAGACCCGTATTGCTGCTAGGGCTGAAACGGTGCTGAACGAGATGACTGTCTCCTAAAAGACGCATTCAGACGTTGTGATATTGCATGTCGAGCACCAGAACCCTCGATCTACATAAAATAAGTACAAAATCCAATTTTAGTAATAATTACAACAAATACTACTTGTTTAAATTTGGACTACAAAAAATACTATTCAAATTAATTAATTTCATACCAACACACCATTAACAACAACAACAACAACAACAACAATAATAATAATAATAATAATAATAATAATAATAATAATAATAATAATAATAATAATAATAATAATAATAATAATAATATTTATCAAACTTACAAATAATGTACTAATAACATAATAATCACAATTACAACAACAACAATCATAAACACAACAACAAAAATCATAATCACAAAAATCATGCTAATAATAATAATAATAATAATAATAATAATAATAATAATAATAATAATAATAATAATAATAATAATAATAACAACAACAACAACAACAACAACAACAAAACAACAACAACAACAACAACAACAACAACAACAATAATAATAATAATAATAATAATAAGGAAAAATTGCTCCCATTAATCTGAACTTTGCCTCATCCGCCGAAATTAATCCCAACTTCAGTTTATTATCTATCACTCCCAACTTTGGGGGGTATTAATTTTCGTTGCACCCAACAGGTCATCTAACCTGATGTAGTAGGTTACCTAGACACATGTCAACACGTGATAGGTCCAAAAAAAAACAAAAAAAAAATTAAAAAAAAGGAAAAATACCCAGCCCCCCACCCCTATCCCGGAATACACCACACCCCCACCCCCTACCCCGCCGGAAAAACCGCCCCTTCCCCGAAAACCCCTCCCCTGCTACCGGAAACCGCCGCCCTGCCACCCCTTCCCTTCCCCCACCCCCGATAACCCCTCCCCAGCCCCGATAACACCCCTCCCCATCCCTAATAACCCCTCCCCAGCCCCCGATAACCCCTCCCTAGCCCCAATAACACCCCTCCCCAGCCCCGATAACCCTTCCCCCGATAACCCTTCCCCAGCCCCCTAATACCCCTCCCCAGCCCCGAAAACCCATCCCCAGCCCCGATAACCCTTCCCCAACCACTGATAACCCCTCCCCACCCTCGAAATCGGCGAACCCAGCCACGAAATCGGCGACGCCTATGCACGAAATCGGCCACAAACGGCCGAAATCGGCCGGTTTAGGGTATTCAGCCCCAACATCGGCCATTTGTGGCCAATATCGGCCATTTTTGGCCAACGGTGGTGGTGGTTTGATGTGCGGCGGCGGTGTTCGTGTGGTGGTGGGTGCTGCTGGGTTGTTCTAATTTTTTTTTTTATTTTTTTTTACATTTTTCTTTATTTTTTTTAATTTTCTTTACTTTAATTTTTTTTTTAATTTTCTTTATTTTCTCAACCAATTACATATTGACACGTGTGCAAAAAAAAATCACAAAGGTTTACTTGCTTTACCGGTTGCAAGTCATTAGGGTGCAACGAAAATTAATACCCCCCAAAGTTGGGAGTGATAGATAATAAAATGAAGTTGGGATTAATTTCGGCGGATGAGGCAAAGTTCAGATTAATGGGAGCAATTTTTCCTAATAATAAAATAAAAAATAATAATAAAAAATCATAAAAAGAAGAATAATAATAAAAATCATAAAAATAAAATAATCACTACAACAAAAATTATAATCACAAAAATCATGCTAACAGTAACATACTACTTATAATAATAGTAATAATAAAAATAATATAATCACAATAACAACAACAACAATCATAATAACATCAACAAAAATAATAATTACAATAATCATGTTAATAATAACATACTAATAATAATAATAATAATAATAATAATAATAATAATAATAATAATAATAATAATAATATTTATTTACAAAAAAAAATTGAAATTGGGACTTCCGCCCAAAATTTCCGGAAGGCCCTTGGAGGATCCGCCTCCAAGGTTTTTCCGGAAATTTCAAGCGGATCTGACTTCCGCCCTGAATTTCCGGATAAACCAAGGAGGATCCGGAAATTCCAGGCGGATCCTCTAAGGGTCTTCCGGAATTTTCGGGCGGAAGTCCTAATTCCGATTTTTATTTTTTTTTTCAAAAATTTTTAGTTCAGTACAAGCCCTCTGGGCCAAAGAAGCAACAAAATCAAAGCCCGAAGGCAAAACAAAGACAACAACTACGGAACCTCTAACTAACAAAGGGAGAGGAAACCGAAGCTACAACCAAAAGTGGGTAAAGAAAAAACCTAAACAACCAAAGATAACAAATAAGGTGAGTATAAAAAAGCACCAGCTTAGCTTGAAAGCATACACCATCCGCCAGCATCATCATAAAAAGCAGCTTGATAACAATCCCACAGTCAGTCTGCCAGGACAGAACAACAACATGCATGCAGTACAAACCAGGACAAAAGATCACAGCTATGAACCATCATCCAGCAACACAAACATAAGGAGGCCCAAGCAAGGCAGAGAAGCATAAGATGCCACGACAAAGGTAGAGCAACAATTACCACAACAGAACAGGCATAAGAAGGAGTCCTGGTAGAAGCAACAAACAAGGTAGTAATAGGAATACCACCCACCATACAATCCAGGACATCAACTAGCACCTCATGCTAGGAGACAACACTAAAAAAGGGCCTCAACCCACTACAGACCAAGCATGCTAGAATAACAAAGACACACCCATGACAACCAACCTCCACCACGACAAACAATAACAAAGCATACACCATCCACCAACATCACCATTAAAACATCTTGAAACCAGCCTCGAAGTCAGCCTGCCAGGACAGAACTATATCATACATGCAGTACAAACCAGAACAAAGGATCGTAGCCATAAACTATCAGCTAGCAACACAAACCCAAGGAGGCTCAAGAAAGACAGAGTAGCATAAGATGCATAGATAGAGGTAGAACAACAACCACCACAACAGAAGAGGCATAAAAAGGAGCCCGGACAAAAGCAAGAGACAAGGTAGAAAGAGGGATAAAACCCACCATACAATCCAAGCCAACAACTAGCACCTCATGCTAGGAGACAACACTAAAAATGGGGCCTCAACCCAACAAATACCAGGCAAGCTAAAATGACCAAGACTCAACCATGACAACCAACCTCCACTAAATAAAACAAAGGAAAAATGTCTTCCACCAGCATCACCATAAAATCCGCTTGATAACAACCCCGTAGACAGCCTGCCAGGACAGAACAATAGCATACATGCAGTACAAACCAAGCCACAGGATCGCAGCCATGAACCATCAACCATCAATACAACCACAAGGAGGCTCAAGCAAAGCAGGGAAGCATAGGATGCCAAGACAGAAAAAGATCAACAACTACCATAAAGGAAGAGGCATGAAAAGGAGTCCAGGTAGAAGCAAGCAATAAGGTAGTAATAGGAAACCACCCACAATACAACCCAGGCCATCAGCTAGCACCTCATGCTAGGATAGCAGAAAAAATAGGGCCTCATCCCACTACACACTAAGCAGGCTAACAAACCCAAAACTCAACTATTACAGCCAATCCCCCCAAAAAAACCATCCACCATCAATAGGCATAATCATAATATCACAACTAAATAACAACCCAGAAACCAGTTTGCTAGGACAACGGCATGGCAAGCATACAATACAAAACAGGACAAAGGATCACTACCATAAATCATCAACCAACAACACTGATCACTAGGAAGCCTAAGCTGAAAAAGTATTGCAAAACGCCTAGATAGTAGTTACAACCAAAGAAGCAATTCCCAAATTACATAAAGATAATAAAAGGAAAGCAGAAAACAAAATCAGCCTTCCTTTTACAGATGAAGAACAACAGGGAATACCCAACCTCTACAAATCTGCAATTCAAGGAAGCTGCCACCAACCCTCGAGTTCAACCACCAAAAAGAACCCGGCAAAATCCCCTGAGAAAGACGAACCCCAGGATACAAAGCAACCCCTAACACCAACACGCCAGCTAGGGAGGAAACCCATCCACCCGCAAACAAGACCAGAACACAGCAACAACCTTTAGCAAAACCCAGAAAATCGAGGGCTTAATCGCAGCCCCAAAAGCCTGAAATCAGCCCAACAAACACCAATTCAGCGATTTCCGCCTGCTGGGAAAAAGACCCGACCCGAAACACCGCCCAACAGCCGATTGAGAACAGAGCACAGCCCCGACAAAAGAACGCCAATCAAGGGTTGAAGACAACCGTCGAACCTACACTCGACAACCACTTTGAAGCGCACCCCAAACCCACACCAGCAGGGGTGAAAATCGACAGTCGAAACTCGCCGACCACCTTGAAACGCACCCCACATCCAAAGAACTAGACCCGCCACCGGCAAACCAGTTCAGAAAACACCATCAAC
This sequence comes from Chenopodium quinoa, assembly GCF_001683475.1. Lineage (NCBI taxonomy): Eukaryota > Viridiplantae > Streptophyta > Magnoliopsida > Caryophyllales > Amaranthaceae > Chenopodium > Chenopodium quinoa. The sequence continues at coordinate 127,005 of NW_018744572.1, read as the reverse complement.
CTTGAGAGAAAAAACCCAGAAAATCGCGGGTTTGAATAGAAAAATCGAACCCCCAAAATACCGGAATCAACCCAACAATTGATAAACAAAACTTCAGCAATTTCCGACTGCTGGGAAATCGATTAACCCCGAAACACCTTCCAGCAGCCGAATCTTCCAATATCGCCGCCGGAACAACGAACTCTGACCCTTCTTCAGCCTTGAGTGAGGAACCCAAAAGGTCGAAGAAAAATCCGAGAATTTCCAAAAAGCCCTTAGGGATTGTTTATTTTTAAGAAATTGAAGAACAAAGAAACCTACTTCTACAATCTAACCTTTTGGAGAACGAATCCGATGAAGGCAACCACCGAATCATTCTCCATTGGGTTAGAGAGAAGCAAGAGTTTCTCTCTCTAGAAACAAAACCCTGTTTTTATGTAATTTCCCTTTGCCTTGTTTTTCAAGTGGTGGTTGTAAGGTGGTTGTTGGTGATGGTTGTTGTTGTTGTTTTTTTTTTTAATTTAATTTAATTTAATTATTTATTTATTTATTTTATGAGATTTAAATTTCAGATTTAAAAAAAAATTCAGATTTCAAAATTCTAGAGAGATAAAATGAGAGTGAATGAGGTTAGAGAGTGAAATGTGTAACTCGTGAGTACAAAATTCGTAATTATATGTTAGGGGTAAAAAGGAAATTCTTTATAAAAATGGGAGCGTTAGTATGTAATTTGCAAGCGACGTTTAACAATCCCCATTATAGATTTATAGGTATCAATACCCCTTTTTTATCCTCCCTCCTTATCCCTGTTATTCCTATTCCTCCCACCAAACAGCCCGTTATTTGGTTAAAGGACTCGTGAAAGGTTCAATTCACTATTCTGCTTCTGCACCCCAACCTAAACCCTCCATTGGAGACTATAGTCGCACAAGAATCAACCAGACGACACCCAAGCTACTACCCGACTATGCAAATCGCCGCTTTAGCTCGCCGAGCTTCTCGGATTTTCTCACTTCATCCCTTCATTTCTCAAGATGCTTCTCTGAATTCCTCCTCTCATTGCAGAAATTTTCGCACCTTATCTCTTCAAAATGGTACTTTTATGCTGTTCTTAATATGGGATTTTTAAATTGTTGATTTCTGATATGGGGTTGATGATATTTTGTGTAGAAATTGGTTATTCCAATGGTTGTGGCTTGCAGTACCAGTGGCCTCATACCGCGTCTTTCTGCTCAGTACCGGCTGCTGTTGACGGTATTCTCATTGATTTTCATTCAGGATTAGCTTTTTTGAATTTGGGTTTTGTTTTTCTTGACATTTTTAATAAAATGTTGGATTAATTATATTGTATAAGTACTTTGTGTAATCATGGTTTTTCGGGTTTGAATTGCGTTTGTTATGTGGTGAATTGGTGATTTGTGATTTTATAGATAAGTTATAGGGGCTCATTCAGGATTAGCTTTTTTGAATTTGGGTTTTGTTTGTCTTGTCATTTTCAATAAAATGTTTAATTAATTGTATTGTATGAGTACTGATTAGGGGATTTTGCTCCCACCAATCGGAATGCGCCACGTGGGCCAATCAGGTCCTGCCAAGTGTCCCCCAGTTGGACCTCTTAGGGCTTGCCACGTGGCACACGCTTATTCGTCCACCCTGGACTTATTATGTCATGACACGTGACATACTCCATGCCTAATGGAGAAGCCGGTCACCTAGGCCCAACTTCCGAGGGAAACCCAATCAGCCCAAGGTTAACCTAAACCTAGATTGGCACGTTTCTTGAGGTTATAAATACCTCCCTTAATCCTCATTAAGGGAGATTACGCAGATTACGCAGAGAACGCAGATTACACACATTAAACACTCTCACCTAGAGAGACCCAATCACTTTAATTTCCGCATTAATTACTCCTTAATCAAGTACTAACTTGACCGTCGGAGGCGGATCTCCAATCATCCGGAGCATCCGTTTGTTTTGCAGGTACAGGCGTCCGGTTCCAGTCTCGGAATTGTAACTCTCCCGCAGGACATCAGAAAACCCTGAAACATTTTGGCGCCGTCTGTGGGGAGAGTACTTCTGAGATGGCATCCACGTCTGTACCGACTCCCGAAGAGAGGCGTCCCCTAGACGACCCTCAAGTTCAGTCGGACCACGATACTGAGAATGAATTTGAAGTTGAAGCTCACACAGCTTCAGACGGGACCCTAAGGGCCCGACATACTCGTCATACCGAAAGGAGGGAGCGGGAACATCTTCAAACTGGAAGCGAGCCAGCAGGCGCTCTACCTGTTCGGCAGCAGCCGACTGATGGGTCTGCTCCCATCACAAGGAAAGAACTCATGACCTTCATGAGGGACTTCAAGGGAGAAATTCAAGAGTTGATCAACAAGAAGCCGCCTGCTCTGGACAAGGAGCAATCGGCTAAGAAACCCTCCAGTTCACAGAAGAGGAAGCCAGTTCAAGGGCGAGAGGCGACCCTTCATCCTAAATCTAGGAAGTGGAAGCCACCTGCCCTCGATTTCACAAAATACCGTTTTCCTACTCCAGGAAATATTAAACCTGTTCGTCATATTCAGGCGGACGGGTCGAGGAAAACATACACAGACGCTCGGCTACTGCTAGAGCAGAAGAAGAGTGACCGATTGTCAGAGTCGGCCTCTATTTCAAACTTCTAAGACAGTCTGCGAAATACCTCGATGAGGCATACTCAGTCGTATCATGAGGGTCAGTCAGGCGGCACCTCCCGTCAGTCCGACTTTCATAGCGACCAGGCGGTACCAAACTTACCGTTTGTACCGCAACAACAATATTTTTTACAGCCACCTCCGTTTGGGGGACATGCAGCAAAAAATGTCCAACCTATGGACTGGCAGCTACGGTTGCTTAGACTTAGTGAACAGCCGTCGGCCTTCTCCAAGGAAATTACTGAAGCCGCTCAGCCGGCCAAAGTGAAAAATGTATTAGTAGGCGCCTATGACGGCACTACTAACCCAGAAGACCATCTGATGGCATTCACCAACCTGAAGGATGATCCCACGTGCAAGTGTTTCCCAGCGACTCTCAAAGGAATCGCACAACAATGGTTCGACAACCTGCCGACTGGTTGTGTAAATAACTTCAAGACGCTTGCTTACTTATTCACCTCCAACTTCGCCATGAACATCCCTGCGAAGAAGACGACCCTTGATTTAGGAACAATTCAGCAGGGCGAGAAGGAGGGGCTTTGTTCTTACATCAGGCGATTTAACCTGATGAGAATACAGATTCAAGGGTTACCGGATGAAGTAGCCTATACTGACTTTTTCAGAGGTCTCAAAGACGGGTCGACCTTCAAATTTGATTTGGTCCGAAAGAGGGTGGCGACTCTTCAAGAGGCCTTGATTGAAGCGGAAGCCTATATACAGGCGACTGATCTTTGTAGTACGGTAAAACAGTCAGACGGGAAAAGGTCCGACAAAAGAGAAGGACGACAGAAGCAGTCGTCAAACAAAGACGAGAAGAGAAAAGAGGTCTGGCAACTGATTTCTCTAAACAGCCGTCCCCGAAGAAGAAAAAAGAATTCAAACCATACTCCCCAAAGTATGTGTTTAACAAGGATAGCCAATTTATCCTAAAGGAAATCAAGGGACGGATCTCAATTGAGAAGCCGGTCCCCATGAAGGGTTCTGCAAACAATCAGAACCAAGAAAAATTCTGTGATTATCATGAAGATGTTGGTCATCACACTAATGAATGCATCACTCTCATGCGGTATCTGGACCGCCTGGCTGAGCAAGGTGACCTTGACACTTATGTCAAGAAATCTACGAGGAACACTTCCTCGAAAAAGCAGTCGACCAAAGAGAATCAACAGGCCGACAACTCCGATACAGATGATGCAGTCGTCTACACCATTGCAGGCGGCTTCTCAGGGGGCGGCCCCACTATTAGGGGCAATAAAGACAATATCAGACGGTTAGATGTAAATTCCGTTCACCAAGAACGACCCTCCAAATATTCATTTCCTAAGATTCTCATCACTGAAGAAGATCTAGGAGGGGTAAGAGGGCCGCATGACGACCCTATCGTTATTGAATGTAAAGTGGCCAACTAGAGAGTTGGCTGAATCCTCATAGATACCGGAAGCTCCTCAGATCTCATCAGTAGCAAATGTCTGTCGAAACTAAAATATCAGACTGATTGCATACATCCGGCATCCCACCCTTTAGTAGGGTTTTGAGGAGGAGGAGTCGTCCACCTAGTGGGACGAGTGGATTTATCCATCCGCCTGGGCGAAAAAGGGGAAGGACGACACATGGTAGTCCGGTTCCTGGTAGTAGAAGAACTCTCGGCCTACAACATGATTCTGGGACGACCAACCCTGAATAATTCCAAGGCTGTTATAATCCCATCTCTTATGTTGCTCAAGTTTGAGAGGGATAATGGAACAGTCGGGTCCCTAAGGGGAGATCAGAAGATGGCCCGAGAGTGCTATCTCTCGGATGTCAAGCCCACTGTTATGGCCACTGGGTCGAGCGGTGGAAAAATAGACCTTGACAATGTCAAAGGAGAGTGCGCCTGTTCAAGAAGCAGGCGGCAAGAAGAGAAAGACATCCCAGACAGGGGCCGCAAGAAAAGACAGAAAATAGCAATCATTGGCAGAGGAGCGGTCGGATAAATTCCGCCCTCAGCCAGCTGGTGAGCATACGGACCTGATCTTAGATGACTCGCGTCCTGACAGAACTATCAAGGTTGGGACGACTGCTCTAAGGGACCTGGGTGACGACTTGCACAAACTATTGAAAGAATACAAGGACATCTTTGCATTCGAAGTCCATGAAATGCCAGACATTAGTCCTGATCTGGCGGTACATAAACTGGCCGTGGATCCGAAAAAGAAGCCGGTACGGCAGAAGAAGCGGAACCATGGCGAAGAAAGAAGTCAGGCGGCAGCCGCCGAAGTTAAAAAATTACTTGATGCAGGGTTCATTCGGCAATGTTACTTCCCAGAATGGGTTGCAAATGTGGTGCTTGTTAAAAAGCCGAATGGCACCTGGCGAATGTGTGTAGACTACACAGACTTAAACAAGTCGTGCCCCAAAGACAGTTACCCTCTCAACAGCCGGCCATGCTTTGATGAGCTTTATGGACGCCTACTCTGGTTTCCATCAAATTCCTTTATGGAAGAAAGATCAGGAGAAGACGGCCTTCGTCACTGATCAGGGGTTATACAGTTACACGGTCATGCCGTTTGGTCTTAAGAATGCCCCGGCCACTTTCCAGCGAATGATAAACACTGTGTTCTTTGATCAGATTGGGAGAAATGTCGAGGCATATATTGATGATATGATTGTCAAGTCTAAACTTCAGAAAGATCATCTGTCGGACCTCCGAGAAACTTTCGCCACACTCAGGCGGCACCATGTCATGCTCAATCCCAAGAAATGTTTCTTTGGAGTTGGGTCTGGGAAATTTCTCGGATTCCTTATCAATCAGAGAGGAATAAAGGCGAACCCTGAGAAGGTGCAGACGGTCATCGACATGCAGTCGCCTCGTACCATCCGAGAGGTTCAGAAGTTAACAGGTTGTCTTGCGGCCTTGGGAAGATTTCTAAGCCGATCAGGCGACAAATGCCTATACTTTTTCCAGGCAATTAAGAAAAAGGCAAGGTTTGAATGGGGGCCGGATGCTGAGGCGGCCTTCCAGAAGTTGAAAGTTCACTTGCATTCCTTGCCGAGGCTGGTCAGCCCTTTGCCCAAAGAAGTACTCTACATGTACCTGGCCGTCTCTGATCATGCGTTAAGCGCTGTTCTCCTTGCTGAAAGAGACGGCTGTCAGCTCCCGGTCTACTTTGTCAGTCACGTACTGAAAAATGCCGAGTTGAGGTATCCCTTAGTGGAGAAATTTGGTCTTGCACTCTTCATGGCTGTTAAAAAATTGAAGCCCTACTTTTTGGCACATGCAGTCGTCGTGTATACAGACCAACCTATCAAGCGGCCACTGACCATCATGGAGTCGTCAGGCCGAATGATCAAATGGGCCATAGAAATACAGAGCCTCGAAGTTACCTTCGAGCCTAGAAAAGCAGTGAAGGGGCAAGCCTTTGCTGACTTTATTGTTGAGATGACTCGTCCTCCTGACTCTCAAGTTCCAGACCAAGTCTGGAAGGTATATGTGGATGGAAGCTCTACTTCAAATGGTTGTGGAGCAGGCGTCATATGTCAGTCGCCAGAGGGCGACAGGTACGAGTATGCTCTACGCTTCAGTTTTCAGGCCTCAAACAATGAGGCAGAATATGAAGCTTTACTAGCCGGAATCCGCATGTGCAAGGCGGCAGGGGCAAGAAAAATAGACGCCTGTTCCGATTCACAATTGATAGTGAGTCAGTACAATGGCGAATACGAAGCAACCCATCCGGCCATGATCAAGTATTTACAGGCGGTCCGACAAGCAGTCGGCTCCCTTGAGGATTTCCATTTGACCCAAGTGCCGAGACCAGAAAACAACCAGGCGGATGCACTTTCAAAATTAGCATCATCCGCCTCCTGTGATACTCCTCGAACTGTTTTTTGGGAAGTAATGGAGAGGAGAAGCATTGAGGAAGACCCTATTGGAATCTTAGACAGAAGCTCAACCTGGATGGATCCAATCAGGGCATATCTGACAAATGGTACCCTGCCGGATGATCATCAACAGGTGGCAGCACTGAAAAAACGAGCAACCAGTTTTGAAATAATAAAGGGAGAACTTCACAAAAGGGGGTACCTTCAACCCTTCTTAAAGTGTGTTACTCCAGAAAAGGGGCGAGAGATTCTCGATGATCTTCACTTTGGTTACTGTGCTTCCCATATAGGCGGTAGGACGCTTGCTCAACGGGCAAGGCGGCAGGGCTACTTTTGGCCTACTTTAGAAGCAGATGCGATGGAGATGGTGAAAAAATGTGACAAGTGCCAAAGGTTTGGCAAACTAATTCACCGTCCGGCTACTGACCTCACTACCATTCATAGCCCACTACCGTTTGCTAAGTGAGGCATGGATATTCTGGGTCCATATACGCCTGCTACAGGCGGAAGGAGGTACATACTTGTTGCCGTCGACTACTTCACTAAATGGGTAGAGGCGGAGGCTGTAAAGGGAATCAAGACGAAGGATGTAATTTCATTCATTTGGAAAAATGTCATCACTCGGTTCGGGGTTCCCATGTCTATGGTTTTTGATAATGGTCCCCAATTTGAGACGCCTGTTCTCAAAAGCTGGTTGGGTGACCAAGGAATTGCACACTACTTTGCATCTGTCGGCCGTCCACAAGCAAACGGCCAGGTAGAAGCCTTTAATAAAATCATCTCAGACGGTCTCAAGAAAAAGATTGAACGAGCAGGCGGCCTATGGGCGGATGAATTACCACATGTTCTGTGGGCCATTAGGACGACTGAAAAAGGGGCGACTGGAGAAACTCCATTCCTCCTAACTTATGGTGCGGAAGCTGTTCTTCCAATAGAACACTACGAGCCGACTCTTCGAGTAATGCTATATGACGAAGAGACAAACTGGGAAGCCATGCGCCTGGCATTAGACCCACTTCCTGAAAGGAGGGGCAATGCTGTCTTGCGCCATGAAATTTACCGCCTGAGAATGACTAGATCATACAACAAAAAAGTACACAGGCGTCCACTCAAAGTGGGGGACTTTGTACTTAGAAAAATGGAAGCAGTTGGAAGGGCTAATGAGTCTGGCAAACTAACTCCCAACTGGGAAGGACCCTACCGAATCTGTGAAGAGGTCAGGGACGGTACCTACCGTCTGGAAACACCAGACGGCCAACCGTTGCCTCGAACTTGGAATGTAGATAATCTTAAGAAATATTTCTTTTGAATGATATAAATAGTCAAGGGCTACTTAATAAAAGTTTGCATACTTGATATTCAATTTTGTACTAAGAGGGACACGCCTACTAACAAACAGTCGGCTACTCCCCATGTTTAATTTTTATTCTTACTTAAGAGGGGCAGGCCGCCTATACATTTACAGTCGCCTACTCTCCATTGAGTATTTCACTTTATCATCAGAGGGGCATGCCGTCTGTACCTTTACAGTCGGCTACTCTCCATTGAATATTTTACTCTATTATCATAGGGGCATGCCGTCTGGACATACAGTTGATTCCAAGACAGATGACCACCCTCCTATACTTAGCTAAAAAATGATGGTGGCCTGGCCGACCCTGTGCCTAAATAGGCAGCTGCCCTCCTCTTACTTAGCATCTGCGTTCACCGAAGGACTAACCAGGCGCCAAGCCAACTGATCCAATCTTCAAAACTAATACGACCTGTCCCAACATCATAGCAGGCGTCCGGCGGCATCCCTCCGGATGAAATTCGTCGCAGAGAGCAGCTCCCTTTTGGGTGGAACATTGCTCTATAAACTAATTACACGGCACCTATACGACTGTCCCCAAGGGCAACCACGTAGCCGTTTTTGAGACAAGGATAACTCTATCACTAACCAAACCAGTGGTAGCAGTTGACATCTGAGTCAGATGACCGCCTGTATTACTTGGGATAAATGCAGGGGGTACCTCTTGAGTTAATAGCCAACAAACATTGGCGAATCAAAAGGTTCAGCCGGCCTCCGCCGCCTGGTACCTTTACTACTCAAGCAGGAGTGACGGCGACTGAGTAACACCAAAGTTAACTCATAGTCACTCTCTCAAACTTAGTATGGAGCCTAAAAGGTATGAGTCGTCCGCCTGTTTTTAGCAAACAGGGGCTCTCAACCACTACTCCTGCTAGGTTAACAACCTATGAGTTAAAAGCCAACAAACATTGGCGAATAAAGGGGAACAACCGGTACCCACCGCTTGATACCTCTACTACTTGGCGACTAGGTAACAATCATGTTTACTTGGTCACTCCTTAAAAATTTAGTATGAAACTAAAAAGGTGTTCATACAGCACCTGTTCACACTAGATTAAATATGGCGGGGAACAATCGGCCTAGACGGCCTAAAGTCTCTAGCCTAAAAACATGACAAGTAGGAAACCACTTTCCTACTTGGTTAATTTTACAAATGACAGAACCGCCTGCCTAAAGGGGATCCAGTCTTTAAAATGGCCGACTGATCGTCTAGCCTGGAAACAGACAACCAGTCGTCCAGGGGCATAGGCGGCGTGACTAACTATCCGTACCTGTCTGCAACTATCGGCCATGTAAAACAGTCGGTATAGTGTACAATTGGATATCAGAATATTCAATACTTGAACAAATTTGAAGCAAAACAAAAATATTCATTAAAAGGAAGCCGATCATTAAAGACCGGCAAAATATTCAGAGCCCCGGCCCCCTGGCCGGGTAAATACAAACAAACGGCACGCAGGCCGGGGAAAGAAGACATAAAGCTTATGAAGGGGGCAGATCTTCAATATTAGCAGCTGCCGCCTGGTCAGCACTCTTTTTGCTGGACTCGGCTTTTGCTGCATCCTTCTTCGATGCATTACCCCTAAGCGGCACAAGCGCCACTACCGGCTGCTCCTCCTCCTCCAGCGCCTCTTCCTCAGCAGCCGCCAGGATCTCTTGATTATATCTATCAGGCGGTACGTTTTTTCCCAGGAGGCAAAGTCGGCATTGGGGAAGAGGCGGCCCCAAGTCATGCGCTGGATTTGAGCAGAGTCTTCCATCATCTCCCGGACCAGCTCTTTCTTTTCTTGCTCGGCCTTTTCCGAGAGCTCCTGAGTAAGACTCTTCTCCTGGGTCACCGGGCGTTCCTTTACGCTCGCCAAGGATTTCTCCAAGGTTTCGTATGAGGACATCTTTTGGCGAAGAGGTCTCAGCTCGGTCTTGAGGTTGTTGATGGCCGCCTCCAGCTCGCTATTCCTCTTCTGGGCCGCAGCGGCGGTAGCCTGCGCCTGATAATAAAGAATATCAATTGTCAGAACTTCATTTTGGGCAATTTGAAACATTGCCTTATCACAGTCAGAGGCGGCCATAGCTTTTGCAGCCTTTACCTCTTTGTTCTTCCGGTCAAGCGGCTTGCGAAGGCCGTTCACTCAGAGCAGGGCCTAAGTAAAAAGGGGAACAGGCGTCAGTTTCCAAACAAAAAATAAAACAGGCGTCCTGGAATTCAAATACTCAAAAATATGCTAAGTATACCTCAGCAAGGACCCCAGCAATCCCGTCTAGGTCAAGGGTGCCGACACCCCTGACCGCCTCCCTTTCAGCTGGAGGTACGACCTTGATCATAGACTTGGCCACTTCGACCAAGGCTCCTGAGGGCCGGCTGCATCAAGCATAAACAAACGGATTAGACCTAGTAAAGAAGGGAGCAAGTCTAAAATTTACAAGGACAATTTCATACTTTTAGGTGGTCCAGCTGGAGTTTTAGAAGAAGTGGCCGGCTGTTTCTCAGCCGCTCTCGCAACAGTCGTCCTCAGGGGCCTTGGGGTCCGGCTGTTGGGAAGAAGAAGCTCTTGGAGCGCCCGTCTAAAAAAGAAGAAAAGAGTCGGTATATGCATAAACACAACTCCAAAAAGAGGGTGAAAGGTTCGAAGCCCACCAAGGGTGCCCCCTTGTTGGGGGAGTCGGTTGAAGACTGTTGCATGATGGAGGCCCGCAACATGGCCGCCGCAGTCTTGGAGGCGGTAATTTTTCTCATGGCGTCCGCTGCAAAAACAAATAGCAAAGTTAATAAAAGTCATAACAAGAAATGCACGGAACAACAGAGTATTCGACAGGCCGGCTACCTCTTGAGCACCGACTGCTGAGGCCACAGGCGGCCAAAAAGTACTCGTCGTAGAGCCATTTGAAGCTCGGGACGCAGTGCAGGGGTACTTGCTCTCGTACCCCTGAAGTAGAGTTCACCGTCGACTCTACTTTGAAGAGTCCTTTATCAAGGATCTCTTTCTTAGCCTAGGGGGGAACAGGCGGCATGCTGCGGCCGCCTGCAAGAAGGGGAGGATTCCTGTTCCACCTGTTTCTGAACTCTCAATGATAAGGAAGGTGCTCCGCCAGTCCTTCCATTTGTTTGCTTTACCTCTCGTCATGAGGTAGCCCCTGTGGCTCGTCAATTGATACCAGCCGGTACCGCCTGCCTTAGGGGTCCGGCTGAGGTAGTTCATGTAGGCGAAAGCCTCGAAGTTCGGCTCCACCCCGTGCAGTTCGCACCCGGCCACATAGCCGAGTACGTTGACCCAGGAGTTCGGGGCTAACTGCCATAACCCCAACTCATACCCATCCAAGATCCGCTGAACAGCCGGATGTAGTGGGAAGCGCAGCCCAGCCTTAATGGCCGCCTCGTAGCAGCCAAAGCAGACGCCATCATAACTGGTACCAGCCGGCCAGACGACTGTGTCCTCTGGATCCGGCACGAACACTAAAAAGCCGGGGCCCATTGTGTGGTTTGCGATAAAGCTCCCCACTTTCTCTTGCATGGTCGTGATCCGGCCCCGAGGTACCGTGCAGTAGTAGGGGGTATTTTGCTCTCGGTGAGAGGCGGATGGCTCCGCCCAATCGTCCCCCTTCTCAACTGCGTGAGAAAGCCTCGCCTCTTGTAGGCGACTGTTTTTCTCTTCTGTGTCCAGAGAAGCATGACCAGAAGAGCTAGACTCGGATTCGTCCTCTGACGAGTCCGAAGAGGACGACTCCTCTCCTCTCTCGGAGGGGCCCGCCTCCTCTCCTTTCAAAGGAGAGAATGTAGAATTGTCAACTGTAAAGGGGTCACTTTGACTCCTCCCTCAGAACTGCCGGCTTTCAAGCCGCTTTGTTTCACTTCCACATCTGGTCAGATGTTTCACTAATCGGCACCCTGTGGGAGGAGCCGTCTGAGTTTGAGATCCTGGCAGTCTTTTTTGTTCTGGCCATCATGCTCTGCATAGACACAGATACAGTCAGACTTTGTATAAAGGGCAAAGATGGGTCCAGAAAAGGGCAGGCGGCACTCCTAGTCCTAGATTCAGTCGTCCCCGGTGACCGGCTGATCACTAACCTAGGTCGTGTCGTGTGTTTCCGTGGTGCCATTTCAAAAAAGAATAAAGTAAAGAGAAAATTAAGAGTAAGAGAACCGACGGTTACCTGAACGAGTGACGATTGATGAAGTTCTGAAAATCCTTTGCAGTCGGCTTGTCAGAGCAGGCGGTAGGCAGAAAGGGTCCAAAATGTCAGAGCAAGTTCAGGGGTCCGAATGTTCTCTCACAAAGTTTTCAATTGTGAAAATGACCGAAGTCAACACTCCTTTATATAGGCGAAGGGTCACTTCCAGAATTCAAAATTTTGGCGGGAGAATCTCTCGGCCTCTCGCCGAGTGACACGTGTAGCAGGCCGTCGTCGCCTGTTACAGGGCGATACCTGTCACAGGTAACACGTGACCAGTCACGTGCCACCTGTGAGGGGCAAATGATTAGGGGATTTTGCTCCCACCAATCGGAATGCGCCACGTGGGCCAATCAGGTCCTGCCAAGTGTCCCCCAGTTGGACCTCTCAGGGCTTGCCACGTGGCACACACTTATTCGTCCACCCTGGACTTATTATGTCATGACACGTGGCATACTCCATGCCTAATGGAGAAGCCGGTCACCTAGGCCCAACTTCCGAGGGAAGCCCAATCAGCCCAAGGTTAACCTAAACCTAGATTGGCACGTTTCCCGAGGTTATAAATACCTCCCTTAATCCTCATTAAGGGAGATTACGCAGATTACGCAGAGAACGCAGATTACACACATTAAACACTCTCACCTAGAGAGACCCAATCACTTTAATTTCCGCATTAATTACTCCTTAATCAAGTACTAACTTGACCGTCGGAGGCGGATCTCCAATCATCCGGAGCATCCGTTTGTTTTGCAGGTACAGGCGTCCGGTTCCAGTCTCGGAATTGTAACTCTCCCGCAGGACATCAGAAAACCCCGAAACAAGTACGTTGTGTAATCATGGCGTTTTCGGGTTTGAATTGCTTGTGTTATGTGGTGAATTGGTGATTGTGATTTTATAGATAAGTTGTAGGGGTCATTTGTTCAACTTTTGCGTTCAATTTCTGGCTTTAGTATTTTTTATCATCAAAATTGCTGCTGAAATGATAAATCATACAATGAGATGTTCAATGAATTATGCAGTTTGAGTGTTTTGTGAAATCGTTTTCTCTTGGAGTTAGATGTGCTTGTGCTTTTTGGTGCTTGTGATTTTGATAGTAAGTTGCTGCGGTGTTCAATATTGCTACATCTAAATGGAGGCCGGTTTGAATACTTGATATTTCTGAATTTATTTGCAGAGACTGTGAAGGAGCTGTATGATAAAATTCTTAAATCAATCAAAGTTGAAAGATCTGCTCCGCGAAATGCATGGTTGTGGTCACTCACTGAGAAATGTAAAAGCAGGGAAGACATTAAGCTTTTGTTTGATGTTTTGCAGCAGCTTCGAATTTTTGTTAGTGTCTAAAACTCTTTACAAATTGTAATTGATTTTCTTTCTTCAAATATTTTTATATATCCATAATCTGATCATCCCTTTTTTGTACAGAGACTGTCAAATCTCAGGATCCATGATAATTTCAATTGTAGCCTGTGCCAAGAAGTTGCAAAGGCGTGTGTTCAAGCTGGGGCTGTGAATTACGGTAGGCACCAGTATTACACTTTTTTTTATGGCTAGCTTGGAAATGTTATGCTCTTACTGAGTTTATGTAAGTATATGGTATTATGATTTTGTTCAAATTTTCTATTTGAAAATGTTGCATCTTTATTTTTTTAAAAGACTTTCTGGATTTCAGTCTCCTACTCTATGCTGCCGTATAGATAGCTTTTTGTGGGTTCATCAGTGTGTGTGTGTGTCAAGTAGTTGAAGCGTAACTAAGATCATAAAAAATAAAATAAGTACTGAAAATATAAATTAATACCTCTAAAAAAAATAAAAAATAAATACAAGCTAATAAATATATAAAGATCAAAAGAAAATCTGAATGTGAGTGTTATGGATGATGGAGTGCTACTGTATTTTTGCCATTGGAAAAAAAAAAAAAATTTATTCAGTTATCTGCTAGTCACAAAGCCATTAATCTTTATATTAAAGAAAAAACGAATAAAAAAAAAAGAAGAGAATAACTCATTTGTTTTGTCATGTTGGGGGATGCCTAATCAACTAGTTTACTGAAAGAAAAAAATTTGGGTTAAGGTACCACTTTTCTCTCTCCTCTTGACCGATGATAAAAGAAAAGGGGGTGGGGCTGGTAAAGTCACATATTTGACCTTATTTCTTTTTGAAATATCACCCTCCCTCCCTAAGAAAAGCAAACTTACCAAACAGTCGTGTTATCCAAAAGGCACTCACCTTGCTACTTAATCAAAGAGGCATGCTCCTCATTGCGCCTTTTAAAGGTCATCTCCGGAGCGCATTTTTTCCTAGGTGTGGCATCAACCCGCTTTTAAAAACTAAGATCCAACTCCATCATAAGTTTGTCTTATGTTCCCATATCTAGAATCAATCTTCTAATACAGTCTTACAAACCCTTCCCAATTTCCTTACAACAAACATCATTGGGTTTATCATAATGAATTCTTGGATTAAATAAATTTGGTAGCATGCTAAGGTTGATGAAGCTGGTATTCCTGCCTTTTAATAATGAACTCAAAAGCTCTTTTATAATGCTCGTCTTCTATACCTATACTCTTTTCAATAGCTTTCTTAGTCCTATTTATGGATTCATAAATACACACCATAGGTGGTTTTCTCCTTCGATCAACAATCCTAAGAACTTTAACAAGCCCCCATGTCTACTTAAGGGCATATATGATATCCCTCTAAAAGGTGTCTCGCAAAATAAATGTTGCTTCTTTCTTTCCAATTGGTTGCTTAAGTTACCATCTTCCTAGAATCGTTCTTATGCTTAGGAATTTTGTATGTGCATCATTGGAAGTTAGAAATTTTGTGACGACAAGCCCATGCATATTCTTTTGATAGCTGAATACCCTCATCATGTTCTCAAGAGATATATGGTTTTATATGAATACATGAGCTTGCACTGTTTTAGGGCATTCTTAACTTTTGCACTGTAGGAAGTGCTCCCCTTCGAATCAGTACCCTGTAGCCGAAACAACTCCCTCCAAAACGAGCTCAAGAACACCCTATCCCTGTCGCACAATACTCCCCGGAAAACCATGTAACCGAACCACCTCTTTTACAAAGGCCTCTGCCACTGTGAGGGCAGAAAAGGGGTGGCGCAACCCAACGAAATGGGCATACTTAGACAGTCGGTCTACCACCAACAAAATAGTGTCGACTCCCTTAGAGCGCGGAAGACCTTCTATGAAGTCCATTGTTATATCTTCCCAAACCTCACTCGGAATCGGCAGCGGCTGCAATAAACCGGCCGGATTTTGTTGCGAGTGTTTGTTTCTTTGGCAGGTACCACAAGCCCGCACATACTCCGCGACATCTTGTCTCATCCCTTGCCAAAACCATTCCACAACCATTCGCAAGAAGGTTTTTGTCTCCCCAGCGTGACCCCCTTCCACGGAGTCACGGTAAGCCCGCAAGAGGGTGGCTTTGATGCCGAAATTTTTAGGAATTACCACCCTCCCTTTATACAACAACCTTCCTCCTTCAACATTGTAGCCCGTAACCCCTGTTCCTTCCAAACTTGCGTCTTTTATAGATTTCAGCACTGCATCTTCTTCAATTTCCGCCTCTAGAGACTCCCAATTCACTCCCTGAATACTAACCAGGGCACCAAACTCGCCCTCATCTTCGCCGCACATCGAGAGGGCGTCCGCAACCCGATTTGCCGTGCCGGGTTTATATTGCAAGTCAAAATCAAACCCAAGTAACTTGCGAATCCATTTCTGATGTTCCATGGCAACCTCATGCTGTTGTGTGATAAATCTCAAGCTGTGCTGATCACTTCTCACTATAAATCGACGGCCTAATAGATAGTGTTTCCATTTTTGTACCGCGAGACAGACCGCCATCAATTCTTTCTCATACACCGATTTCCCGCGGCTCGTCGGACCTAAAACCTTGTTGTAGAACGCAATAGGTCGGCCCTCTTGCATCAAAACGGCCCAAGATCAAACCCTGAAGCATCGGTTTCCACAATGAATTCTTTGTGGAAATCGGGCATTGCTAACACTGGTGCTTCTGCCATGGCGTGCTTGAGCTTTGCGAATGCTTGAGTAGCCTCCACTGACCCTTTTTAAGACCCTTTTTAAGCTGGTGTGTTAGGGGATGGGCTATATGAGCATATTGGCAAATAAACTTTCTGTAATAGCCCGTTAGGCCCAAAAAGCCTCTCAACTCTCTTAAGGTTTTGGGAATGGGCCAAGTAAGCATGGACCTCACTTTTTCTTGGTCTACTGTCACCCCATGCTTAGAGATTATATGGCCTAAGTAAGCAACTTCCTCTTTCCCAAATCACATTTTTTCTTATTTGCATACAAAGTGTGCTCCCTCAACGTGTCTAACACTATACGTAAATGCTTGACATGATCTTCCTTACTAGTGCTATAAACAAGAATATCATCAAAAAATAAAAGTACAAATTTTCTCAAGTAAGGGCGGAATACCTCGTTCATGAGTGATTGGAAGGTGGCCGGAGCATTAGTTAGGCCAAATGGCATGACCAAAAATTCATAGTGACCCTCATGGGTGTGAAAAGCCGTCTTGTGAGTGTCTTCGGCTTTTACCAAAATTTGATGGTAACCAGCTTTGAGATCAAGTTTAGAAAACACTTGGCCCCATGGAGCTCATCAGGGAGTTCATTTATGATCGGGATCGGATATTTATCCGGTACGGTCTCCTTGTTAAGGGCCCTATAATCCACACAAAACCTCCACGAACCATCTTTTTCTTGACCAAAAGGACCGGGCTCGAGAAGGGGCTAGTGGATGGCTTGATAATTCCGGCGGCCAACATTTCACCAATAAGCTTCTCTATCTCATCCTTTTGAAATTGAGGATATCGATAGGGCCGTACACTCACCGGATTACTCCCATCTTTAAGAACAATAGCATGATCTCGCCCTCGGCTCGGGGGTAATCCCTTAGGACTCTCAAAAACCTCCGTATAGTGCTCAATTTCGGGCCTAAAAAATTCTGGAATTCCCTCTCCATCCTCACTGCCCACGCCCTCCATGTGGCTAAATTCCACCAAGAACCCACCTTTTTCCTTGCGCAAGTTTTTAACCATGGCCTTTAAGTGACTCCGGTGCATGCTAGGGAAGGATCTCCCTTAACACATGCGGTTTGGCCATTCAATGTGAAGCTCATTTCTTAAGTCTTCCAATTTGTGAGAACCGTTCCCAATTTTGCACACCAAAGATAACTTCCGAGTTTCCCAATTGTAGAGGAAAAAAATCCTCCACTATCTCCACCTTGTCACCCAACTTGAGGTGCACCCCCGTACACAAGCCTTGCCCCTTTACGGTTTCGCCATTTCCTAGAGACACGCCGAAAGTACCACTCCCCTCCACCGCAATCCCCAACTTCTCTATCGTATGCAAAGAGATAAAATTATGAGTAGCCCCCGAGTCTATCATCACCACTACCTTTACTCCATTAATCTCTCCAGTCAACTTCATTGTCTTAGGATTCGTAATTCCTATTAATGAGTGCATCGACATAGACGCGGGAACCTCGACCTCTTCACTTGGAGGGGCTTCAATGGCAGCAAACTCATGCCCTTCCTTTTCCTCCTCCTCTTCTTCTACCAACAACACACTAAACTCCTTGGCACGACACACATGGTTGAAATCCCACTTCCCATCACACTTAAAACAAAGACCTTTAGCCTTTTTGTCTTGAATCTCTCTTTACACCTCCAGAGAATGCTTGAAGTTGATCCAGTGGACCCAATGGAACTTTGGGCCTTACTTGCTGACGGCCCAGATTGGGAAAGGGTAGGCTGGCCGGCCCACTTCCTCCCAAGATGGTGCTGGTCGGGCTCTTGTTGAAAAAAGAGTATGGGCTGGGCTTAGAGAAAACTCTATTGGGCTTCTTCATTCCTTGGACTCGGTTTCTTTCCTCCACCCGAGTAGCCAGGTCCATGGCCTGCTCCAAGGTGAAAGGATTTAACATTCGCACTTCCGCACGTATATCCTCCCTCAACCCATTAAAAAATTGACCCTTTATCAGACTCTCCGGCACATCGGAAAGCGGTGCGGCCTTCTCGATAAACTCCCTTCGATACTCTGCCACCGTGGAGGTGTGTTCGACTGCCAGCCACACTGCTCGTGCAGTGACCCAACGTTGGTTGGACGAAATTGTGTTAGAATGCGATGCTTCAGATCCTCCCACCCTCGCAATGGACGCCGACGATTCTCCCATTGATACCACCTCAGACCATCTCCCTCCATTGACACCATCCCAGCTTGGAGTTGCTCCTGCCGGTAAAACTTGAAATACTGCCCTGCCCTCAACAACCACCCGTCGGGATCGTCGCCGGAGAAAGTGGGCATGTCCAACTTCCGAAATTTCCAATTTCCCCGACTTTCGAAGTTTTCCCCTTGGTCTTGCCCCCGAACGGTCGAATGGGCGTCTCTGTGTTTTGACTCTCGCCGTGGTTCATACCAAACCCACCGGCGCCCGACGCTTCTGCCTCCTCCTCCAACGTCACCGGTGGCTTCTGTCTGGTACGTATGGACTCAATGGCCCCACGCATCTCCTCGAAAATTTTTTCCTGGTCGCGCCTCACCAAGGCCACGTGTTGGGTGTGGTCCTCCCGGATTCGTTCAATCCTCCCATCAAGCCGCTGAGCTTCGGTGTTCTGTTGCTTGGTGAACTGCTCTGTCAAGGTCTTCTGGAGAGCCTCCATACTTTCCGTGATGGTTTTGGACAAAATGGCTTGGATGGAATTTTCACCATCTCCCACCTTTGAGGCCATCTCCAACACATGACCCTCAAGGGCTTCAATGCGTTGAGTGTTCGATGCCGGAGCCATACCTGCTCTGATACCAATTGCAACGAAGCGCGCTCTACACAGATAAATTCTAAACAACAAGAAGATAAGCAAGGCAGAAGACAGTTGATTGAATTGATTTGGCCGAAAGGCTTGAAGAGTTTTCTACTACAACTAAGGCTACTACTAAGATGTTACAACTTTTCTGAATGAATCCCTCTTTCCTTCCCTCTAGCTATTTAAGTCTCTTCTAACATACTACATGTGACTAGCCTTAATTACTAATAACAACTAAATTTGTCTTCTTCCCTTGGTGCCAAAATAAAGCTCTGAAAAGTGAATCTGTTCTGATTACATGTCCCCTGCTGCTGGCTGTTGTTGTTGCTTGTCTTGTGGTATGCTCGGTTTGTTTGTGTTGCTTGTACCCTCCTGAACTTGCTGCCTTCTCCTGTGATATGTGTATACAATAGGCAGCCTTGATTGGTTCGTTACATTCTGCATATGGAGTCCTATAAAGATGTTGTCTTTTGGCCATTTTCTAGGAATTTACAAAATAATG
The DNA here is from genome assembly GCF_001683475.1 of Chenopodium quinoa. NCBI lineage: Eukaryota > Viridiplantae > Streptophyta > Magnoliopsida > Caryophyllales > Amaranthaceae > Chenopodium > Chenopodium quinoa. Next base: position 107,620 of record NW_018744572.1, on the reverse strand, counting down.
AAAAAGACATAATTTACAAATAACCCTAAGGAAGAAATTCATTACAAAAGTTAGGAGATGAACTAAGTTTCTTACTTGCCGCTACCTGGATAGATGGATTGTCCATAACCACTTGAATGATAGTTTTCTCTCCAAATTCCTCAACCATTGCATCATTCACTAATTCAGAAATATTCATGGAATTTATGAGCACAAAGCCCTTTAAGACTTGACAAAAGTTCGCAAAGTCCTCATAGGCAACTGAATCATGCCATCCACTGTATAAAATTGAACAACCTTTAGTTGCCCACTCCTTCTTGTGACTATCCACTAGCTTGTTAATGTATTTTATTTTCTTTTTAAGAAGATGAACTTGTAGCTCATGCATACTGGGTAGCTTAAGTTTAGGACCATATCGTCCAACTGATTACTCATGACTTTAAATCTATTATAAGTTTCTACATTACATGCTATTCTTGTATTATAAAACCCTGCAAAGCCCTCACAAGCTTTATCCGTTAATTGTTTATAACTAACTCAAAAAATTCCTTGACTTTCTTTTAATTAGGATTTGGCTTTCCATTTTTTCTTGCTGGATCACAAGAGTTGGTTGATCTTTTCTTCCTGTGGATGGAGTGCCCATATTACTATTTTCCATATCAATCAGCAAGTTGGAAGTATATACATCAACCTATATAGTAACCATGCTACTGCTAGAAAATTAAAAGGGAAAAAAATTGCTACTGCCAGAAAATCAGAACAAAAAAAAAAAAAAAAAATACAAACATAAAGAAAGGAAAATAAAAGAAAGAAAACAGAGAATGGAAGAAGAAAAAAAAGAAGCGGAAAAAAGGGTAAAAATTGTTACTGCATGAAGGGAAAAACTCTACACAAAAAAGGACGTAAAAAATAGACAAAGAGAAGGAAAAATGTAGAGGATAAGGGCAAGTATTTGATCAGCAAGAAAATGTAGAATCGAAAAAAAAAAGATAAAATGAAAGAACAAAAAAGGTTGTTGGAGAGTGGCAGTCAGAGAACTAGAGAAGGGCTAGGGTGTTTTTCAGATTTCCAATATATTTTGGCTACCAAATGTAAAATGCATAAGTGTAGGGCTACCAATTAGTCTTTCCCTTCTTTATTCTTAAATCGAAAGTGGCAGGTGTTATATTTATTTTGTAATAAAGTAGGTATTTGCATTTGAGTTGTTTATTCATGCATTTTTGTAAAGGTTTCTATATGTGATTAATTTCAGGTGTTGAAAGTATTGTTCTGCCTGTCAAATCCATTCCCACCCAATAACATGGGCCTTAAATTGTTTTTGAAATTGGCACTCTTAATCCTTTTATGTTTCATATGTTGGGCCAAATTAATGTAATGTCTGAAAACAATTGGTGGTGATGTATCATGCGGCAGGATCTAACTTAAACATGTAGCAGCATTCAATGTCCCATTATTCTATAATTCTATGGTAATTATTCTGTAAGATGCTGTTCAGCTGGTCATGTTCTAACAATTCTACTTCATGTTTGCTTCTTCTTTCAACTTGAATGCTTGGCTCTGTTTTTTTTTTTTTTTTTTTATTTTATTTTTATTTTTATTTTTATTTTTATTTTTAACCCACCTAAGTACTTCATTGCAGGAAAGAAAGCATTATTTAGGCATAATGTTTATGGTTTGACTCCTACTAGTGGTTCTGCAAACCAACTATTGGTATGTATTGACAAGCTATAATTGTGGCAGAGTTTGTGCTCGTTGAAGTATATTGTACCATAGAATTAAAATTTTGCATGCAACTTGAGCTATTGTATGATACTATGCAGTCCTATGCGAAGGCGCAGAAGGATGTTAAGCTCATGGTGGACATAATGAATCATTTAAGAAAGAACAATTTACCATTACAACCTGGAACAGCAGACATCGTTTTCAGGTATTCCATAAATCTGTGAGATTGTCACATGAGGAGTTATATACCTGTGAGATTGTACATGCATGCGTGTATATTTTGTTACTCTTGAATGAGTACTATAGCCCTTTCCTGGTTCGCTTCAATTTTGCTGAAGGATTTTCTAATTGTTATTTATTTACCTTTATAATGTTGCCTAAGTTAATTAAATTAACATCATGTCTATTCATTGTATAGTGTGGATTTTTTTGGTTCAATTGCATCATTACTTGATATTTGGGACTTGGAAAGAAACAATTACTTTGTGCTTGTCCAACAAGAAGTTCAAAATCCCATTGTTAGGGTAATGGTGTTAGTATGACAAGGTGATAAACTTGCATGCTACATTGTCTTAAAGGGGTAGATGGGCTTCTGCTATAGGCATCAACATATTTTGAGAAAAGGCTAACAAAAGGTCAAGTGATACCAGTCTATTACTATAAGAAGTCCAATTTCAGTCATGATTGTGGGAATAGTCACGGTGATACTGGATTGGATGTAATGCGTTCATCGTGGATTGGGTTGTGGTTGTTGTTGTAGGAATTTGTTTTCATAGTCTATTTAGGTGTATTTATAATAATTTTACCCCAAACAAATAATTTACTTGTATGTTTAGGTGTTTTTCATATCTGTTAATATAACTTGCGAATAATAAGAAATTTAATACGATTCACAATATGTAATAATAGAAATGATAATTAATATTAAATACGACTTGTACTAAAATTCAATAAATTTTGGTTTTATAAACTTATTAAGAAAATCATACTTTTTTGTGTTTAAAAATAGGCTGTTATATTTGCTTCCCCATGTAAAAATAAATTGTCGAATTGCTATACATGAATGAAAGTGTCGGATCCAGAAGTAAAGAAACTCTTCTCCATAGATATTCTGATTCTGCTATTACAATCCCCGTTTGTAAAGGGAGAATTTACGTTTTTTTGAGTATTAGTAAAGTGGGGTCAGGAAGTGATTGTAATTTATTGTGCCTTCATTATTGGTCAAAAAAGTGAGAAAAAAAAGGAGGTTCATGGAGAGCCTAAATCCTCAGAAGTCCTTGCCTTATAACTTCGTTGATGAAGTTTTGGTTCGGAACAACGGGAGGGGACAAGGTGTCAAAAATATTGCCCTGAATTAGTTTATTTCGTTTTGTCAACTTTTGGTTCATTACAGACTGGCCGCCTTGCAATGATACGGCCTTAACGAAAATCATAATAAAATATCAAACATAGAAATAATGCAGAAAATAGTTACAATAGTCTTAAAATGCTATTGCATGTTAGAAAAATTCTTGGGGAAAATAGTGATGTGCTTTGTAAGGCACCCATATTAAAATACATATATGTAGCAGCAACCAAACTATCTCAAAAGGACCATGGAGTATTGGAGGAATTAGAAAACTAATAGCTAGTGATGGAGGTGAATTATGGGGCCAAACCAGTTTTAATTTTGTATTGTCTTTTTTTTTGTATTTTTTTTTTCTTTATGATAAGTCTTTATTGAGGTTCCTATTGTTTTCTCTTGGAATATTCAGTTTGATATTGTCTGACCTCCTCATTAAAACAATAAAATGCTTCTAAAAAAATAAATAATAAGAAAGCTTCACAAAAGCTGGTGTAACAATAAGAAAAATTTGGACCCTAATTAATTTTTTGGCAAGTATTTGTTTGCTTAGATGTATGTGATTGAGGTAGCATGAGCTCGGCTTGGATGATTAGCTTGTATCTCCTTTAGTTTGAAATACAACACAGAACTTAAGTTCATACTCCCTCCGTATTTTATTACTTGCTCCATTTCTTTGGACATAGAGTTTTAAGAGGATTAGTAGAAAGTATTATTTTATGAGGAAGTGAGGTTGGTTGAAGAATAAAATATTTTGAAAAAGCAAAAGTGAGTATAAGTGGGGAGGAGAGAGAATATGAAAAATATTAAAATATGATATGAGGTGACCACTAGTTGGTAGGAAAATAGTCAAATTTTTGTTAAAAGTTTCCAAAAAAGAAAGTAGAGCTAGTACTAAAGTACGAAGGGAGTATTCTTTATATTTGTAGGGGACCATTTTTATAGGCATGACATGAGTCTGTTGGTGGATTGGCTTTTATGTAACCAGAGTTGTGAAATTCTATCTTGGTTCTTCTGTAGTTTATCAGAAGTTCAACTACTTGGTGCGAAGTTTAATATGATTTAATTATAAGGCTTAGTTTGTATCATGTGAAGTCCATACACAATTTCCCTTAGCTATAGTCTTATGAAGAAAGATTCTTGGTTAAATTCTTGAAAGTGGTATGTATATCCTTTAAAAGAGATGCTTGATTGCTTTGTCACAGATTCAAAAAAATCTTCCATTACTTGTATAGGATTGTGCTTAAAGTTTCTCTAATCTTTTTACATTCAATTTGCAGCATTTGTTCTGATGTTGATAATTGGGAGCTGATATCCAAGTATTCCAAAAGATTTGTCAAGGCTGGAGTCAAATTGCGGAAAACTACATTTGACATTTGGATGGAATTTGCTTCTAAGAGAGGTTCTTTTGTGTTTTAATTTGTATTATCTTTCTTTAGTTTATTTTGTCCTTGTTACATGGTTCTTATTGTCAATTGGCATTGTTCGTCGTTAAGTACATGTGTGATAGAGTTCTTCTATTTAAGGAAAATTCTGAGTTGCATAAGGGAATCTTATTTAAGTCAGAGAGTCAATTATAATTTAGGTAGTTTTGATGATTGAACAGTCATGACTAGTGACTAGTTGACTATTTTTTAGTTGATAAGTAATTAGAAGCATAAAACAATCTTGTATGCTTTGAGATGTAGTCTAATACTATTCCATGCACAACTTTTGTTTTTATTTCTATTATCCTGAGATGCTCTCTTTGAACCCTTTGGGTAGGATAGGAATCATGCATAGTTACAATTTATCAAAATAGTTTTCAAAACTATGTATACAGTCTTATCTTAAGTTGGACCAACCCATTACAGCTGACCCTGATTGCCATATTCTATTGCAGGTGATCTCAAGTCACTGTGGAAAATTGAAGAGTTAAGATCTGATATGTACAAGCAACACACTATTAAGAGTGGGTTTTGTTGTGCTAAGGTAATGCCTTTCATATACCTCCATTTATGTCAGATGGTGGTACTTAACCTATATAATATTGATTTAAAATTGGGATAACATTTCTTGTTTTTGAGTCCATGATCCCAATCGCCTTCTTTGTGAGGCAAAAGGGATCGCTACATTGGAAACATTGACAAGTAAAATCTCACCTTTTATACATTTTAGAGAATTCCACCTATTAATTTCTGAAGAATAATTTTCAAGATCCAGGCCTTCCAGCATCGCTTCCCTAATTGGACATTATTCCATTGTGGCACATTTTTTCCTTCCTAAATTATTATTCCAAATGAATTTACAGTTAAACAACCATCCTTTTTCCCAGCCCACATTACCTCTCCTTGCACCACCCATTTCCTTTTATGTAGTCTCTCCAGCTTCTGCTCTAACCACTAATTAAGCCACCTCCTTCAACCACCACCACCCCCTCTTACCCCATATTCTACTTCTTAAATTTCCTCCATAACCACTTATTTGTATTGTTTTGTTTAATGTTGCTGAATTAGTTTGTGTTTATTGGTTTTTTTGCTAGATTTTGCTATATGCATTAGGCAGTGGTTTGCATTTACGCCATTTAGGGGATAAGATAGTGGTGATGCTGTGATGGTAGAGAGAGGTAAGAGATGATCGTAAAGGAGTGAGATGTGGGGTGGGGGCTTTTGTGTTTAAATTTGATCAGACCATAGTGGTGGTTGTGGATGCAAAAGAAAATATACATTAGGAAGTGGTTTGCATTCCGGGGCCTTTTGTGTTTGAATTTGATCAGACCATAGTGGTGGACCTGGTGGTTAAGAGATAATTATTCCTATCAAGCTTTCTCAATATATCACCTTGCACCTATAGTGGGAATTCACTAATTAACTTCAGATCACCCATGGCCAGTAATGTCTTATTCAGCCAATGTTTCTTAGGTGTCAGCTGTCTCTATCATGTTATAGCCAGTAACTCATGAGTTATCTCAAAGCCCCCCTTTCATGTTTTTCTGTTAAGTAATGACGGATTATAACATAAAGGTACCAAGGGGTGACAGTGATGCCCATTTACAAAAGGAAGGCTAAAGACAAAATAGTTCATACCCTTAAGCTATCTGTCATTTAATTATCTACAAAATCGTGACGAGTCATGCAGCAAAAACCCAACTCCAGCTAATCAAATGCCTCACTAGATGGAATTCAAAACCTTGAAGAGGGGAAGCATTACATTAAAAAATTCTGTTGGTTTCTTTCTTTCCAATTGCTCCGCCAAATGAACAGTGAAATTATGTGTCAAGATTAAGCTCTTTCCACACTTCTTTTCCATGAAACAGAACAACTTTACTAAATAAGGTCACAAAAATAGTTTATCATTATGTTTCCAACCCCAGATTCTCTGTTGAAAAAAATCATCTGATGTGAAAAATAAAATGTTGTGATGGGTTACAGAGAGAATTACTCAATTTAAACTGTATATTGCACTTCAATGTGGGAGCAGCCCCTTGCACTCCTGCAACTGAAGGTCACTTGTTAATGTACTCTTTACTTAAAAATCTCGGAGCTCTTTTGGGTGGTGGAGATCCCTTGTAAATTGTAAAATTCTGCCTATATCTTAATCAAAGGAAGTACGACAATTAAATCAGGTTTTCTGTGCTACGTAGTATAAGAAATCTGTTACCTTTTGCTATAACGCATGCTCTTATGATGTCTCTTTGAATGTATAGGGATTCTTACTTGAGCAAAACCCTGATAATGCTGCATCTGTGATTCAAGCGGTCAATCAGGTAATTATATCAGCTCACATAATGATTTGAACTATGTACCACCTATTCTCATTATCTGTAGTATTAAACTATTATTCTGTCTTAAATGCATACTAAAATTAAACCGGGAAAGAGGAATGTCTTGCCAATATTTTTTGAAATCCTCTTTCCATTTTTTTTTTTTCATTTTAGCTATTAATTTGAAAACAATTTTCATATACATGACTAGAGTCTTGTCATTCCCGATTGATCTTCTTTATCATTATTTAAACTATGATAGTGTGATAAAATTATATAGGAAAAATTGCAGGGAATAATCCCACCTTTAGGGCGTCGGCGAAATATAATCCCACCTTTGGGATATAATTTAAATAATCCGATCTTTGTACCCAATCCGCTCAAAATGGTCTCAACCATTCCATGTAACCTGGTATAACAAGTTACATGACATGTGGCAGCTTGTGATTGGTCAAAAAAATAAAAATAAGTAAATTAAAATATTTAAAAAAGTTAGATTTTCTTAAAGAAAAAATAAAAAAATAATTAAAAGACCACCCATCCAAGCCACCGCCGCTGCCGCTTGAGCCCAATCCTCTGCCCCACGGCTTCGCCACCCAGGCCCCAACTAGCAGCGGTGCTAGTGTCACGATCGACCCCCTACCCTTGAAAACCCCTATCCCGTCCGATCCTAGCCCCTCCCCATCCCCTGTACCACCGAGCACCTTCAATTCGAAACCCTTCCCCGTCCCAATCCTGACCTCCCACTTTCTCCGCCACGTTTTAGCCCCCCTCCCTTTTCCGTTCCCCTTCCCCTTTTTTGGCCTTCTCCCCTTCTCCTTGGCCAGATTTCGGCCTTCACCCTTCCCATGTCTCGATTTCAACCCCCTCCTCTTCCCAGCCTTAGTTTCGGTAAGAGGTGACGGAATGGGGTAGGGTAGGGGCGGCGACAAGCGTGAGGGAGTTGCGCTCTGGGTGCAGCGGAGGTTGGCGGCCGGTCTGAGTCAATGGTGGGGTGGAGAGGTGGCTGGTGTTGGGGCTAGGGCTAGGGCTAGGGCTAGGGCGGGTGGTGGTGGTGGTATTAAATTTTTAATTAGTTTTTTGAAGAAAGTTAGTTTTAAATAAGCTAATTAATGTTAATTAGTAATAATTATATCCTTAAAAAGATAAAAGTAAGTTTTTTTTTTTTTTTTTAATTTTTTTAATTTTTTTTTTACCAATAACGTTGTGACACGTGTAGATTAGGCTTAATTAAAAAAAATTTCCTATCCAACCGGGTATAGGTTATTTGGGACCATTTTGAGCAGATTGAGTATAAAAATTGGATTATTTAAAAATATCCCAAATGTGGGATTATTTTTCGCGGATGCCCCAAAGGTGGGATTATTCCTAGCAATTTTTTCAATTATAAAATGTACACTTATTTTGTTATAATTTCCAATATTCGTCAAATCTATATACTAATACATCTATCATTGACTATATTATACTAAAAGAATCATTGTGAATAACACTTGCCAAATCCTGGCTATAATTTTCTTTGGGGTTTTTTTTGCTGTTTTTTGGAGTTTTTTTTTGGGAATTATTAGATTTAGATATGACAAGATATGACTGTATAAGTGCTATACCTTGACACATACTTCCGTTCTTTCCTATCTTCTCTGTATCCGTTAGGCAGCAAGATCCTTTCCAAAGTTATGTCTTTGTATATCTCCACTTTATTACTCTTTTTATATAAGTATTGAAATTGTTTAACATTAAATAAGTGATCACTGGGTACATACTTTTAGCAGACTGCATGAAAAATAATTTTAGGTGAACTTTTTGATAGTAATATTATATTGTACAAGTGAGGCAAGTGGATGGATTATTTCTTATGATAAAAGGGATTCATAAGAGAGACAATAAATTGAAAATTCTTGAAGACTTATGACACTTTTTTTTTATCCAGCTTTACTAAATATTTGGAAGATTATTATTACTTTCGCTCATTTTATTTGTTAGGGTGACATAATCAATACTAGCTCCATTATTGTGTAGTCTAATCCTTAATTTCCATGTTATCCAATCTCACATGATTATTCAAATTTAGTTTATTCCATACAAGTATGGAGTTTATATTACCACGTGTCCCTTATTTCCCATGTATACCCAATATCACTTGCTTATTTATGGTTTTTTTTTTTTATTTTTTTTTTAAAAAAAATTATTTATTTATATATTTATATTTATTATTTATTTATTTTTTGAGGAATCTTATTTATGTTATTTTATTTCATACAAATATTGATTTATTAGTATGCACACGTTCTAAACTACTAGTACATAGATTATGCTTGTTTACTCTACCAATTAATATTACTACCTCCGTTTCATATTTTTTGCAACTTTTGCCAAAAAATGGATGCTACACATTATTTGCAACTAATGTTTTATTTCCTTTTTAGGTTGTCATTTCTCTCTTTCTCTCTTCTCATCACATGCATTCTTTTTTTTTCTCTCTCTATCTTACACTCACAAACAAATTTTTTCTAGGAGTTCATGCACCCTTCAAAGTTGCTAAAAATGTGAAACGGAGGTAGTATAAGCAATAGCTGTGTTCTGTGTGGAAGTATGCATGCATTGTTAGCTAATTGTGTTAGAGATGTGAATGATATTAAAATATACCGAGGGCCTTTAAATGCCTGCATATCTCATTTCTATATGACGTGTTTCATTTATAGTACCATGTTAAATCAGAATAGGACTATAACTGGATAACGACAATTAATCTTCAAAGCACACAGACCCATTCAATTCCATTTTGCTGAGCTGTAGAATCTGTTCATTTTATTTGCAGTGATTTAGCATGCTCAGGTACATCTGAATTAAATAAGTGTGTTATTATGTTAGTGACGGTTTACTTTTTTATATGGAGCTTCTACTTTGTGCTTGTCAGAGTTTTCCTGATTCAAAAAGGCAAGATATAGTTGATGAACTTCAAAAGCTGATCACTGAATGGCCTGCAGAGGTCTTGAAGCATCAGAAGCTGGATGATCAAAAGGTAATAATATTTTACAATTAGTTTTTTGTTACCCATTTCTTCTGTTATATATTATTTTTGATTATTTCATTACCCATAGTAACCCGATTTATTATTGCCAAGGTATTAGTTATTATATTGGTATTTTAACAAGTGCGTTGATATTTCAAAAAAAAAAAAAAAAAAAAAAAAGAGCATTGATACTATAAATAAGAATTAGTTGAGGATTAATTTTGTAAGTGGCAGATTATATTAAATGAGAAAAGTTCATTTAGGGTTCAATTAACATGAAAGGTTTTAAATAGGTGGATTTAAGATGATCTGAGCTGTCATGCTTATTGTACTGGAAGCAATTGTTTATAAACTGCTGTATATAGGTATTGTTATAACTACTTGTTTCTGAAATTCCTGATGAATAAGGTTTCACTTAGTATGCGTTGGATGTGTTTTGCAAAAATAAGGTACTGCTGTTTTGTTCGTTCTCTGCACCAGCAGAAAGCCAGAAACAAGCAAATCGATGCATGAAATAATTTATTGTGGTTGTTCCTTCATTGGGTTTACTTTGACTCATGTCATCTCTGTTCTCTGCTGGACAGGCATTGATTTCTTCATTGAAGGCTGATATTCCTGCTTTGCTTAGCTCCCTCTCCAACATGGGTGTGAAATCGAGTGTCAACTTGAAAGACCTAAATATCACAGAGCCTATGTCATGTTAATTTTGGCACAACTACTGGATGAGGAATCAAATCACAATCATTGTCGATAATTGCATGAGGCATGGTGCATGGCATTGTTCTGGTGCAATAATTTGCTCACATGCAAAGTTTTCGTCAAGCCATCTTTTTTCTCAACAAGCCAGTAGCAGGGAAGTTTTCTAAAAATTGTTTTAAACGAATAATATTGATATTAGTGTTAGAAATTATTTTGAAATGTTATTGATATTGGTCATGTATCAATGTATCGCCATTTTGCTAGTTCAAACTGTGATAGTGTAAAATATTGTGTGTGTGGATGACATCTATGGACCAGGTGATCAGCCTAGTGAAGAGTGAGGCACACTGCACATTTCAGTGAATAAAAGTATGCTTGCTCAATTTACTCAATTTTGCATGCTTGCTCCGCAAATATGCAAATTGTCACAATTTCCTCTCGTACATGGACCTAGCTATCCTTTGCATTCTCTGATTTGGTTTGCGATAAGAATACTTTTTTAACACAAAAGGGAGCATACTTGTATTATATCATAATAATTCTGATGATATAAATCATCAGATTAGGCAAAACAGATCTGCTGTTTATAACTAGCAGAATAGCAGTAGTACTATACTCAGATAGTTTGTGAAAACACTCTGAGACAAAAGAGCTTAAGCTATTACAGAGAGTAGAAACTAAAAACAGATATATAAAAGCATAAAGATAGTAAGCAGCAACATAGTTGGTATTGTTGATAGCAGCATGAGGAGTTAGCAGCTGCAGGATGGTCCTAAGTTGCTGTATCTGGAGGTATTTCAGCAGCATAGGTCTGATAGACTTCAGGTGGAGGATAGGGGAAAGGAACCACCTCACCCGTCTTGTACTTAGTCCTTCCCATAAAGGCCAACTTATCAGCTACAAAGTTAACACAACGATTAGCATGGAACACAGTAACAGTCCAATCTCTATTCAAAAGAGCAGCAACATCACGTATAATGTTGCCTAAATCACCATCCTCAAAAGACTTCGGATCCTTAAGCATCTTGGATAAGCTGTCAGCATCAGTCTCAAGCTCCAAGTTTCTCAAATTCTTATCCCAGGCAAGGAGAAGACCCTCCCTAATAGCTAGGAGTTCAGCAGAGGCAGCAGTTAAGGCATTGAATTTTGCAGCAAATCCAGCAAACCAAATCCCTTTTGCACACCTGATAACACCCCCTCCACCAGCATTATCCACACTAATCCAACTCCCATCAGTATTAAGCTTATAAGAGCCACTGTGAGGAGGTGCCCAAAGTCTGGGGACCTGGGTAATTGAAGACGATGGAGAGTCACTACCAGCAGCCTGATTCATTCTCAAACAGAAGATGTAATCCCCATAAAATTTGTTAAAAGTAGAATTAATGAAAAGCATCTTTTGTTCAAAAATAGCCATATTCCTAGTGATCCAAATATGCCAAATGGCTACTGTAAAAACATTTTTCCAAGAAGTAGAAAAGGAAAGATTAAAATGTAACCAATCAGTTAAGTTGGTATTGTAAAAACGATGTAAATCCACATTTAAAGACTTAAATTTTGCAAACACTAAAGACCAGAAAGCTGAAGAGTTAGGACAATCCCTAAAAAGATGAATAGTATCCTCCAAAGGAGCTTTACAACGCATACACATAGGATCTAGGAAGTTCATTTTCTTTTTGAGGGTACTACCAACAGGAAGAATGTCTCTAATTAGGTTCCAAAGGAGCATTTTGTATTTATAAGGAACTCTAATCTTCCACATATTTTTCCAGTCAAAAGAAGAAAGAAAAGAGGTGTTAAGGTTAAAGGTAGGGGTAGTACTATTATAAGCAGATTTAATATTAAAACTTCCAGAATGATGGAGATTCCATTTTAATCTATCTGAAACTTGAACAAGTTTAGGAAGGGGATAGGCTAGGATTAAGGGGATTAAAGAAGGAGGAAGGAGATGTTCAACACTATCCAAACACCAATTATTATTCCTAATGATATCGGAGACACGCCAATGGGCTTTAGAATTAGGAATATGAAAGTTAGGAATTTGATATAGGGGACACTCACCAATCTAATGGTGGAACCAAAGAGAAGTATCTTTCCCATCTCCTATGTTTATAATAACTCCTTTCTTAAGAACATCCCTTCCGGCTAAGATATCTTTCCAAATAACCGAATCAGTAGGCTTAGGGTTATAGTCCATGAAATTAGAATATTTTAGATATTTGTTTTTTAGAATTTCTATCCACAATTTATTATTTTGAGTTAGAATTTTCCATCCGAGTTTAGCCATGAAAGAAATATTCCATCTTCTAAGATCCCTAATACCTAAACCTCCCTTAGCCATAGGATCACAAACAACTTTCCAATTGGTTCTAGGGATGTATTTAGTACGGTTAACCCTATTCCAAAGAAATTGTTTGCATTTTTTCTGCAAATCATAATGACATTGATAGGTAATAAGATAGTTTGCATAGCATAAACAGGACAAGAACTTAAGACAGATTTAATTAGAGTGCATCTTCCGGCCATGTTCAAAAGTTTGGCTTGCCAACCTTTTATTTTAGCACAAGTTTTATCCAAAAGAGGAAAGTAATCTAAACTATTAAGCTTCTTATGGGAAATAATAATTCCTAGGTATTTACCAAAATTTGTAGTATTAGCAATATTACAAATAGAATTTCTCACATTATGATTCATTTTCTTAGGGAAGACAGCAGAAGACTTTTGAATATTAATGGAAAGACCCGATATAGACTTGAATTGATCAAGGACTTCCATCATAGTGGCTATATTAATAGAGGTAGCTTTTCCGAAAAGAAAAACATCATCAGCGTAGAAAAGGTGAGAAATATTTATATTTTTAGCAATTTTCATAGGTTTCCAATCACCTTTATCAACTCTATCTTGAATCATACAAGAAAGGCGATCAAGACATAGGACAAAAATATACGGGGAAAGGGGATCACCTTGTCTTATTCCCCGAGATGGAGAAAAAGATTCAGTAATTTCCCCATTCCAAAGAAGGGAAATCTTCGGAGTGCATATACAACTCAAAATAAGATTAACTATATTAGAAGGGAGATTAATACTTAGAAGAGTATCTTTAATAAAACTCCATTCTAGACAGCCAAAAGCCTTAGAAAGATCAATTTTAAGAGCCATAAGCTTGGCTTTACTAGAGGCTTTATTAAAATGGTGAGCAACTTCTTTAATGATAATAATATTTTCCTCGATAGACCTATTGGGAATGAAGCTAGATTGAAAAGGGCTTATAAGGTCATCCATAATTGGTTTTAACCAATTAGCTATGCATTTAGTGATTAGCTTATAAATAGAGTTGCATAATCCTATTGGCCTGAAATCTTTCATAGTACTAGGGCAATCACACTTAGGTATGAGAGAAATGTAAGAATCATTAATGGCACTAGGAATAGACCCATTTAAAAAACAGTTAGCAATAAAACTACTAATACAGTCACCTAGATACTTCCAGTGATGTTGAAGAAAAATAGGTTGGAGACCATCTGGTCCCGGGGATTTGATAGGGTCCATCTGAAAAAGGATCGACTTCACTTCCTCTTTAGAAGGAGGCAGATGAAAGCTTGGATCAGAACAGGCAGAGTTAAGCTTTGGAAATTGATAACTACTCATCAAATCAGGATCAATATCCACACTCTTAAAAATATTTTGAAAATAGGTTCTAGCCATATCTTTTAAAACAACCAAATCATTTATCCAAATATTTTGCGATAAGAATACTTAATTTTATCATCTCCATCAAATCTGCATTGGTTCAATCTTGACACCGACGGCCCTATTTCTATCATTGCCTTCATTTGTCTTGCCCCTTACAATGTTGAAGTTTTATGATTGATATAAATCAGAAATGGATTGGAAAAGACACAATTAACTGGGGGTTGGGAAGATAATTTGTTTGGTTTAACCATAGAAATGAATAACTTTAACTTAATTCCCTTTCTTGTTTGTGGAGGGTAAGGTTATTGATGTCTTAGATTTTGAGAGGTAACAAATATGTTAAAACCATTAACCTCAAATAATGATTGTTATCCAAATCTTTTAACAGGGTTGAATAGTCCCAATTTTAACTTTCAAATTTGCCGTATAGTTTGTTCATGTTTTGTTAATGTGCAAATATAGTTTCCTCCTTTTGTCTAAATGAGCAGATATGTTAATTTGTTTTATTTGGTTTTATTTGTGGCCGGGTTACTTGAGTTACTCGGTCATGGATTACTCGAGTTATTCGGTCATGGATTACTAAAGTTACTCGGTGAGGGACTATTTGAGGGGTTCGGTCAGGGCTTACTTGAAGGAGTTGGTTGGAGGTTAATTGAGGGGTTACTCGGTCAGGGGTTATTCGAGGGGGTATTCGGTGAGAGGTTACTTGTGGGGGTATTAGCTAAGGGGTTACTTGAGGGGTTATTCGGTCAGGAATAACTAAAGTAACCCTGACCACACGATGTGACCAGTCAAACAGAAAAATCCCCAAAATAATATTACTTCTTCCGTTGAAAGAGAAAATGTTTCTGGTACGAGTATATGAGGTCCATATGCAGAGATATAAAGTTTGATGTGTAATGAAGAGAATGTGTTTGGCAAAAAACATTTTTTTTTGACAAGTTTGGCAAAAAACATTAATTGTTATTTTATTGTCAAAACTCATTAATTCATGACAAATTCCACCGTATTTTGACCATTAAAATCAAATATGGAATGTAATTTAGTGGCAACTTTAAATAAGTGATAATTTAATTATTTTAAAGGTTATGTAACATTACAAAAAATGAAGATCATATTTTACGTGTACGTGAATGAGTTAACTTACTTTATTATACTATCCCGTTTCTTTTTAATTGACACGTATTCCTTTTTTAGGAAGTTTTTTTAGTTGACACTTTTTTTTTGGGATAACTTTTTTTTACCTTGCATTTAAAAGCTACATCACTTGCCTTTTTATTCTCTCTCACTCTTTCTTCTCTCCTTAATATATGTGCCTAAATCAAACGCGTCAATTAAATAGAAACGGAGGAAGTATGTGAATATGCTCAGTAACACGTAGAAATTTATGGATTTGATATATTATGATTAGGGGCAAGATAAGGGACTAATAAATAGTGAGCTGCTTAAAACTTTTTAAAGGATTGTAAAATCATTTTATGATGAGAGACAAAGACAACTAGGGACGCAATCCATTGAGGTTTCACCCCTGGAATGATCCATGAAATTGTTGACTTTGTATAGTCTTGAACCATCTAAAATTTGAGTAAATGTATTGAACCATTTAAAATTCGAGGATGAAGTTATGAAATTAGATCATGACATAACATAATGATTATAAGGTTTGATAAGCTTAAACTAGTAATTACTCATTCGGTTACTATTATTGTGTTTAATTTATTAAATATGCAAATTACAAGGTACTTGATCCAATTGTTCAATAAATCTTATTAGGTGTGAGATTTAAATCTCAATAATCTTATCTATCTATTAATAAGGTGTTCAAAATAATTCAATAATATATTGCCTCTTTTTTTTTTATACTTGCAACACATCCTTGTGGCACGCACTTTGAGGTCGAGATTATACAATGAAAATGATCAAATTAATTAAAATAGTTTTTAATACATGGTACCTAAACCTTTTATAATCCCAGTGTTAAAATTATTTTGAAAAATAAAATCATTCGTTTATCTTCACTAATCAACTCCTGAAATTGTGTGGCTAAAGTCTACATTGCAAGTAAAAGAAAATAGAGGAAGTATAATGCAATAATAAGAAAATCCTTCAATGCAATAATTAATATTATGTAAAAGAAATCACATACTTTGATTACGTTTTTTTGAGGTTATATTCGTGAAATAAATTGTTAGAAACTTCTAAATTTAATAAAATAATTTTAAAAGAAACAATTAAGTTAAACATAAAGGTTTTATACTTTTATTGACCAATTTTTCCACCAAATAACTAACCCTCAGTTTTAAATTTATTTACCAAATACCCACGAAACCATTTAGTTTTTATACAATACCTTGCAACGATAATTTGATAACAGATATTAGGTTATTGTTTAGGTGATTTTAATAATTTTCTACTCCCACATTTTCATCATATCCTCATCATCCACCAACTTCAACTAAAGGCAAATGAGTAAAATCACTTAAACGACAGCCTAACGTCTATTAACAAAAAGGGCATTGTGAAATATTGTATAAATCCTGAATAGTATATGGCAAATTTAAAATTTTCCGTGGATATTTGGTGAATAATATTTAAACTCATGATGATTTAATCTTATGCTTTCGCCCCATCAGCGCTTCTTGAATAGTTGAGATTCTCTTTCGGAAGAGGTTGAACTTGAAAGTTGACCCGTCTTTTAGATCCTTAAAGAACTCTATATAAGTAACATCGTCAGACAGTCCTTGGATCTGGATTCTCACCAGATTTAACTGTCTGACATAAGAACGGAGCCCATCCTTGTCTCCCTATTGTACCACGCCCAAAGACTTCTCTTTTTGGAGGGTATTTTCATGGAGAAGTTAGAGGCGAACAAGAACTTAATCGTCCTAAAATTGTTGAAGAACTCAGCCGATAGATTGCTAAACCATTGTTGGGAAATGCCCTGTAGTGTAGCTGGGAAACACCTGCACCATGCGGCATAATCCAACCCCTGCAGGTACATAAGGTGGGTGTATGCCATCAGGTGGTCTTCCGGGTTGGTGGTACCATCATAGGTACCCACTGTGACATTTTTAACCTTGGCCGACTGTGCTGCCTCGGTTACTTCTTTGGAGAATGCAGAATATTGTTCTCTAAGTTTTAGTAGACGAAGTTGTGATGAGTGTCATTTATGGCACTCATTTAGCCTATTTTAGGATGAATTTTAATCGCTTTTATAGCCTTTTTATCTCTTTTTCTTTAGTTTTACTTGTTATTTCTCTAGTTTGTGTTTTCCTTAGTTGTTTTCACGTTTTCTTGCATTTCTTAGTTTATTTTGCCTTTTCTCTTTTATTTGTTTGCTTTTCTTTGATTTTAGAAGATTGGTGATGTCTAATGAGCTCAATGGCTTTTTCTCAGGAATTGCAAGGCACAAGATGCAAGCTGGTCCCTCCCTTTAAAGCTCAAAGTGTTAAGAGATGCAAAATCCAAGTCTTCTAGGCCGCGCTACCAAGCTGCGCGGGCATAAAAAATAGTGTTGAACCCACCGTGGAGGCCTTTGGAAATTGCCACCCCCAATGTTCATCAAGTGGAGCGCACGGAATCATAGACAGACGCATGAGTGGAGCTTCCCTGGTCCCAGGCGCAAGTGCGCAGGGCAGGGGTGCAGCCGCGCAACTTTGCTTCCCCTATTCCGTACCCATTTCTTCGCGGCCGCGCATATTGAGGAGAGGGCGCGCCTATTGGGGTTCTTTTTGGACGTCTAAATTACTTCTTCTTTGTTAGTTTTACTATATGTAGATTTTTTTCCTTTTAGAGAGTAGATATTGATGAGGATTATGAGAATTGTATGAGATTTAAAATAGTTTTAGAGAGAAAAGCTCAAGATTTTGGGAAACTTTGTTCTTAGATTTTAGAGAGAGAAACTTGGTAATTGATGATTGTTCTACATTTTTTTTATCTTCATTCCCTTTGATATTGATCAAAGTTTTGTAAGAATTCTTTTTCCTTTAATACAATTTCAGTGTTTGATCTTTGATATATTGTTGAATTTCTGTAGATTGTTTAATTTGATTGTTGATATTTGTATTACAATGTTGATGATGAAATTGATGATTAATTTAGTTATGATTTTAAATATTACCATGTGTAGTGTGGGTAGTTCATTTGCTAGGGATGTGGTGAATCATGTATGAGTGATAAGCTATTGCTAATTTGGGGATTTTGATTAATTTGATATTGTTGTTAAATTAGTTGATGGAATTTGTGCATGTTTTTGATTTGTTGATGAGTAGCTAATCTTGATTATCAAGCTAGACTGCATTGTAGTTTTCATTGATATGACACATTGATTTGGAAGCTACTATTATCGATTGATCTTGTTTTGTGATTTTCCTTTGAATGTCATTTGTTGAGACCACTAGCTTGACCCTTAGAAATAACTCTTCAAGTGATTTTGATTGCAAATGTCGTTTTCCCTTGCATTATTTGATTAAGCAATTTCCCGACAAATTAGCAAGTTTATCGTAAATTCATGTGGATCCTAAATCCCTAGTACCCTTGATATTTTTTTAGTAAGTTAAATTTTATTATTAAAAAAGAGCAAGGAAAACCGTACAACTTACAAAAAGCTACGTTGTACACCCGAACTACACAAAACCCTAAAGGGAAAACAAACCACCTAAGGTTTCTAAGCCAAGGCAACTACCATCTAGGATGGGTTTTGCAAAGGTGAAGAAAACCCCTACTGGATGGACTCAGGGACACAAACCACCTTCAAAGAAGGGTACCTGAACCTAGGACCAGACAACATATAAAATCAAGCTCACAGCTAAGCAATAAGGGAAATCTTATCACTAGTAGAACACCTAAAAGCAATATTGAAAATAATGTCATTTACAACACAATCAACAGGTTTACATCAACCATTGAACATGCATGGTGCTATTCTCCCAACTCTAAATACAGTGCACAATTAATGCAAAAGCCATCAAAAGTAGCTTAGCTTTCCTTCTGTTCTTCTTTCTGTGCAGCTTCATCCAATGCACTTCATTTGAGGATCAAGAAATAGACTTGCTGCATTTAATCTTAGTAAGCACATCCTGCCATATCCTCTTAGAATACCCATAAGAGAAAAATAAGTGTTGAACACTTTCATTTTTCTGCAAACACAACAGACAAATAGGATCACAAGAAATATTCCAAGACATCAGCCTGTCCTTTATCAACAGGCTGTTCCACAGAGCAAGCCACAGGCTAAACACACATTTTGGAGATGCAGCATTATTGCAGATCAGCCTTCTCCAATCCATTTTTGGACTCTGAGATCTAAGGAGCCTGTAAATCTTACTAATTTTTTACAGAATGCCCATGGATAATAGAGCTCCGATCCAACCTCCCAAATTATCTATCACAGTCTTGCATTGCAAAATTTTCCTCAAAACCCAAAAGCATTTCTTGGGAATAATAAAATCCCAGCATTGTCTATGCTTGAAATAATACTTGATTTAGGTATTCATACCCCGCCAAGTGGCCCCAAGGAGCGTGTGACACACGTTGCTTTAACAGGCGTCCAAATGGACTCCCCAGATACTGACACGTGTCCTGAAGAAATGGCTCCTGGGAAATGGCGGCCTTCAAGGCCCAAATCCAAAGGTAGCTGCAAAACGGCGTTGCCCTAATTCCTAGGTCATCAAACCCTAGGAAATGACACACTTTTATAGGACCCTATATATAGGGAGATTCCCCCAGTAATTGGGGTAAGGTTTTAATCATTAGGACATTTATTACTCTCGAAAACAGAGAACACCTGATCTTGGAATCTGAGAAGATACTTACTTTCCGCACGTTTTACTCCAAATCCGTACTAACTTAATCTTCGGAGGCGGACCTCCGACCATCCGGAGCTCCGTTCACTTTGCAGTTACATGCGCCTTTGTTGGATCTAATCTTTGAGTCGTAACTCTCCCAAGGGATATAAAAGCACCTAAAACATTTGGCGCCATCTATGGGGAGGGTCGTAACTCTCCCAATTGATCTAAAAGCACCTGTACCATCTCTAGAAAACAACTGGACTACGGTTGAAGTAGAGGTCCATTCGGACCATAACTCTGGTGAAGATGAAGACATCAAAACCTATGTGGCCCATAATAGTTCATTCATCTCTAAACGCATCCGTCACAAGGACAGACGGGAGCGCAATGCTGACCAGTCGGGTACAAGCAAGCCCCCCTGGGTAGCCGTCTGATCCTATT
Source organism: Chenopodium quinoa (assembly GCF_001683475.1). Lineage (NCBI taxonomy): Eukaryota > Viridiplantae > Streptophyta > Magnoliopsida > Caryophyllales > Amaranthaceae > Chenopodium > Chenopodium quinoa. Next base: position 87,203 of record NW_018744572.1, on the reverse strand, counting down.
AAGGCGGCAGGATCAGCCCTAGTCACCCGAGATGAGCTCATGAAATTCATGACAAGTTTCAAGGGTGAAATCAAGGATTTAATCACCAAGAGGACGACCGCTCCTAGGGAGGAACATTCGGCCAAAAAACCAGCCTAAGCTAAGAAACAAAAGTCGGTCAGGGACCGCCAGCCCATTCCTCACCCTGCTTCAAAGGAAAGGCTCGGCCCTAGATTGACCTCTCCAGACTGCGTTTCCTAGAAACGATAGAAAGGAAAGCCATCCGGCATGTGCAGCCGGACAACAGCAAAATGACATTCTTTGATGCTTGACTCTACATCGAGCAAAAGAAGAACCACTAGCTGTCTAAGTCGGCATCCACGTCGAGTTATCCAGATAGCTTCAAGAATACCTCAGTGAGGAATTCTCAATCTGTGTACGGGACTCCGTCAAGCGGCCCTCTCATTTTATTAGGACCCCATGTAATCAAGTCAGCGCAGTATATGGCTCAGCCATTATACAGGTCGTCGGCTTTGCCTTACATCCAGCTTACCTTCTTCGGAGGACATGCGGCATATAACTACCAGCCTATGGACTGACAGCTTCGGCTACAAAACCTTGGAGAAAAACCCTCTACGTTCTTTAGGGAAATAGCCAAGGTCAAACAGTCGGCCAAGGTTAAAAATGTGTTAGTAGGGACATACGGTGGTACCTCTAACCCAGAAGATCACCTTCTGGCATACTCCCACCTCATGTACTTACAGGGGTTGGATAATGCAGCATGGTGTCGCTGCTTCCCAGCTACCCTGAAGGGCATAGACCAACAGTGGTTCAGAAACCTGCCGACTGGTTGTATCAAAAGCTATAAGACGCTTGCGTTCTTGTTTGCTTCCAACTTTTCTATGAATATCTCTGCCAAGAACACAAGTCTCGACCTGAGCACTGTCCAGCAGGGGGATAGAGAAGAGCTGCACTTCTACGTCAGGCGGTTTAATCTGGTGAGAATTAGATTCAAGGGCTATCTAACGAGGTAGCCTACATAGACTTCTTCAAGGGTCTGAAGGACGGGTTAACCTTCAAGTGATTCAAAAAGCTTTATTTTAATGTGTTTGACTTTCATTTTATTTAATTAGCTTTGTTTAAATGTGTTTGACTTTCATTTGATACAAAAAGCTTTTTTTTAATGTGTATTTCTGTGATATGACTTAAGTAGGTTTGTTGAATGCATTTGACTTTCATTTGATTCAAAACGCTTTGTTTGAATGTGTTTGACTTTCATATGATTCAATTACCTTCGTTGAATGCATTTGACTTTCATTCGATTAAATAAGCTTTGTATGAATGTGTTTAACTTTGACTTGATTCAAAAAGCATTATATTAATGTATTTTACTTTCCTTTGATTCAAAAAGATTTTTTTTTTTTTTTTTTTGGTAAGTAAAGAATTTTATTACCAAAAGTAAAGAGTTACTACCCAAAAAAATAGCAACTACAAGAAATGAAAGTGCAATACATGCCCTCTATGTCAAAGAAGCAACAAAACCAAAGCCCGAAGGCAGAACAAAAATAACTACTACGGAATCTCTAACTCCTAAAGGGAGAGGATACCATACCTACATCCAAAAGTGGGTAAAAACCCATACATCTTAAGATATCAAATAAGGTGAGTACAATAAAGCATCAGCGTAACTTGAAAGCATACACCATCCGCCAGCATCATCATAAAAACAGCTTGATAACAACACCACAGTCAGCCTGCCAGGACAGAACAGCAGCATGCATGCAATACAAACCAGGACAAAAGATCGCAGCCATGAACCATCATCCAGCAGCACAAACATAAGGAGGCTCAAGCAAGACAAAGAATAAGATGCCAAGACACAGGTAGATCAACAGCTATCACAATGGAAGAGGGAAGAGAAGGAGTCCTAGGAGAAACAGCAAACAAAGTAGCAATAGGAATACCACCCACCATACAATCCGAGCCATCAACTAGCACCTCATGCTAGAAGACAACACTAAAAAATAAGGCATCAACCTACTACCCACCAAGCAAGCTAAATATCCAAGACTCACCCATGATAACCAACTTTCACCATGTCAAGACAACAACAGATAATACACCACCACTAGCATCACCATAAAAAAAACAGCTTGATAACAACCCCATAGTCAGCCCGCCAGGACAGAACAATAGCATACACGCAGTACAAACCAGAACAAAAGATCGTAGCCATGAACCATCAGCCAGCAGCACAAACACAGGGGAGCTCAAGAACATATAAAAGCATAAGATGCCTGAGTAAAGACAGATCACCAACCATCACAACAGAAGAGGCAAAAGAAGGAGTCCTGGAAGAAACAGCAAACAAGGAAGCAACAGGAATATCACCCACCATACACTCCAGGCCATCAACTAGCACCTCATACTAGGAGACAACACTAAAAATAGGGCCTCAACCTACTACACACCGAGTAAGCTAGAATAACCAAGACTCACCCATAACAACCGACTTCCTCCACGCCAAAACACCACCACCAGCATCGCCAACCACTACAACAAAAGAGGTAAAAGAAGGAGCCTGGACAAAAGCTAGAACCAAGGTAGAAAGAGGGATACCACCCACCATACAATACAAGCCATCAACTATCACCTCAGAAGACAACACTAAAAACGGGCTTCATCCCACTACATACCAGGCAAGCTAAAATGGCCAAGACTCAACCATGACAGCCAACCTCCACCAATTAAAACAAAGAACACCTTCCACCAGCATCACCATAAAATTATCTTGGTAATAACCCTGTAATCAACATGCCAAGATAGAACAAAAGCATACATGCAAAACAAACCAGGACAAAGGATCGTAGCCATGATCCATCAGCCAGCATCACAAACACAGGGGCCTCAAGCAAAGCTGAAAAACATAAGATGCCGAGGAAAAGATAGGGCAACAACTACCACAAAAGAAGAGGCACAAAAAGAAGTCCAGACAGAAGCAAGAAACAAGGTAGCAATAGGAGAAACACCCACCATACAAGCTAGGCCATCAACTAGCACCTCATGCTAGGAGATAGTACTAAAAAAAAACGGGCCTCAACCCACTACACACCAAGCAAGCTAACAAAACCAAGACTTAACAATGACAACCAACCTCCAAACCACCATAAATACACATAAACATAATATCACAGCTAACTAACAACCCAGAAATCAACTTGCTAGGACGACAACACGGCAAGCAAACAATACAAAACAGGAAAAAGGATCGCTACCATAACCATCATCCAGCAACACTAATCACTAGGAAGCCTAAGCTGACAAAATAACACAATACATCTAGACAGTAGTTACAACCAAAGAAAACGATTCCCATTTTAACATGATAATAAAAGGGAGGCAAACAAGAGAAATTCAACCTTCCTTTAATAAATGAAGAACATCAGGGAACATTCAACATCTACAAATCTATAATTTAGGGGAGATGCCACGATCAACCCCCAAATATAGAGCAACATTAACCAAACTGCCACCAGCAACTAGAGCAAACAAACCACAACAATCGCTGAACAAACCAGCCAAAGAACACAAACCCATATAACCGAGAGTTTGAGAAATAAAAAAACCGACACTTTGAAATTCCGGCTGCTGGGATAAGAAAACGAAAACCCAAAACACTGCCCAGCAGCAACTTCAAACGACTATTCACCAGCCAGGGAGAAGCAACCAGATGGCAGCGAACTACCTCAATAGAGCCTCGACAACAGAACACCAGCAAGGGGGAAAAACGATAGTCGAAACTCGCCGACCACCTTGAAACGCGCCCCACAACCAAAGAACCCACTAAGCTAGACCTGTCACCAACAAAATAGGCTAGAAAACCTAGTCACCAGCAAGCTAGATCATAACACAGCAACAACCTTGAGCAAATAAACCCAGAACACCAGCGAGGGATTGATTCAAAAATCGAAGCCTTTAAAACCCGGAATCAGCCCAGTAAAACAAAAAACAACACTTTCAGCACTATCCGATTGTTGGGAAAAGGAATAGACTTGAACCACCGCCCAGTAACCAACCGGAATCAGCCAAGCAAATGAAAAATCGACACTTTCAACCACAATCCGGCTGCTGGGAAAGAATATCATGAAACAACGCCCAGCCGCTGCGCCAAATAGGACAACCACCGGAACACCAAACTTAAACCCTTCTTCAATCTCGAGCAAAGAACCCAGAAAATCGAAGAAGGAACCAATAACTTCGTAGCACCGTCCATCAGCTTTGTTTGATTTAGATATCAAACCCAGAAAACCCAGAAAAAACCCAAAAAGAGAAATTAAAACTTTAAGCACAACCCGACCAAAACAGCCGACGCTTCTTCGACCTTGAATGAAGGTCGAATAACAGATTAAAGTTCCAAAAACCCTTAGGGTTTGTATTTTGACATTGAAGAACAAGAAACAAGCTTCTCAATCTAACCCTTTGAAGAAAGAATCCGATGAAGGCAACCACCAGGACTCTTCTTCAAAGGGCTAGAGAGAAGCTAGAGTTTCTCTCTCTAGAACAAAACCCTAATTTCCTGATTCAAAAAGATTTGTTTGAACCTGTTTGACTTTTATTTCATTCAATCAACTTCGCTGAAAGCATTTTACTTTTATTTGATTCAAAAAGATTTGTTTGAATGTGTTTGGCTTTCCTTTGATTCAAAAAGATTTGTTTAAATGTGTTTGACTTTATTTGATTCAATTAGCTTCATTGAATGCATTTGACTTTCATTTAATTCTAAAAGCTTTGTTTGAATGTGTTTGACTTTAATTACTTCAAAAAGTTTTGTTTGGATGTGTTTGACTTCCATTGATTCAAAAATCTTTGTTAATAAGTTTGAATTTCATTTAATTCAAAAAGCTTTGTTAATGTGTTTGACTTTTATTTGATTGAAAAAGCTTAATTAGTTTCAATATGTTTGTCTTTCATTTGATTATAAATTTTTTGTTTGAATGTGTTTGACTTTCAATTGATTAAAAAATCTTTGTTTGAATGTATTTGATTTTCCTTTGATTCACAAAAATTTATTTGAATGTGTTCGACTTTCATTTCATTGAATTAGCTTCGTTGAATGCTTTTGACTATCATTCGATTCAAAAAGTTTTGTTTGAATGTATTTAACTTTCATTTGATTATTTTTTTTTTAATTTGTTTAACTTTCATTTGATTCAAAAAGCTTTGTTTAAATGTGTTTGTCCTTCATTTGATTTAAATATCTTTGTTTGAATATGTTTGACATTCATTTGGTTCAATTAGCTTCGTTAAATGAATTTGACTTTCGTTCGATTGAAAAAGCGAATGTGTATGATTTTTGTTTTTATTCAAAAAACTTTGTTTGAATATATTTGACTTTCATTTGAGTCAATTAGTTTTGTTTGGATGTGTTTGACTTTCATTTTATTCAAAAAGATTTATTTGATTGTTTGACTTTCATTACATTCAATTAGCTTTGTTTGAATGTGTTTTACTTTCATTAGATTCAATTAATTTCGTTGAATGCATTAGACTTTCATTCGATTCAAAAATCTTTGTTTGAATGTGTTTAACTTTATTTAATTTTTTTAAAATTTATTAAATTCAAAAAGCTTTGTTTAAATGTGTTTGACTTTCATTAGATTCAATTTAGCTTTGTTGAATTAATTTGACTTTCATTCAATTCAAAAAGCATTGTTTTAATGTGTTTGACTTTTTTTTATTCAAAAAGCTTTGTTTGAATGTATTTGACTTTCATTTATTCAAAAAGTTTTCTTTGAATGCGTTTGACCTTCACTTGATTCAAAAAGCTTTGTTTGAACGTGTTTGCCTTTCAATTGATTTAATTAGCGTCGTTGAATGCATTTGATTTTTATTCGATTCATAAAGCTTTGTTTAGATGTGTTTGTCTTTTATTTGATTTAAAAGGCTTTTTTCGAATATGCTTGACTTTGATTTGGTTCACTTAGCTTCATTGAATGCATAGGTTTTTCATTCGATTCAAAAAGCTTTGTTTTAATGTGTTTGACTTTTATTTGATTCAAAAAGCTTTGTTTGAATGTGTGTGACTTTCATTAGATTCAAAAAGCTTTGTTTGAATGAGTTTGACTTTCATTAAATTTAAAAAGTTTAACGTTTGTTATTGTACTATGATTCAATTAGCTTCGTTGAATGCATTTGACTTTCATTCGATTCAAAAAACATTGTTTGAATGTGTTTGTCTTTGATTTGATTCAAAAAGCTTTGTTTGAATGTGTTTCAATTCCCTTTGATTCAAAAAGATTTGTTTGAATATGTTTGACTTTCATATGATTCAATTAGCTTCGTTGAATGCTTTTGACTTTCATTCGATTCAAAAAGCTTTATTTGTATGTGTTTAACTTTCATTTGATTCAAAAAGCTTATGTTTGAATGTGTTTGACTTCCATTTGATTCAATAAGCTTTGTTGAATGCATTTGACTTTCATTCGATTCAAAAAGCTTTGTTTTAATGTGTTTGACTTTTTTTTTAATCAAAAAGATTTGTTTGAACGTTTTTTACTTTCATTTGATTCAAAAAGTTTTGTTTGAATGTGTTTGAATTTCATTTTATTCAATTAGCTTTGTTTGAATGTGTTTGACTTGCATTTGATACAATTTACTTTGTTTAATGCATTTGATTTCATTTTATTCGAAAAGCTTTGTTTTAATGTGTTTTACTTTCATTTGATTCAAAAAGCTTTGTTTTAATGTGTTTGACTTTTATTTGATTCAATTAGCTTCTTTGAAAGCATTTGACCTTCATTTAATTCAGAAAGATTTGTTTAAATGTATTTGACTTACAATTGATTCAAAAAGCTTGTGTTTCACATTCCTTTTATTCAAAAAGATTTATTAATGTGCTTAACTGTCATTCAATTTCAAAAAGCTTTGTCTGAATGTGTTTGACTTTCCTTTGATTCAAAATGATTTGTTTGAATGTGTTTAACTTTTATTTCATTATATTAGCTTCGTTGAATGTGTTTTTCTTTCATTTGTTTCAATTAGCATTCGATTAAAAAAGAGAATGTATTTGAATTTTTTTTTTGTTCAAAAAGCTTTGTATGAATCTATTTGACTTTCATTTGATTCAATTATCTTTGTTTGAATGTGTTTGACCTTCATTTGATTCAAAAATATTTATTTAAATGTGTTTGACTTTAATTTCATTCAATTAACTTTGTATGAATGTGTTTGACTTTCATTTGATTCAATTAACTTCGGTGAATACATTTGACTTTCATTCGATTCAAAATGCTTTATTAGAATGTGTTTAACTTTGTTTTAATGTGTTTAACATTTATTTGATTCAAAAAACTTTGTTTAAATGTTTTTGACTTTCATTTGATTCAATTAGATTTGTCAAATACATTTGACTTTCATTCGATTCAAAAAACTTTGTTTAAATGTGTTTTATTATTTTTTTATTCAAAAAACTTTAATTGAATCTGTTTAATTAACTTTCATTTGGTTTAAAAAGCTGTATTTGAATGTGTTTGACTTTCGTTTGGTTCAAAATGCTTAGTTTGAATGTGTATGACTTTAATTTGATTTAATTAGCTTCGTTAAATGCATTTTACTTTCATTCGATTAAAAAAGCTTTGTTTGAAAGTGTTTGACTTTCATTTGATTTAAAAAGCCTTGTTAAATAATGTTTGACTTTCATTTGATTTAAAAAGCCTTGTTAAATAATGTTTGACTTTCATTTGATTCAAAAAGAATTGTTTGAATGTGTTTGACTTTCATTTTATTAAAAAAACTTTGTTTTAATGTGTGTGAGTTTCATTTAATTTAAAAATTAAACACATTCAAACAAATGTTTTTGAATAAAATGACAGCTAAAAACTTTCAAACAAAGTTTTTTTAATCAAATGAAAGTAAAAAACATTCAACAAATTTTATTCAATGAAATGAAAGTCAAACACATTTAAACACATCTTTTAGTATCAAAGTTAAGTCAAACACATTCAAACAAACATTTTTGAATCAAATGATAATCAAACACATTCAAATAATTTTTTTTTAATCAAATGAAAGTGAATCATATTGAAACAAAGCTTGTTGAATCGAAAGAAAGTTAACACCCATTAACAAAGCTTTTTGAATCAAATGAAAGTCAAACACATTCAAAGAAAGCATTTTCAATCAAATGAAAGTCAAATGCATTCAACAATTCTAATTGAATCATATGAAAGTTAAATACATGCAAACAAATCTTTTTGAATCAAAGGAAAGTCAAACATGTTCGAAATAAGCTTTTTGAATTAAATGAAAGTCAAACACATTCAAACAATGCTTTTTGAATCAAATGAAAGTCAAATGCATTCAATGAAACTAATAGAATCATATGAAAGTCAAACACATTCAAACAAATGTTTTTGATTTTAAAGTCAAAAAAATTCAAACAAAGCTTTTTGAATCAAATGAAATTCAAGCACATTCAAAAAAATCTTTTTAAATCAAATGAAAGCCAATCACATTCAAATAAAGCTTTTTGAATCAAATGAAAGTAAAATAGATTTAAACAAAGATTTTGGAATAAGAAAAAAAGTCAATCATATTCTCTTTTTGAATTGAATGAAAGTCTAATGTATTGAAAAATTCTAATTAAATCAAATGAAAGTCAATCAGATTCAAACAAAGCTTTTAAAAAGGAATGAAAGTCAAAAGCACTTAACGAAGCTAATTGAATCAAATGAAAGTCAAACACATTCAAACAAAGCTTTTTAAATCAAATGTAATTCAAACACATTCAAACAAAGCTTTTAGAATCTAATGAAAGTCCAACACATTCAAATAAAAAAATTTTAATCAAATGAAAGTCAAACACATGGAAACAAAGCTTTTTGAATCGAATTAAAGTCAAACACATTAACAAAGCTTTATGAACCAAATGAAAGTCAGACACCTTCAAACAAAAAAATTTTAATCAAATGAAAGTTAAACACATTCAAACAAAACTTTTTGAATTGAATGAAAGTCAAAAGCATTCAACGAAGCTAATTGAATCATATAAAAGTCTAACACATTTAAAAAAATCTTTTTGAAACAAAAGAGAGCCAAACACATTGAAACAAAGTTTTTTAAATCAAATGAAAATCAAGCACACTCAAACAAAGCTTTTTGAATTAAATAAAAGTGAAACATATTCAAATAAAACCTTTTGAATAAAACAAAAGTCAAACACATTCAAACAAAGCTTTTTGAATCAAACAAATTCAGACAAAGCCTTTTGAATCAAATGAAAATCAAACACATTCAAACAAAGATTTTTGAATCAAATGAAAGTCAAACAAATTCAAACAAAGCTTTTTGAATCAAATGAAAATCAAACACATTCAAACAAAGATTTTTAAATCAAATGAAAGTCAAACCAATTTCATAAAACCTTTTTAATTAAAAAAAAATAGTCAAACACATTAAAACAAATCGTTTTAAATTGAATGAAATTAAATGCATTTAACGAACCTAATTGAATCAAATGAAAGTAAAAAAACATTCAAACAAAGCTTTTGAATCAAATGAAAGTTAAACAAAATTAAAAAAAGGTTAAACATATTCAAACAAAGTTTTTTGAATCGAATGAAAGTGAAATGCATTCAACGATTCTAATTGAATCAAATAAAATACAAACAAATTCAAACAAAGCTAATGGAAGCAAATGAAAGTCAAACACAATAAACACATTCACATTGGCGGCGTTGACTTTGCGTTGACTTTTCTCTCTTCTCTCTCTTCTCATGGTGGTTTGAGCTTTACTGGTTTCTTTAGCTGGATCTTTCTAAAATGGGCAAGATGAAGAAACAATCCACCCCCATTCCACAAAATAACGTTCCTCAACTTAATCAGAATACTTTATCTTCTTTGATTACTTCAAATACTGATCAGAATCAGTTTTAAAATCAGGGGTTTGCTGGAGCTACATCTGTAATTCTAGAAGATTATCTTCAAGAGATGGTCACTCCTCCAGCTCACCTAGTTCATCCTACTACTGGGATGATTAGTAGAGCAACTTTGATGGCTATTGAGAAGTATCTTTCTTCTTTGATGGTTGTTGAGAAGCATCATTCATCGTTGAAGAAAATCGATGAGATCTTAGCTCGATCTACTGTTCATTGGGTTTCAGCTCAATCTTCTGTTCCGTTTATTTCAGTGGGAAATAATAATCATTTAGAAGAGCATACTGAACAACCTAGTAAGGATTCTGAACTCTTTAGCTGGTACATGTAATGGTATTTCTGATCAATCTAATGGTTAATCTAAGGAGAATCAAACTAAGGCTAATAATCCATGGAGTAAAGAGGCTCAAGGTAAGCTTACTGCAAAAGGGCTCAACTTGTCTTATGTGTCTCCTATCATTAAGGATGGTAAAACTATAGCTCAGTTGCTGAATTATGAGTTTGAACATGGCAACTGTAAATGCAAGAATGCTATAGTGTTCTATGTAGTTGGTAATTAACCAACTATTTCTACTGTTCATAGGTATATTGGTGAAAACTGGAAATCTGTTCTTAAACCAGATATATATTGGCATGATGATGAACATTTTATGATTAAGTTTCAGAACTCGGATGATTTAAATACTGTCTTGACTTCTGGACCTCATATGTTTTTAGGCTGGCCTGCTATTGTTAAGCCTTGGTTTAACAAACTTAATTTTCATAATAAAGTGCCTAATATGCCTCTTCATTGCTGGGGTATTGAGACTATGAGTAGAGTAGGTAGTGTTATTGGTAAACCAATATGTGCTGATGAATGTACATCCAAGCAATTAAGAGTCTCTTTTTCTAGGCTATTAATTGAAGTGGATGTTCCTAAACCTTTTCCTGGAAGTGTTTGGTGGAGAGTCAAGCAGGTGATCTGGTTGAGCAAAAGGTTATATTTGAATGAGCTCCTCCTTTTTGTAAGAAGTGCAACAGGGTTGGCCATAAATGTGAGCAGCTTGTAGGGCCTAAGGTTCATAAAAAGGCTACAGCATGAAAGCAGTCTCACAAGGATCCTACTAAGTTTTGGGTTCCTAAACAAGTTTCTCCTATTCCTGATACTACTATTCCTGCAGCTGTTGATATCTTTGTTCATGGCGTTGTGGTTATTACTCATGCCCCTGCTGCTTAACAGCATGATTCTAATGATTGGAGGGTTTTTGGTAGGAAGAATAAGAGTCATGGTGGTGCTCCTACTGTTAGTATGGGTAATACTAACTCTTTCTCTGCTTTGGATAACAATACTGGCCTATTTCCTATTGGGGGTGATGGTAATCCACCTCTAGGGTCATTATTGTCCTATCTTGGAACATAAGGGGTCTTAATGACCCTAGCAACGTAGCTTCTACTAAGAAGATGCGTGCTGAGCACTCTGTTAATGTCATTAGTATTCTTGAAACCAAGGTTAAAATTGAGATTTATGTCAAGCTTCAGAAGAAATTTGGTATAGCTTGGTCTTGGTTTTGCAATTTTTCTGCTTCTCCAAAGCGTAGAATTTAGATTGGTTGGATGCAGGATTAGGTGAATCTGACAGTTCTTTCTTCTCATGAGCAGTGTATTCACACTGCTATTGATTCTATTCACTGTCAGCATCAGGTTTTCTACACTTTTGTTCATGGGTTTCACTCTATTTAAGATAGGCTGCCTCTTTGGAATGAACTCTCTAATCTTGTGATTACTGGTTCTCCTTGGTTGATTATTAAAGACTTTAATTATGTTCTTAATGATGGTGACAATTTCAATGGCAACCCACCCTGTCACTAATAATGAGGTTAAGCATTTTAAGGATCTTGTTATGAATCTAAATTTGGATGAGATTAAGAGTAAAGGTTCTTTTTACTTGTGGAACAATAAATGGCAATGTGATACTAGAATTGCTACTAGGATTGATACAGGGCTTGTCAATCATGATTGGTTACAGTGTTACAATCATGTAGAGGCTATTTATTTGCCTCCTAATTTATCTGATCATTGCCCTATTCTTATTGAGTTATATAAGCAGCAATCAGAGAAAGGTAGGCTTTTCAAATTTTTTAATTGCCTTGTTTCTCATGCTGATTTTGGGTCAACTGTTAGGGTTTGCTGGAATCAGGATGATGGCTCTTCTGCTATGATGAGTGTTTTGCTGAATTTGAAGTCTGTTAAGCAGGGGCTTAAGGGTTTAAACATTAAGCACATTGCTAATATTGTTGAGATGGTGGATAAAGCTCACTATTTATTATCTCAGATTCAAGATAAACTTGATGTTGATTTTGGTAATGCAGATTTGCACTCTCAGGAAGATGATGCTGAGTCGCATTGATTAGACTGACAAGAGTTTGATCAGTTTGAACCCATGAAGTATAAGATGGGTTGATATTTAGAATGTTAAGCATTGGAGTAATATTCAAGAAAGCATTTACAAGCAGAAATAAAGGGTGGATTGGATCAAGCTTGGTGATTCTAACACTCAATATTTCTTCTTTGTAATGAAATAAAGGAAAAATAGGAACATGATTAATTCTATCTATACTGAAAATGGTGTCTTGCTGAAGGATCCTGATCTTGTTCAGAATGAGATTCTTGTGTTTTATACGGATTTGTTGGGGTCAAAGGTTGCTTCCCTGCCTGCTATTGACCTTAGTAATATGAGATCTGGTAAGCAGCTGACTATTGAGGCTATTGACATTCTTTCTGCTCCTATTAGCACTACTGAATACAATTATGCCCTTGCTATGATTGACAATGATAAAGCTCCCTGGATTGATGGGTTTAATGCTATCTTTTTTATGGAAGCTTGGTTTATTATTAAACAAGATGTTTATGTTGCCATCTTTGAATTCTTTAATCATTGCCAGATTGCTAATCAGTAGAATTGTATCACTATTACTCTTGTTCCAAAAGTGCAAAACCCTTCTTATGTTAAAGACTATAGGCCAATTTCTTGTTGTACTATGGTTTATAAATTTATTTCCTAGGTTATGACTAATAGACTTACTCATGTTGTTGGTTCTATGATTGATGATTCCTAGGCTGTTTCATTCCTGGCAATCATATTGGTGATCACATCGTCCTTTCAACTGAGCTTATTAAGGGGTATCCTCATGTTCACATCACTCCTAGATGCATGTTCAATATTGACTTAAGGAAGACCTATGATTCTGTTGAGTGGAGTTTTTGCAAACTGTTCTTGCAGATCTTGGTTTCCCTAACATGGTGATTGGGTGGATTATGAAATGTGTTACTTCTGTCTCCTACTTAGTTATGGTGAATGGCTTTCTCACTAAGACTTTCCATGCTAAGAAAGGGCTTAGACAAGGTGACCCTATGTCTCCCTTTTTGCTATTTGTATGGAATATCTATCTAGAAGCTTATTGGAAATGATTGTGAATCCTGATTTTAACTTTCATCCCAGATGTGAAAAACATAAGATTACTCACATGATGTTTGTTGATGATTTACTTCTCTTTGCTAGAGCTGATCCCATCTCTATTCATCTTCTTTTTCAAGCCTTTCAGAAATTTCTAGTGCTTCTAGTTTGGCTGCTAATCTTAATAAAAGTGAGGTCTACTTTGGTGGTATTCTTAAGGCTAACAAAATTATCTTGCAGAATATCCTTGGAGTGGCTAGGGGTTCTCTTTCTTTTAGATATCTTGGTGTCCCTCTGTCTTCTAAGAAGTTGACTACTGTTCAATAAAGGCCTTTGGTTGAAAGAATTACTTCCAGAATTGAGTCCTGGACTGCCAGGAATCTCTCTTATCATGGATGGCTTCAGCTTATTAAAAGTGTTTTGTTTGGCATTCAATCTTATTGGTCTTAGATTTTTATTTTTCCTAAAAAGATCCTTAAGGAGATTGAGTATAAATTTAGGGTCTTTCTTTGGACTGGTAAGAGTGTCTATTCAAATAAAGTCCTTGTATCTTGGCAGCAAATGGCTCTTCCTAAGGTTTGTGGTGTCTGGAATATCACTATGCTCGGTGATTTGGATAAGGCAGCCATTTACAAAGTTCTTTGGGATTTGGCTCAAAAATCTGATAATATGTGGGTCAAATGAGTTCATATTTACTATTTCAAGAACAAAAACCTATGGACTACTCGTCTTCCTAATAATTGTTCCTGGGTTCTTAAGAAGATTTTGGAGTGTAGAGAGCTTATTGATAGCATTGGTGGATGGGATGCTTTTATGCATATAGGGAAGATTAGTATTGCCAAGTTGAATGCTAAGATTAGACCCCCAAGCTCCTAAAGTGCCTTGGAGACTCCTAAGAGTCTTTTCATTGCTTGGTTAGCTTTGATGAATAGGCTAGTTACTAAAGACAGATTGCTTTGTTGGCATATTCAATGTGATCTAGTTTCCTTTCTTTGCTAAGCTCCGAATGAAAGTGTCTCTCGCCTTTTCTTTGACTGCTTTTTTCTAGCAGTATTTGGCAGCAAATTTTGAGGCTTCTGCAGTGCCAGAAATCTTGCTAGCAGTTTGAGGTGGAGCAACAGTGGGTTCTTCAGTTTTGCAGGAAGCTACTAAAAAAAGGAAGGTGTATCTTATGTGCTTTACTAAAGCTGTTCATTACATTTGGTTGAAGAGGAATTCAATGATGTTTACAGGAAGTTGTAAAACTGTTGCTACTTGTTTTAGGAATATAATTTTCAATGTTGCATGTAGATGTAGTTATGAAGAGAGAAAATTTCCCCTCCTGTAAACTAGTTTTTGTTGTTTTACCTCTTTGTCTTGTCCTGCTGTTTTTCTACAGCCGAGTCTAGGAGAAGGCTTTTGTTACTGTTGCTGTTGCAGTCTGTCTGTTGTTTGTATGCAGGTTGCAGGTTGTTGTTCCTGTTTCCTTGCCTTGTTCTATTGTTGTCTGGTCCTGGTTTCCATAACCCTTCCAAGAAGGTGGCCAGAAGCCTGAGTCCAGTTTGTTCCTGTTTCTCTCTTGAACCCTTCCTAGAAGGTGGCTAGGGTAGTTACTAGAACTGTTTTTTATGTTTGTTTGGCCCGTTTTCTTCAGTTCTTGTGGTGTTTTGTGCTAGTTATAACCTAGATTTTCTAAGTTGTAACTTTTCTCTTTGGTAATAAAATCATTTGTTTACCAAACAATAAAAAAAGTCAAACACCTTCAAATAAATCGTTTTGAGTAAACTGAAAGTCAAACACATTCAAACAAAACTTTTTGAATCAAACGTAAGACAAACATATTTAAAAAAAGCGTTTTTAATCGAATGAAAGTCAAACGCATTAAACGAAGCTAATTAATTCAAATGAAAGTCAAACACATTAAAACAAATCATTTTTAATCAAATGAAAGTCAAACATATTCAAACAAAGCTTTTTTAATCGAATGAAAGTCAAATGCATTCAATGAAGCTAATTAAATCAAATCAAAGTCAAACACATTCAAACAAAGATTTTTAAACCAAATGAAAGTCAAACACATTCAAACAAAGTTTTTTGAATCAAATGAAAGTCAAACAGATTCAAACAAAACTTTTTAAATTAAAAACAAGTCAAACACATTAAAACAAAGCTTTTTAAATCGAATGGAAGTCAAATGCAACAAAGCAGAATGAATCATATGAAAGTCAAAAACATTCAAACAAAACTTTTTGAATCAAATAAAAGTTAAACAAATTTAAAAAAAAAGTTACACACATTTGAACAAAGTTTTTTGAGTAGAATTAAAGTTAAATGCATTCACCGAAGCTAATTGAATCAAATGAAAGTCAAACACATTCAAACAAAGTTTTTTCAATTATATAAAACTCAAAGACATTCAAACAAAGTTTTTTCAATTATATAAAACTCAAAGACATTCAAACAAATCTTTTTCAATCGAATGAAAGTTAAAAGTATTCAACAAGCTAATTGAATAAAATGAAAGTCAAACGCATTCTAAAAAATCTTTTTTGAATCAAATGAATATCAAACACACTCAAACAAAGATTTTTAAATCAAATGAAAGTCAAATATATTCAAACAAAGCTTTTTGAATCAAAATTAGTGAAACACATTCACTTTTTGAATTGAATGAAAGTCAAATACATTCAATAAAGCTAATTGAATCAAATTAAAGTCAAACACATTTAAACAAAATTTTTTGAATCAAAGGAAAGTCAAACACATTCAAACAATGGTTTTTGAATCAAATGAAAGTCAAACATATTTAAAAAATACGTTTTGAATCAAATTAAAGTAAAACACATTTAGATAAAACTTTTTGAATCAAATGAAAGTCCTATGCATTCAATGCAGCATTTTGAATCAAATGAAAGTAAAACTCACTAAAACAAAGCTTTTTTAATTGAATGAAATTCAAATGCATTCAATGAAGCTACGATCCAATTTTCATGGGCAGTGAGGGTTGCCTGGCCTTGAAGTTTTGCTAAGCATGGGCATCACATTCTTCAGGCGATGGGAATCCAAGTTTAGTTGAGTGTTGTCCTGGTCAACCGCCTCAAGAAATGCTTTGTTGAATGCTTTTGACTTTTTGTACGATTCAAAAAGCTTTGTTTGAGTTTGTTTTACTTTCATTTATTTAAAAAAATTTTGTTTGAATGTGTTTAACTTTCATTTGATTCAAAATGTTTTGTTTGAATGTGTTTGACTTTCATTTGATTAAAAAACCTTTGTTTGAATGTGTTTGACTTATATTCGATTTAAAAAGATTTGTTTCAATGTGTTTGACTTTTATTTGATTATAATTTTTTTGTTTGAATGTGTTTGACTTTCATATGATTCAATTACTTTCGTTGAATGGTTTTTACTTTTATTTGATTCAAAAAGATCTGTTTGAATGTATGTGTTTGACTTTCATTTGATTCAAAAAGATTTGTTTGAATGTGTTTGACTTTCCTTCGATTCAAAATGCTTTGTTTGAATGTGTTTGACTTTCGTATGATTCATTTAGCTTCGTTGAACACTTTTGACTTTCATTCGATTCAAAAAGCTTTGTTTGAATGTGTTTAACTTTCATTTTATTTAAAAAGCTTTGTTTAAATGTGTTTGACTTTCATTCGATTCAAAAAGCTTTGTTTGAGTGTATTTGACTTTCATTTGATTCTTAAAGCTTTGTTTGAATGTGTTGACTTTCATCAGATTTAATTAGCTTCGTTGATTAACTTTCTTGTGAATAAAAAAGATTTATTTGACTGTTTTTTACTTTCATTTGATTCAATTAGCTTTGAATTAAATTTGTTTGACTTTCATTTGATTCAAAAATCTTTTTTTTTCGGTAAATAGAGATTTTATTACCATAAGGAGAAGAAAGTTAAAACCTACATCAAGCTAATTTGTAACAACCCCAACACCAATAGACCGCAAAGGCCACCAAACACCAAAACCAATCCCTAGCTCTAACCTAGCCATATTTTAGGAAGGGTTCTAGGAAGAACTAGAAACAAAAATACTGGACTCAAGAACTTAGGCACCTTCTAGAAGGGTACTAAGAACCAGGACCAGACAAAGAAACTAAACATAATACAAAAAGAATCTATCAGCACTATTACACCTACAAGCAACAAGGAAAATAATATCCTAATCAAATCAGTTCCAGTTTTGCAACTTCCCATAAACATCAAAGCATTTCTCTGCAACCAGATGTTGTAAACTGTTTCATAGAAACACATAGCCATAATTCTGCTTCTACTGTCAGTCTTCCTGCAATGTTTAGCAATCGAGTTCTGCTTCTCATAAAACCTAAGCACAGGTCTAGAGAAATCCAGAATCTGTAGCAGTGAAGACCAAATTCCATTAGAATACATGCAATCAAAAAATAAATGCTTCACTGTTTCATTATCTGCAGCACAGAAAAAACAGTAAGGGTCACAAGTAATCTTCCATGAAAGCAGTCTGTCTTTAGGGACCAATCTGTCTAGAATAGCAAGCTTGGTGATAAATAAGCTCTTTGGTGAAGCCTGGTTGTTGCAAATAACTCTCTTCCAAGGAACTCTAGGTCCCTTAGGTTTGATGATACAGTACAACTTCTTCATTTGTATTTTTCTATTAACAATGACATTATTCCAACCACCAATATCATTCACAAGCATTCTTGAGGCAAGAATTTTCTTCAAAATCCATGAAGCTTTCTTAGGAATAGGAGTAGTCCAAATATCCTTTTCTGCAAAATAGTAGATATGCACCCATTTTACCCAAGGATCATCAGACTTACTAGCCAGATCCCAAAGAATCTTAGTTGTAGCTGCCTTGTTCCATTCTTTAAAGGAAGCAATATTCCATCTCCCATAAGACCTAGGTACGTAAGCATAAAAATTTCCAAGCAACTAAGGCTTTCTTAGTGGGGTTACTTTTCCTAGTCCATAAAAAACATCTAAATCTGGACTCCATTTCCTTTATAATCTTCTTTGGCAAAATGAAAATCTGAGCCCAAAAGTCTCGAATGCCAAAAAGAACACTTTTAATCAACTGTAATCTACCAGAGTAGGAGAGATGTTTGGTAGCTCAAGTATCAAATCTACAAGTAACTCTTTCAACTAAAGGCCTACACTCATAAATAGTAAGCCCTTTAGAAGAAAGGGGGCCACCAAGGTACTTAAAAGGCAAGGAACCATTAGCCATTCCCAGCACATGCTCAAGATAAGTTTTCTCCTGTTCCAAAACACCCCCAAAATAAGCATCACTTTTATCTAGATTTGCACACAACCCAGAAGCTCCAGAAAATTTCTGGAAAGCTTGAAAAAGAAGCGTAATAGACTCCAAATCAGCACTAGCAAAGACCTGCAGATCATCAGCAAACATCAAATGAGTAATCCAAGTTTTCACACCTAGGATGAAAATTAAAGTCTGGATTCTTAGTCATGTCCTGCAAACATCTTAAAAGATACTTTGTACATAGAGCAAAGAGGAAAGGGGACATAAGATCACCTTTCCTTAAACCTTTATTAGCCTAGAAAGGGACAAAAGGGTAGCCATTAATCATAACTGAGTAAGAGACAAAAGTTATACATCCTATTATCTAGTTTATGACCCTATTAGGAAACCCCAACTCAGCAAGCATTACGTACCTCTAGAAAACTCCATTCCACAGAGTCATAAGCTTTCCTAAGGTCTATTTTCAACATAAATCTGGGAGTGACAAACTTGTGAGAATAGCCTTTTATCAACTCTGTAGCTAACAGAATATTATCATCTATGTGTTTGCCTGGGATAAGCCCTGCTTGATCTTCATTGACAATAAGTCCTATAACCTTTGCCAATCCAGTAATAATGACCTTAGAGATCAGTTTGTAGACTAGTGTACAGCAAGCTATAGGCCTGTATTCCTTCACATAAGAGGGGTTCTGAACCTTTGGAACAAGGGTAATAGTGGTGCAGGTCCAGGACATCTCTAACACACCATTATCAAAGAACTCCAAAACAGCTTTATACACATCAGTTTTAATATGGTTCCAAGCTTGTTTGAAAAACACAACATTGAACCCATCTATACCAGGGGCTTTGTCATCACCAATACCAGCTAATGCAAGATCAATTTCAGAGTGAGAGACAAGGGCAGTAAGAATATTAATATCATAATAGGATAACTAATTCCCAGCCCTAATAGCAGCAATGTCAACAGCTGGTAATGTATTAGCAGCAGAACCTAAAAGATTTTTATAAAAACTGAAAATTTCAGCTTAAACCAAATCAGGATCTTTGAGAAAAGCATCATCATTCGTGTAAATGGATTAAATTCTATTCTTATTCTGTCTTTACTTAAGAATAGACAAGAAGTAGTGAGAATTAGAGTCTCCAAGCTTGATCCAATCCACTATTGATTTCTGTTTCAAGATACTCTCATAAGTATTCATCCAATATTTCACCTTCTCAATTCCAACAGATTCTTGAGTTTGAAGTGAAGCATTAGTAATATCATCAACTAATTGAGATTGAACCTCAGCCAAAGAAAGCCTAGCCTCTTCTAGCATGTAAGTGACCTTAGCAAAATGCTTAGTATTCAAGATTTTAAGACCAGTCTTGACATATTTTAGCTTCTTCCAAACCTGCAACATAGAGCTACCAGTAACAGGAACATCCCAATGAGAAGACACAACCTCTTGAAATTATTTTTGAGACGCAAGGCAATTCAAAAACCTGAAAGGTTTGCCTTTCCCACCAACAAAATGAACTATGTCCACAAGAACATGGCAGTGATCAGAGAGAGAAGGAGGAAGATAGACAGCCTTAGTTTGACCATATGTCCTCAACCAAGCCTCATTAACCAAACCTCTATCAATTCTGGAAGCAGTCCTATCCATACCATGACCATTATTTTTCCAAGAGTAGAATGAACCTTTACTCTTGATCTCAACAAGTTCTAAGTCAAACACAAAGTACTTGAAATGCTTAACCTCATAATCAGTAACTGGATTTCCATTGAACCTATCCTTAGAAGCCAAAATAGAATTAAAATCACTAATACAATGCCAAGGCAATTGAATATTACCTAAAGCCTTAATGCCACCCCACATAGGAGACCTATGCTGAATAGAGTGAAGACAATACACAGAGGTACTAGCAATTTGGTGTTGTTGATCCTTAGCAGTGATAACAACATGAATAAATTGCTCAGCAACTGTTATTACATCAAGAGAGACATCATCAGGTTTCCAGCCAACCCATATCCTTCCTTTAGGAGAGAAAGAATAGTTGCAAATCTAACTCCAAGCCTTACCAATTTTTTTTCCCACAACTTCAAACTTATGCTGTTTAACTTTAGTTTCTAGAATAGCAATAACATCAGTTAAGTGATCACTAAGAGACTGCCTAACTGCAGTTACTTTATTAGGGTCATTAAGGCCCCTAATATTCCAGGTTGTAATAATCATGGTACCAGAGGGGGATTACCATCACCCCTGATAGAAATAGAAGCCACCTCATCAGCCATTAAGACATTATAAGCATTAACCCTAGTAACCACATGTTGTGATTGCCTAGAAGTCTGAGACTTGGTCTTTTTTCCCACTAATCTCCACCCGTCATCAGAATTGACCAATTGATTGTCTTGAGCAGGAGTAGTCATGGGTGGATCAGCAGGTTTAGTTCCATTTTGTTGAGTAGTTACAATAGCAGACTTAGTTTTAGGCTTCAAAAATTGCTTTTGTATCTGAGCAGCTTCTTTTGAGTAGGAGTAGCTTGTTTCTTAGTAGCCTTAGGAGCAGAGCAATCATGGCCAACCTCATCATATTTCTTACAAATTGGAGGCCTCCATTCAAACTGAACCTTTAGCTCAATAGTATCACCGGTTGGTCCCTCAACCCAGACAGAATCAGGCAAGACCTTAGTCACATCAATTTCAACAAGAATCCTATCAAATGACACCCTAAGGTTCCTAGAAGTACACTCATCTGCACAAATGGGCACACCTAATAAACTACCAATTTTACTTAGGGTATTAGTTACCCAGCAGTTCAAGGGCAAATTTGGGAGCTTAACCCATAGAAGGATTGTTCTGAGCACTTCAGAGTGAAAATAAAACTTCTCACTCCATGGTTTCATAACAACTGGTTTCCCATAAAACATATGTGGCACAGAGCTCAACAATGTATTTACATTAGCTGCAGAATGCAAATTGATGATAAAATAACCATCATCATGCCAAGAGATTTCTGGTTTTTCAAAATCACTCCAATTCTAAGCTATAAACCTATGAACAACAGCAATGGTTGGGTAATACCCCACAACATAGAATATTAGAACATTACACCACTTCTTATTACAATCTAGCAAATCAGCAGTAACCAATTTAGCAACAGGCTTACCTTCTTTAAGAATAGAGGCAACATAGGATAAAGCAGATCCTTTTGCAGCAAGTTTCCCTCAAAACAAAGCCACCCATCTTGAATCAGGAGGTGCCACATAATCAGGATGTTCATGCATATCAGTATTTGGTATGGAAACACTCGATTTTGGTAACAAAGTATTATCGAGATTAGAATCCAATGGAACATTAATCGGAGAAACCCTAGGTGTACTGTTCGATTGGGTTCCTTTAAAATCGAGCCAAAATTGATACCCTAAGCTGCAACAATGATTCAACATCACTACGGGGTAACATTCCAGCACATGGATGAACTAACCCAGGAGCTGGGGTAACAAGCTCTTCGGTTTCATCAATCAAAATTGGGTTAAAAGTAGTTCTAGAATTCCTTAAGCTTTCCAAAATTTTATCAATAGGAGCTATATGAGTCTGTTTTGCAGCAGTTTGGGGGATAGGAGTAGCTTGCTTGTTTTTTCTTTCCATTGTTAATGACCTCAAGGAAGAAAAACCAACAAAATCACAAAACAATGTAAGAGAGAGAAGAGAGAAAATTCAACGCAAAGATAATGCTTCTACTCCTCTTAGTTAATGACTTTGACTTTCATTCGATTCGATTCAAAAAACTTTGTTTGAAGGTGTCTGAATTTCCTTTGATTCAAAAAGATTTGTTTGAATCTGTTTGACTTTCGTTTGATTCAAAAATATTTGTTTGAATGTCTTTGACTTTAATTTGATTTAATTAACTACATTAAATGCATTTGACTTTCAATTAATTTAAAAAGATTTGTTTGAATGTGTTTGAATTTCCTTTGATTCAAAAAGATTTGTTTAAATGTGTTTGACTTTCATATAATTCAATTAGCTTTGTTGAATGTATTTGACTTTCATTCGATTTAAAAACCTTTGTTTGAATGTGTTGACACCTAAAAATGTCTCCCCAAAACCAAACCCGACGATGAAAAACGTTTCACTGCCATTATTGGTCAGGTTGATTATTTAATCTCTGGAGTGCTTAAATCCATACTTACATTTAATACATTTCATAAACCAATCCATTTCCTAGCTCATTTCCGTACACCATAACTTGTTTTTCTTTTTTTGTGTCCACATCATAAAACTGAGAGAAATTGATTTGTTTTCCTAATAATTTTTACCTGATTATTATTTGGTTGGATAGACCCTGAAATAAGCTTTTCAACCATATATCAGAAGCCCAATTTCGATTTAAAAAGAAGAAGGTATGAGCAAAATACTACACTCGGCCTAAAACCGACACCCTTCTTCTAAAATTGTCATATCTTAAAATATACAAATGATTTGACTTGATTCAAATTGGGTTGGAAAGTAGACTTGATATTATTTCCTATGATATATTACATTCCTTATTCCAATTTACGGATCAAAAGTTATCATGGTTTTATAAACGCATAAAAAAACTAGAATTACCGTGCACAGTGTAAGAACGCCGCGTCACAACAAAAACTAATGTGTCCCGGTGCCTATTGTCGTGACATGGTACGTGTTGCCGTGACACAGTATTTCTTAACGTGTCACAGTGCTTTTTCCGTGTATTATCCACGTTTTCTCGCGCGGTTATGAATCTGGACACGATTTGAAAATACTGTACACCGCTACACGGCATCGTGTACCATGCCACGGTGGAAAGTACCGTGTCACGGTGCCCATCCTGTGACACAGGATTACTCTGTGTAATCCCTAAATGCGTTTTATCTTATGTAGTCTGTTTTCTGTCCCGCGTCACACTAATTTTCCCCGTCTCACGGCATATTTTGCCGTGTTCCGGCGTCCTCTTCCATTTCGCATCAACTTCTGCTGTGTCACGGTGCCCAAAAACTAGGGTTTTATCTTTTGTAGGGTTCCGTGTGAGCCCCTACTTATTTCCTTTATGAATACCTTTCTCCTTCCTGTAGTTTGGGGAATCAACTAATTCTCTCTTCCACTCCTTTAACCAAAAAATCATTATCTTCTCTCTCTCTCTCATATTCTAAGCCTTAAACCTATATTCTTAATTACACCATTCTTCCCTTAAGCACTCCAAGGAGTCCATACTCGACCTGAGGTTCAGTCCTTAAACCAAGGTGTAAAAGGTACAAATAACTAAGGGTTTGGACAAAATCAACTCTACATTTATTTAATTTAATTTCCATTTGATTTATATTTTTATTGAAGTTACTAATAATTTATTCATGATGTAGAAATTTAAAGGAACGCGCGGAATGTGAGTAATTAATTTATTAATTACTTATTTTATTTTAACATTGCTAGTATCATGATTAGGTTTATTATTATTATTTTAATTTGACTAACGATATTATTGTTGAATTGCTTCCATTATTAATATTTATTCTATTATTATTATTGATCACCATATTGAATGTTTAAAGGGAATATGTAATTGAAAATCATGCCTCATAAGATAATTTGGACGACCGATTTAAGTTTCTTTTTAATCTTACTATTAATTCAAGTGATAACGATATTTTAGAATTATGTGTTGCATTAATATTCAAATAATGTAGCATACTATTAGTTTGGAGAAAATTGAATCTTTGTTTGCATGCCATTGAGATCGCAAGAATAACTTTTCATTAAAAGAATTGAGTAGAGGCCAATACGGGCGAAATTGACTCCATGGCTCACTTCGTACCATCACCCCCGATCCTCCTTTCGTGGTTCCAAACCATATGAAGTTAGTATCTCATGAATTATGAATGGGGTGTAACCTTTACGGGCTAATTGTCGTTGCCTTTAGTTGTCTCGTATCGTAGTTTCCTTTTTATAATTCGTTAACGGTTTACAAGTTCCTTAAAAAAACTTGTTGGCGGCTCCCTACTTTTCTTGTCCCTAAATCGTGTCCCTAATCGTATGTCAATTCCCACTTCCTATGAGTACCAAACATATTCACCACATGCTTTAACGTAGGAACATTTCAAACGACGCCTATAGTTTGGCGACTCCATTAGGGAGGATTATCGGTTTGAGTGATCGGTATTTAATTAAGATGAGTGGATGAGACTTGAAAAATTCTTGAAAAGTATTCTTGTGATTAATTTGGCATTTTTGCATATGTATAGACGTTTTAACGTTGTATTTCAGGTGTATCCAGTAGGAAAAATTGGATAACCTAGTCATGGACGAAGAAAATAGAGGCATCAGTTACAATTCCTAACTTTTGCGCCATGCTAGAGTTTTCCGTGTCACAGTGCTGGGCACCGTCACGCGGTGTTTGGCAACGTGACATGGTAGATTCTGCCGTGTCGCAGTAGTCTTGAAATCCTTCAAGTGGCTTTATTTCTCTTTTCACAGTCAGCTTCCTTTGATTTTTCTAAAAAAATGTATGTTGTAGATACGTTATAGCCCCGGGGGATTTAATCTCTATCAACCCAAAAACTCTCATGGCAATAAGGGTTCGTCCGAGTTTTTAAATTAACCCAAACCATGGAGTTGAGTTTGATTTTATCATGAACTCGCGAAGTCGCCTGCTGGCATACACCCTCATGAAAGGCTGCCTTGCTAACGTGTCCAAACTTTTAACCATGGTACCTATTTGACACCAAATAAAACTTGACCATAGTGGAACATAGAACTAGACCTTAGGTTGTGAACTATTCTTCGCATCATTGGTGTGCCTCAGTCGTATGCAACCAAAAATATCACAACTAAGCTAACTGCAAATAAACGTAGTTAGGGAAGTCGAGTTCGAATCCACAGGGAAAAAGGGACAAATAACTGGAAACCTAAGTGGAAATACTCTAGGACGGTAGTAACCTAAGTAACGAGGGGGGTTTTCACGAGTAATGATGATAAATGAACTAAGTAAGAACAACGAACGTAATGAATAGGTAATCAATGAGAAGAACGGTCTTGGTTATGCGAAATCCACTAATGAACATACAAATTGATCATAGAAGTCTCCTCAATCAAGCTCTATTGAACACCTTGTTGTAGAATTCCTAGATTCTAAATTCTCATAAATAGTTAGAAATAGCAAAGCGCTCCTTTCTAACCCTTTCCAATGCACAATTCAAGACAAGCGCTCTAAATTATCCACAAGAAGAAAATAAACGGAGAAATCAACAAGGATTGAATAAATTAACACAAGCGGTCTAATTTCTTCAATAATATTATTCCCTCTTCAAGTTATCAACCAAAAGCATGCATCAATAACCTAAAGTTGCTACTTTGGAAAGATTAATTAGATGCAAGCGAATCCAATAATTCTAACCTAGCAATTGATTAAAGCAAATCATGAAATTAATTCAAGGAACAATATATATTCAATAGATATTAAGAGAAGAAAGATCTCACAATTCGTAGCTAAAAGCTTCAATCTTTAACCAAGAATCCGGAAGATTAAGCTTCCATGGATTCTAATTCCAAAACAAAGAATTCTGAAAATTCCAAGAAAACCCTAGAAAGCTTTTTTTTTCTCAAGACTTAATTCTCCTTTTCTCTCACTTCAAACTTAATTAAAACTAAGCTATTTATATGTTTCTATATTTTAATAACATAACACAATAATAATAATAAAATAATATCCAAAACACGAGCCAAAACAAAGCCAAATTGCTGAAAATTAACCAAAACAGCCCGAATTTCTGCCAGAGCCGCTGCCAGCTGCTCTGGACCCGCTGGCAGCTGCTCTGGCAGCCCCTCACTCTGGTATACCCGCTGCCAGCGGCTCTGGCCAGCTGCCAGCGGCCCTGGCAGCGGTTCCTGCTGTTTTCGCCTTCTTTCCTTGCTTCTTCTTCTTGCTTTGCTTCACCTTTTCCTCAAGCTTTCTTCCTTGCTCTTCCATGCTCCATCACAACTCTCAAATCACGAGCCAAGGTCCATCCTTCTTACATAACTCTTCATTGGTTCCCGAGCTCACTCACTCACTTATACTCATAAATCCCGCCTTTTGCACATAAGTGAGATCACAGCCCAAAACTCACAAAAGCTAACAAAAGTACATATAAAGCATCAAAACACACCCTAAAATGCTTCTCTCAACCCATGATAAGAAGGCTTATCAATCATTTTGCCTACGTGTCCTATGTGTGTATATTTGATCACTTTAATCCTAACCTTAACGATCTTTATTTATCTATGGTGGATTATTTTATGACTTCCAATGGACCGTACTCAATTACAAATTAGCGCAAACTCTAAAATTGTCAAAAAAAACCTGGTAAAATCACATAAAAACCTGGAACTAATTACCGTGCCATGGCAAAAAAGCAGCGTCACGGCAATCAATACCGTGTCATGGCGCCCTGTACCATGCCACATTGTAGGTTTGCCGTGTCACAAAAGTTGCGCCGCGACACGGTGCCTAAGTTTAAGTCCAGTCAACCCCTATTTTGGTCTTCCGTGCTAATTTGGTCCGCGTGCCAGTCATTTTGGTTACTGTTCACATTACTAGCCATACGATCAAACCAAAAGTCTTATAACATCACCTACTCACTCACGAGTCAAGTATAGTCCACACACTGTCTATATGTTCCGACTCGAGTAGTGCACCATGTCGTTTATGATCTTATACTAGGTTCATGCACCCTTTTTTTTCATCGTAATAAAAAAAATGAGTGGAGTTTCTCTCTCCTTTTTTCAAATGTCTTTTTTTCCCTTCCTTTTGTATCTTGAGCAATGAGTCCAACAATTAAATGAATTGTTTTTCACAATACTTGGTGAAGGATCAGGGGTAGATTAATAGGGTTTGAGTCATTACCGCAACAATCTCTTAAATCCAAGAGGCGTTCAAAGAGAACTTCGCCATCTCCACAGTACTTATCACCTTTCAATGGCCACTAAGGAAGATTTAGAGAATATCAGCAAATCCATCGAGGCATTGTCTTCCATAATGAAAACCCTTTCCACTAGGGTCACTACCACGGAACAAAACAAGGTTACTGTTTCTACCCTTGGCAAATCGAAGGAACATATGAGTAAGATTTATGAGGATTTCACTTATGTGAAACAGCCTCCCACTCCTTTGGATGTGAAAGACAGACTCCCTGAAAAGTTCTCCACTTCTTATATTCCAAAGTTCAAGCCTACTGACAATCCAATATTCTATTTGAAGGCGTTCCATCCAATCATGACTCTTAAGGGATTGGACGTAACACTCTTTCCTACGGTGTTCCTTCTCTCCTTAGAAAATGCTTGCCAACAATGGTTTTATTCCCTAGATGTCAAGCGTACTACGAATTGGCAAGATGTCACTAACATTTTCATGAAACGTTACAAGTGTAACATTCAAACTAAAACTTCTTAACGTGAACTCTCCATTCTCAAACAGAAAAAGAATGAAGACTTCACTACTTATCTGAACAGGTGGAGGGAAAGGGCTTTACTCTTGGTAGATCCTCCCAAAGAAAGGGAGATGGTTCGCCTTTTTATTCAAAATCTGACTCACAAGTATACGGAAAATCTAAAATTTCTTCCACTGAACACTTTCAAAGTTGTATACGACATCAACATCAATATCGAGGATAAGCTAGTAAAGACATATGGTAGTAAAAATAATAACACTTGGAAAAACAAGAAGAACGACCATCCTTCTTCTTCGTCTTTTAAGCACGAAAATACTACCAACAATATAAGCCAAGTTAATCTCAATGAAGTGTTAGCTCTTGATGTTCCATTGCTGAAGAAAAAGAGAACTTCCACTCTTGTAGGAATGACTTATGATGCGGCCTTTGATCGCCTTTACGGTGAAGGCTTGATCACACCTATTAGGCCATTTCTAGAGCCAAACCTGAAGAAAGGGGCGCCAAATGGAATCCCAATGCCCATTGTAAGTACCATCAAGGAAGGGGCCACACTACCGAGCAAGGATGGAATTTGAAGGACGTCATTCAAGACTTGGTGGATGCAAATGAACTTCATGTCCCTCTAAGCGGCAAGAAGTAATGAAAACAAGGCGCATAGCAGATCCTTTGTGCAAGATTTCATGATTTCTTTTTTTCTTTTTTTTTTTTTTTAACATTCATCTTCATTCCCCCATTCTTGTCTAGCATAGGTTTTCCAAGCCGAATTTCTATATGTTTCATGTGTTTCGTTCACCTTTTCCATTAATAAAATTAGAATATTTCCTTTACATATCGATCATAGCATTTTTCATTCATTTTAAAAAAAATAAAAGTCAATTTTCGAACAGAACACAAGGTATACCAATGATTTGAGGTACCATTGCAACCTATTCATTCCCCATTAACCACTCAATCACATATGCATTTCTTCATCAACCGCTTTGAGCGTCGTCTACCGATTGACCTTGTTTATTCAACCCACATTCACTTAACTTGCATGGATCGCATGATCTAAGATTGTCTATATTTATTCAAAAGAATAAAAAAAATGAAAAGAAAATAAATCAAAATAAAAAAATATATGAAAAATAAAACTTGCAAAGTCCAAATTTTCAAATACACAATTGCATATCTTGGGGGCTTCACTCGGGTCTTGAGCCTTTTACCCTTTTCTTCCTTAAACCTTCAGCTTAACCATATTACAACCCTTGAAAGAACACCTTGAGGTGTACATTCACTTGTGCAAAGTTCGGTTCGAGCTACGTTCGACCTGATTCCTAACGGATACGTAGGCAACCTCACATCGAGGTGCGGCCACATTCCTATTCATATCCATGCATGATCAAGTCAAAGAATATCCAATGTTTGCCCCATACCTATTTAGATCTATACTTGGGGGCTTGAACCCACATCACATTAGCTTACCCAACCTAAAGAGTCATCATCTTTGACTCTTCTCACATTTCTTTCCATCACTATAACCCCTGCAGCAGCCTTAGTATCACATTCACACACTTCACTCACACATCCATATCCATATCGTCCTTCCCTTTAAGAACCCTTTATCATGAAATCTTGTTTTAACACTGTGCATGTCATCATCTTTCAAGACATCATTCATTTGAAGAAACATTGTATACTTGCTTAGCTTCCTGACTCGAGCAATGTTCGTTGTTTCACGCATCTCATAATGTGTTGAGCAGCATATATATATCAGTGATTTTTAATCATTGAAAGCATATCATGCTTAGCTCCTTGACCTAAGCAACGTTCATTATGCAATAATCACTTCATCTATATACGTGCTTCGCTTCCAGACCTAAGTGACGTTTAAGATCGCTTCTTCATACCATATATGATTCTTAACTCCATGACCTAAGTTTATTCATATATCGTGTCACATGATGTAATTGTACTTAGCCTCCTAACCTAAGAGCATGCATCATGCATACATTATTTTCAAGACAAGCAATTCAATCCATGCGGATCATTTTGTCTTGCTCAACAATGAAGTTGAAAACTTTTCCCCTTTTTCATGTCTTTTCTTTTGGGGAAATTCAAAATAATTTTCAAAATTTTCTCATCAAGGGAATTTTGAAATAAAAACTTTTTTTCACTCCTTTCTTTTTCGGGAGAAAGTCGGTACCCTCCACTCATGACAAAAATGACGGAAAATTTTTGCTTTTGCATTTTCATTTGCTTGTGTCTGTGGACACAGTCACCCAATACACATATATACACAATCACAAGTCATACACATGTCATGTCATGTGAAGTCAAGCTTGGTCAAGTGAATTGGTCAAGTCAATCGCAGTCTATACGGGTGCTTCGGCAAATTTCATTTTGCAGGTCTTATCTACAGCCCACGTTCAAGGATAAGAGAACCATCTACAACCCACGTTCGGGGACAAGTGAACCAATTACAGCCAACTACATCCCACGTTCGGGAACAAGCGGACCATCTAGAGCCCACGTTCGGGGACAAGCGAACCATTTATAGCCCATGTTCGGGGACAATCGAACCAACTATAGCCTACGTTCGGGGATAATCGAACCACCATCATTTAATGGCGCATGGTCCTCGATACACAAAGACTTGCAATCTTATTAGATAAGTTTTTCCTCAAGCATGGAAAATTTTCGGTCGTTGTCATCTCTCAAAGCGAAGAAGTCAGCAATTGCATCATATGTCGACTTTCCTCAAGCATGGAAAGTATCTCAATCGGTGGGTTTCTTCAAGCATAAAAAACTGTCAAAATCATCTGTTGACTTTCCTCAAGCATGGAAAGTATTATTCGGTGGGTTTCTTTAAGCATAAAAAATCATCAATTCATATGTCGATTTTCCTCAAACATGGAAAGTATCATCCGGTAGATTTCTTCAAGAATAGAAAGCTACCAAAGTCATCAGTTGACTTTCATCAGGCATGGAAAGTATCTCAACGAAACATCATCCAATGGATTCCTTCAAGCATAGGAAGCTACCAAACACATTTGTCACCGATACACTGGTGTCAGATACTCATTTTATCCCTTTACTCTTTTATCCATGGAACTAACATTTTTCTGCAGGTATCGTCGTATATAGAGTTATTTAGGATCGCAAAACATCTTAAATCATTCTCCATCCTTATTGACTACTTTGACTAATGTTTTTCTAACTAACGTTTCTACAAACTCAGTCAAACTGGGGGATTCTATAGGCACCTAAAAACGTCACCCCAAAATCAAACCCGATGATGAACAACCTTTCATAGCCATTATTGGTCGGGTTTAGTAATTAATCTTTGAAGTTCTTAAATTCATACTTCCATTCAATAAATTTCATAAACAAATCCATTTCCTAGCTCATTTCCCTACACCATAACTTATTTTCCTCTTTTCGTGTCCACATCAAAAACTAAAAGAAACTGATTTTTTTTCCTAATAATTTTGATCTGATTATATTTGGTTGGATAGTAATTGAAATAATATTTCCAACCATATATCATAAGCCCAATTCAAATTTAAAACGAAGAAGATATGAGCAAAATACTACACTCAGCCCAAAACCTGATTAGAATTAGATTAAAAAGCAGACTTAATAATCTTTCCAATGATGTATTATATGCCTTATTCGAAGTTAATGATCAAAAGTTATCATGATTTTAAAACATTTAAAAAACTACAATTACCGTGTATGGTGTAAGAACGCCGCGTCACGGCAAAACCTTACGTGTCACGGTGCCTGTTGCCGTGACACGATACTAACGTGGGGAAAACTAGGTCGTTATCTAATCTTCCCTCGGTCAAACTAAATTTATAAACACTTAACAAACCTAAATACGAGTATAGAGGCAAGTCAAGGGTCGAACCCAAAGGAACGGTAATGTTCAAGCACTTTCAATTATGCGCCTAAGCTAGGTCGAAGAGGAAGGTAAGAGAGAATACTAACAACTAACAAAACAAGCAACCAAGGAAATAAAACACTAGGAATGGGGATCAACAAGTAATCATGTCAATTGGAACAACTTGGGAAGAGCATGCCAATCAAAGGTTGTGAAGACTAAATGATAAGAGCAATCAATAGGAATCAAAGAGCTATCTCCTAATTGTTAAGCTAGGGTTCACTATGAATAACAAACTAAGAGAATCACAATCAAAACCAATTGATAATTGCAATTCCTAAATCAATTGTTCATGTCATTAGCAATTACAATGCAATCTAGCGTAATTCTCAAGGCCAAATTGAATTACACACATGCAAACCTTCACTAATCACTTTAATCTCAACAATTAATCAACACAATTCCAAAATTAATCACAATTAATCAATCATACAAGTTTCACCCAATTCCTAGCCAACAACTACTCAAACAACATCATAAAATCAACTATCAACTATAGAGAACAAGAATCAACAAAATATCAAGAACAATTACTCTAATCAAACATTAAATATCAAAATCAAACCAACCAAACATCAAATTAAAAAAAGCAATTGAATGAGATAGAGTTTAGAAATGCTCATTGATAATTAAGAAGATCTCCAACACAATTGTCACACTTGCATCTTCAATCTCTCAATCACCATTTAAATTCCTCACTTTTTCTCCCTAAAACTACTCCTAATCTAGCCTAATCTAGAGAGAAAAGCTCTCAACCTAAGAGAGAGAAAACTATTCTAAAACTAAAGAATTACATGAATCAAGAATAAAGGAAACCAAAAACTATATAAACAAAAGGAGAAAAGAAGCTTAAAATCGTAAAAGACCCAGAAACCCGCGCCCGCAGATAAATCGTCCGCGCCCGCAGAGGGGAACAGACACCCCAATAGCCGCGCCCGCTGGGCCAAGGCCCGCGTCCTCAGGGAGCCCTCAGGACAACCGCGGGTGCTTACTGCCCAAATACGGCAGTTTTGGAGCTGCAACAACCCCGCGCCCGCAGGTACTGTAGCCCGCGCCCCCGGCAGTTTTCCAAGGCCAACTTCAGAAGGCTGTCACTTCCGATCTAAGAATCGTATGAAGGCGTGCGACTATCATTGGAAAGCTCTTCAAGTCTAGTTTCCAACCCAACTTGAATTACCCTAATCCGATCTGCAGACTTGAGATATGACTAAAACAATGCACAAAGGTCCTATTTGATACTTTGCAATCCTTCGTTTTCCTTTGTTTCAAACTCAAATTCAATTCCGAAAAGTGCATATTGATCCTAGTGGGTTCTATTTTCAATTCCCATGCATATAGCCCGCGACTTACCTACAAAACAAGACAAAGAAACGGAGAAGCAAGAGAAATAGCCGAGAAATGAATAAAATGATAAGAAAGCCATTAAAAGCATGTATTTCTCTAAACTAACACAAAAACACGCAAATCGAGCATTATTCTCTAAAAACACGACATAAACGCCTACAAAGGAGCATAGAAATATAAAGAAAACATAGCCAAAAGGTGCCATAAATGGCACGGATTAGGTACCTGTTGCTGTGACATGGTATTTCTCACCATGTCACAGTGCTATTTCCGTTTATTCTCCGCGTTTTCTCGTGCCCCTATGAATAAAGACGCGATTTGACATACTGTACACCGTGACACGACATTGTGTACCGTGCCACGGTGGACAGTACCATGTCACGGTGCCTAGTACCGTATCAAGTTACCCAAATCTTGACAGGGATTACTCCGTGTTTTCTCCATGTGATTCCTAAACGCGTTTCATCTTCTGTAGTCATTTTTCTGTCCTGCGTTACACTAATTTTCCCTATGTCACGACATATTTTGTCGTGTCGCAACGTCCTCTTTTGTGTCGCAGAACCCTTTGTTGTGTCACGATGCCCCAAAACTAGGGTTTTTATCTTTTCTAGGGTTCCGTGTGAGCCCCAACTCATTTTCTCTATAAATATCCTCCTCCTTTTTGTTGTTTGGGGCTTCAAATTAATCTATCTTCCTCTCTTTTACACCAAAAATCATTATCCTCTCTCTCTCTCTCATATTTTAAGCCTTAAACATATATTCTTAATTACAACATTCTTCCCTTAAGCACTCCAAGGAGTTCATACTCGACCCAAGGTTCCGTCCTTAAACCAAGGTGTGAAAGGTAAGAATAAATTAGGGTTTGGACCAAATCAACTCTACATTTATTTAATTTAATTTCCATATTATTTATATTTTTTTATTGGAGTTTTTAACAATTTATTCATGATTTAGCAATACAAAGGAACGCACAGAATATGAGTAATTAATTAATTAATTGCTTATTTTATTTTAACATTGTTAGTATCATGATTAGATTTATTATTATTATTTGATTTGACTAACAATATTATTGTTGAATTGCTTCCAATATTAATGTTTATTCTATTATTATTATTGATCAACATATTGCATGTTTAATGGGAATATGTAATTGAAAATCATGCATAATAAGATAATTTGGACGACCGATTTAGGTTCCTTTTTAATCTTGTTATTAGTTCAAGTGATCTCGATACTTTAGAATTATGTGTTGCATTAATATTCAACCAATTTAGCATTATATTAGTTTGGAGCAACTTAAATCTTTGTTTGCATGCCTGCGAGATCGTAGGAATCACTTTTAACTATAAGAATCGACTAGAGGCCAATACGGGCGAATGTGACTACATGACTCACTTTGTACCATCATCCCCAATCCTCCTTTCGTGGATCTGAACCATATGGAATTGGTAATCTCTTAAATTATGAATGGGGTGTAACCTTCACGGGTCAATCTTTGTTGCCTTTTGTTGTCCCTTATCGTGTTTAATCACCTTGAAAATGTAATGGTTGATCGTAGGGCCAAAGTCCGATTATTATTACATGAATAAAGGGTCTTGGAATCACTTAATTCGAGTTGGGATCACTTAAATTGAATAGAGTGTTTTAAAGTTGCCAAATTTAATTTGCTTTTGGCACTTTAATTTTTATTAAACATAATTGAATTTTGCGTTTACTTATAAGTAACATGTCGTTCTAACTTTATTATTATATATAATCTTCTCCATTGAAAATAAAGTTGAGAAAAGTTCTCAAAAGTCAAAAGGTAATCCATAAACCTATATTCTAATTTTGCTAACAAGGTTCTAAAAGGCAAGTTTTAAAAACCCATGTCAAATGTCTAAGGTTGGTTTTATTAAAAACGTTTGAGTAAAATGCCAACACATCTTCATTTTGAAAAGTGTTTCAAGGGATAATGAGATGGGAGGTATAACCCTCTAAAAGACAGGTATAGAAGTCCAATAAAATCTCTTATCTTTTATATGATTGAATATAAGAAAGACTTAGAAAAATCATGAAAAGTAGTTAAGCAAAGCATCATTTTGTACCAAAGAGAAGTGTTCTATGTGACTCAAATGGGAAAGGTTTAGGAATGAGGATTGCATTAAGAAGTTATAGGCCAAGAAATGCAAACAAGTTGCTACTTCTAAAACCTAGAACTACTTACATACTAAAACAACAAATGTTTTAAATTAAATGGACCAATTCCAATTGATTAGAAACTACCTCATATAGTTGGAAGGTAAAAGAATGAAAATGTTCCAATCTAAGAAGTATATTATAGAAATTGATTTAGCATATTGCTACTTCTTGGACATACGATGTCTTGTTCACTCATTAAACAATGTGGTGAACTAAAGGAAGAAGTTATGGCTAAGAGAGAAATAAATCTACGTGTTTTGAAGCAAATGTTACTACTTCACAAGTAGAATCTACAAATTTAGAAGCAAAAGTTGCAACTTTACAACTAGAAATTGTATTTCACCTTACCTAGTTATTGACTAGAATTAAATAAATGTTATTCATTCTTGTCAATATCATAACATACACATTCAATGTTATTAATGACTACGCATTAAAAATTCAAAAACATGGACTAAATGTTGTTCTATGCTTCATTGAGTCATAATATGTTTTCAATTGATAAATAGGTTTAAAATTTTATATTATAGAAATTATTAAACCATTTCTTTATATAAATTGTCTCTAATGTGTCAATTAATTCGAATGAAAAATGAACATTGCATGCAGAAGATCCAAGGGATGTAATTTCAATATCATTAGATTATGAATTAATTGATATATGTAATTATCATTCTAATTTGAAATTTTTACAAAGTCACCATTTAGAGAAATGATGATGTGAACTCAAGGTCGAATACATATCGATGTAAACAAACCAAAGGTTCTAAGGCTAGAGACGCATAATAAAACTTCATTTCTGATACGACCACTACTTGTGCTTAGTTGAAGCATAAGACTGAAAATTTTAAAAAGCTCAAAATGTTCAGTATGAAGTTCAGTATCAACTTGACAAGATAATGATTACATTACAATATGATGACAATTGTGAAAATTTAAGTTAGGACATGTACTTGGCAACACATTCACAATATTGCGATATGATCGTAATAATGAGAATTTAAACCAGACCCTTATAAACATCGAAGACTTGTGACATCTTTTTACAACAAAATCCAAAAGAAAACCTTGTGAAGTGCTTATGAAGGCAGCTATCAAACTATAAGAGATATATTTTGATAATGGATGAAAATTATCTATCTTCCAACCATTGTTAAAGGGATAAACTTTTAAGATAAGCTACAAAACTAAACAAAAGTACATAGGTCCAATCAAAATGTAGCAAAAGGTTTCATATATGATATGGCTAAGAAAAGCTCTTATAAAGTCTTTCTACAAATCAAGGAATAAAATTTGTAGTAAATCATTTAATGCACGATCAATTTCTATACGGAGCACAGGGTACTACTAGAAAAAACCATACTTAGCACAAAATGTTTGTTGGTCAAGTAGGTGCCCTTAAGGAATAGATTCAAAAGGTCAAGTGCGAGAAGTATAAATCTCAAAAGTGTTCGAGAAAAGAAACAAATAAACATGGTTCAAACAATGGTTGGTCCACCCAATGCTGAATATGCCTCTTTAAAAGGCAAGTGGGAGTATAAGAATCTCAAAAAGTTCAATAGCCTTGAAAGAGTTCAAGAAAAGCTAATTCAAAAATCTTGAAGATATTCAAGAAGTATTTGAATAAAAGCAACAATATGAGCATCTTTCACCTCATGTTATAAATGACAACGCGTAGTCTAATTAAGTGTAATGAGAATAATAACCATGTGTCAAAGGTAGTACATTCCAAGTGCATATCCTCAAATTGTCGTTTCTAATTGAAAGCTAAACAAATTGTTGTATGAGTTTCAATTGTTGCATAAAAACCCACAATGATGACCAGCATATGTAAAACTTAGTCAAAGAAATATGATATCATATTGATTAAGAGTTCCAGAATATTCATTTTGGAACATGATGATTATGCAAGTAACAAAGATGATCTGACAAGTCATAACTCCAAGTGGTTTTAAAACCAGGAAATCTGAAATAGATTCTAAGTCTGTAAGCAAGTGTATGACACTTGAATAATTTTCTTAATTGGGTGAGACCCATTTTAAGCAAAACATACAAGATAGAAAATGTTTTCTAACTAAAGCAAAGACTTGTTAAAGAAATCATTTAATTCATAGTATCACTATGACTACAATGAAACCTTTACATTAGTCATTTTGCAAAGATCTATTAAAGATATTTTAGTGATTTCTACCTTATAAGGTTTAGTAGATGGATTTCAAAACACTTTCTTGAAATTGTTCATGAAAATTGATTTGTATATGATACAATCAAAAGTTTGAAGATCCAATAATCCTAGGGATGCATATCATCATGGAGTGTTCTTAATTTTGTGATTTAATCAAATCGTTTGATGTTATCATAAAATGAATAAATGGTCGTGTTTGTGCAAGATGTTTAGTGGGAGCTATACAGCCTTCTTGGTCTAGTATAAAGAGTGATAATTCATTTCTTGAACATTCAAGTGATGGTTAATGCATTTTGTATGAAAAACCTAGAAGAGGAAGATGAGTACAGTTGGGATTCAAGATCTATAAAGATAGGTTTTTAAGTATGTTTGAGCTTATTTAAGAAGATTTTATTGATAAGATTGTTATAAGGTTCAACATTATATTGAAATGAGTTTCAATGCCATTTAACATAGCCCATTT
Organism: Chenopodium quinoa; assembly: GCF_001683475.1. NCBI lineage: Eukaryota > Viridiplantae > Streptophyta > Magnoliopsida > Caryophyllales > Amaranthaceae > Chenopodium > Chenopodium quinoa. Next base: position 49,103 of record NW_018744572.1, on the reverse strand, counting down.
CTTAGTGATTCAATACTCTGAGAAAGGTTGATGAAATTAAGGTTTTGAGTGATGATCCTTATGCAATATTCAAAGGATGCATCATGCATGTCATGGACTATACTCGTCTATTTGATACACATGTTTAAGAGCAAGTGATGATAGATTTCAATCAAAATCAATTGTAACGTTAGAATACAAATTAGAAATTCCTAAATTCCTTGCGAAAGGGCGAAGGAAAATTCTTCGTGTATGGAGGTGAATATTATTATAAAATTTAGAATTTGCAAAATTCATGTTTATGTGAATGTCTCATGAACACTACTTACTAAACCCCTTCCATGACCAAGGTACATGAGTCATGCAAAGAATCTTGGATTAAAGCAAGTTATGTAATTTAAGTTGTGTATGTTTTGAGAAAACATGTCACATAAGTAATACATTAACTTGCAGAATTATGTTTATCAGTTGACACAAAGTTTCAATCTTATTTAATTATGGGTTTTATTATTAAATAAAATGTCCAAAATACAGGTGAACTAAATTCATATATTATTTAAGTTCCTAGTTCGGAATCATTAAACTTGACATAAATGATTTTAATTATGGACTAGCATGTAAGATTGATTGGATAGCACAGTTTCATGGGCTATATGAGCGTAGTGAAGCTTGGTCAATCACATGGGTATGCATGAATGATGCGTGATCGAACTATAGACGTACTTTGAACCTCAAGTATAGAGCTTTTGGATATATTAGTGGATTCCTTTGACATGAGTGGAACAATAATTTCAATCAATGATTGATGTAACTATGTATATTAAAATGTCTTCCCGTAACTGGAGATTATATAGGGTGTTTCCTTGCTACCTCATGATTTGAGTGGGAGCCTTTGTTGCCAAAAGATTGGATTAAGTTTACCTATTTAATTACAAATGTGTCTTTGCCTCTCGAGGAGGGAGAATTTAGAAAATGCACGGTCGTGCTCAAATGGATTACATAGTAATAATTTGTTTTGTGAATCTAACTAGTTTTCAAGAAAAGATTTGTAGATTAATGTGATCATGACATGAGATGCAATCTTATTATCAAATCGACACACATCGACTTATTATATTTGAATATTGCGCACTTGTCTCTGAAACAATGAAGCATTTATTTTTTGATTTTAGGTATTCTAATGGAATTTGGTCTTCACTGCTGCAGATTCTGGGTTTCTCTAGACCTGTGCTTAGGTTTTCTAAGGAGCAGAACTGGATTGCTAAATATTGCAGGAAGACTGACAATAGAAGCAGAATTGTGGCTATGTGTTTCTTTGAAAAAGTTTACGACATCTGGTTGCAGAGAAATGCTTTGATGTTTATAGGTTGTTGCAAAATTGGAACTGATTTGATTAGGATATTATTTTCCTTGTTTCTTGTAGGTGTAATAGTGCTGATAGATTCTTTTTGTATTCTGTTTAGTTTCTTTGTCTGGTCGTGGTTCATAATACCCTTCCTAGAAGGTTCCTAAGTTCTTGAGTCCAGTAGTTTTGTTTCTATTTCTTCCTAGAACCCTACCTAGAAGGTGGCTAGGTTAGAGCTAGGGACTGGTTCTGTTGTTTGGTGGCCTTTGTGGTCTGTTGGTGTTTCGGTTATTATAAATTAACTTGATGTAGGTTGTAACTTTCTTCTCCTTTTGGTAATAAAATTTCTATTTACCCAAAAAAAAGCTTTTTGAATCAAATGAAAGTCAAACAAATTCAATTCAAAGCTAATTGAATCAAATGAAAGTAAAAAACGTCAAATAAATCTTTTTTATTCAATAAAAAGTCATTCAACGAAGCTAAATAAATCAGATGAAAAATAAACACATTCAAACAAAGCTTTAAGAATCAAATGAAAGTCAAATACTCTCAAACAAAGCTTTTTAAATCGAATGAAAGTCAAACACATTTAAACAAAGATTTTTAAATAAAATGAAAGTTAAACACATTCAACCAAAGCTTTTTGAATCGAATGAAAGTCAAAAGTGTTCAACGAAGCTAAATAAATCATATGAAAGTCAAACACATTCAAAAAAAGAATTTGAATCTAATGAAAGTCAAACACATTTGAACAAATCTTTTTGAATCAAATCAAAGTCAAACACATACATTCAAACAAATCTTTTTGAATCAAATAAAAGTTAAAACCATTCAACGAAACTAATTGAATCATATGAAAGTCCATTGGCTAGGAAACAGTTTGCTAAAACTCACACTGCTAGATTCAACTTCTTAAAACAGAAAGCTAAAGCCCATTGGCTTAAGGATGGTGATTTGAACACTGCTTTTTTTTCATGCTATGATTAGGAAGAGAAGACTTCAGAATAACCTTAATTCTATTGTAACTGATGAGGGGGTTGTAATTTCAGATCCAGGGCAAGTGTGTGATGCTTTTCTTCAGTATTATCAAGCTTTATTGGGTACTGAGACTCAAATGAATGGTACTATCCATCATGGAGTCATTTCTGAAGGGAAAGTGGTTTTTGAGGACCAGGGCATCAATATTTGCAGGGAGTTTTGTGAGCAAGATGTTAAGAGAGCTTTGTAAAGCATTGAGGATGACAAAGCTCCTGGTCCTGATGGGTTTTCCAGCAAGTTTTTCAAGGCTACCTTGAGCTTGGTGGGTTCTGATATCACTAAAGTTGTTTTGGACTTCTTTAGTTCAGGTAAGCTCCTTAAGCAAATTAATTCTACCACTCTTACTTTGATCCCTAAAGTTGAGCATGCGAATAGGGTCATTCAATTTAGAACAATTGCTTGCTGTAATTTGGTTTACAAGATCATTTCCAAAATGATTTGTGATAGATTGAAGGAAGTATTACCTGAGCTGATTGATGGCTGTCAAGGTGCTTTTGTGTCAGGGAGATCTATATTAGATAATATTCTGATTTGCAAGGATATGCTTAAAGCTTACAGTAATAAGAGGAAGCCTCCCAGATGTACTATAAAGGTTGATCTAAGGAAAGCTTATGATTCAGTTAATCGGAGTTTTATTCATGAGATGCTGAGTGCTCTTAATTTTCCCACCATGTTCATCTCTTGGATCATGCAGTTGTGACCACTCCTTCCTTCTCATTGTTACTCAATGGTGGCTCCTATGGTTTTTTCAAAGGGAAAAAGGGTGTGAGGCAGAGTGATCCTATGTCCCCTCTCTTGTTTGTCATTGTAATGGAGTACCTAACCAGGCTTCTCAGGAAAATTGGTAAAAAGAAAGAATTCAAATTTCAACAGAGATGTGCCCATTTGGCTCTTTATCATTTGATCTTTGCTGATGATCTGATGCTTTTTTCTTATGGCAACATTGATTCTGTAAAACTCCTTATTAGAGCTTTGAAAACCTTTGAGACAAGATCAGGGCTTCAAGCAAACCTTGACAAAACAACAATTTACTTTGGGAATGTTCAACAGCAGGTTCAGGACAGTATATTGATGAATTCTGGTTTTGTTATTGGTGACATGCCTTTTAGGTATCTTGGTGTCCCTCTAAATGCCAAATACCTAAAAGTGAGTAATTATGATAGCCTCAATGATAAAATGTTGATGAGATTGCAATGCTGGAGTAGTAGAAACCTATCCTATACTGCTAGAGTTACCCTTATTAACTCTATTCTTATGAGTGTGCATACTTATTGGGCTCTGTGTGTTCTTCTACCTAAGAGAGTGGTGGATAGAATCACTCAGCTATGTAGAGCCTTCCTTTGGAGAGTTAATGTTGTACTGTCTAAGTCCCCCCCAGTTAACTAGGACTGGGTGTGCAGACCCAAGAAGTTTGGTGGGTTAGGTATTAGACATTGCAGAAACTGGAACAAAGCTGCCCAAGGAAGCTATGTCTGGAAAATTGCAAAGAAATCTGATTCTCTATGGGTTAGATGGGTTCATGTTCTCTATATCAAAAATGAGGATTGGTGGGAGTATAAACCAAAGAAAGATGCTGGTTGGGCTTGGAAGCTATTATGTAAGTGATAGGGATAAGATAGGTCGTTAAGCTACCACCCTAACCAAATTAATCATTTATAAAGCCTAAACCTACATTAAACTATTAGTGGCAAGTAAAGGGTCGAACGAATAGGGAAGCACGCTAATTCAACATCAAATATCACTAATGCAAGAGTGAAAAGGGGATTGTTTTGTTGGTAGAACACTAAAACTAGTTATCAATAGAAAATGATGATTAAAATCAATAGAAAATGACGCTAGGGGTTCGCGGGTTTCAAACATGATTAGAAAGAGGGGGACAATGATAGTTATCATGACGAACATGCCAAAGAACACAAGATTCTACCTACACAATTCATTCTCATGCAATAGTCTAGGCAAATCAGTGAAAGAAGTCTATGCTAATTAGGATCATTCTCATGCATCCTATTAGACACAAGCAAATCAAGAGAATAAAGAAGCACAATACATGAAACTCCATTTTAACAACTCATTCTCATGCAATCATTAAAATAGAGGTGATCTTAATCTAGTTCAAATCATTTCATGCATTTAAACTAGAAGGCAATAAAATAAAGTGCAACAATAATCTCAAGCCATTATAAATCATGTCTTTCATCAATTTAAGGCATGTAAAAACTATCATCATTCATCCACCTTTCAATGCATATCTTCCACCCCCTTCCCCTAGCTAAGAGTTTAGCCTAGAGAAGGGAGATTAAACATAATATCAAAACTAGAAATAAACACAAGAAACTTAAAACAAAACATGATTGAAATATATGAAATCAATAATAAGTAGATAAACTAATAAGGATAAGAGATTACTAAAGAAAGGATTGAAGAAAGATGAAAACTTGGATACTTGCTTGATTGATGGAAGATTAAAGCTTGAGCAAAGTTGATTACAATAAAGGAAGCTTGAATAACAATCTATTTTCTCTCTCTAGATTAGTCTAATGTTCTATGTAATTAGTACGAAGTGTCATCTATTACAAAGAGTCTCGTCCATATATATGTGGCTCCCCCGAAAAGAAAGAGACTTGGACAACAAGGCGCAAACAAATCAGAAACCCAGCCGTGCGCGCCCGCACAGATGAGCTGCGCGCCCCCACTGAATGTTTGTGCGCCCTCTAAGCGTAGTGCGCGGCCGCAACTTTGAGGGTACGGGGAAAATGAGCGCGCCTGCAATTGAGTCTTGCGCGCCCGCGCATCAGGTGTGTGCGCCTGCACACAAGTCGCGCGTAAGGTCGCACAAACTCTCTGGTTAGGCTTTGTTTCTTCAGTCTGGCTGTGCGGGTTGTGACAGGGTTGCGCGCCCGCATTGCCTCACATGTGCGCCCGCACAGAATCCGCACAACACCCCGCGCACAACAGTCAGCTTAGCTTCTTGATATCCTCTTTCTTTCGGCACATAATACCTACAAAACCAAAGCATGGAAATAAAAATAAAAACAAAGCTAGAAGACTAAGAGAAGGGAAGATAAGGGAGAAAAGGAAAGAGGAAGCAAAACTAAGTAAAAATGCTTAGAAAAAGGGTCAAACAAGCGCAAATGAGGGGAGAATCCTTAGAGAAAAAGGATAAAAGAGTGGCATAAATGCCACTCATCAAAATCCCCTAAATTTCCTCTTGCTTGTCCTCAAGCAAGGAAAACCGGAACGAAAAGACAAACACAAAAAACATAACATGTCAACGTTTTCGCAAAACCAATCAAACCTCAAGGTAATGGAATGCTCAATTTGGACTCATTTTCAAATAAATGCACCAAAGAATACTTATCTTTCTCAATTCAAGGAGGGAAAACACGTTCCAAGATGCTCAAGGTTGAAAAAGACAAACCTAAGCTAAGCGTAGAGAACTAATGATTTCATTCTCCGCCCTAGCCCCAACCAAGACGGTCCTCATTCTCTCCACTAGCTTCAATTCATCCCCTAGCTACCTCCTCATGGTTCCTCGAGGGAACCGGAAAAAGAAAATTTTATGTGGAGTCATAAGGTCATCCAGACATCTCAACTATATATATGCATACTCTCTCCATAGGGTTGAAATCTATCTCCCTCCACCGTCCTTTGACCACGCCATTCTAGAATCCAAGGGTCTTAAGTAGGGTTGTAATGTCATGGCTAGGGGTTATGGTTGGGAAACAATTTGAAAACTTTGGTGGCAATTCCTAATTGAAGCGTGAGAGTGGTCATCTCTCAAGAACATCCTAAGAATTGAACCTATTCTTCAAACTCACAACCTTTAAAAACAAACCCACCACATTACTTCAATCTTTTTCATTTTTTTTTTCATTTTTTTCATTTTTTTAATTTTTTTTTTGTTAAAACTTGGATTTCATGAGTTTCAAGTCCTTTCAACTTTCTTTCCAAGCCTTTTTGCGTACTCTTTTCATGAATAGCCTTTCAAAACCTTATTTGAATCAAATTACACAACTTTCTTGCTCAATTTAAACATTATCAAACTTGAACCTCACAAGCCAATGCTTCACTAACTACAAGGGTTGGTAGAACATAGGCCGATAGGTTTATAATATGGCTAAGTCAAGAAAGGGTAAATAAGGCTCAAATTGGTTAGCAAGAGGGTGAATGTAAAAATGAAAACCGAATTTGTAACAAGACACAAAGAAAACAAAGAAAAATGAGAAGAAATGCCCTCTTCCTCCTCTAGAGTTATATGGTCACGATCTTGGGAGCTATACGCCAACACAAATATAAAGACATGCATAGTTGAGGATCCTAAGTGCCGCTCACAAGAATGATGAAGGGTAGAACAAATGACGCTCACACGGGACAAGAAATATAGCAAATACTAACCAAGGGAATCCTATCCACCATAGAGAGCAACACCATCTTACCACTTTCCCGTGAACTAGGGGTTCAAACGTCCTCAAAAGTTCTAAACCGGGCTACCTTAGCTTACAATGTGTCTAAATCAGCCCAAAGTATTCTCAAACCGTGCAAACCCTCAACAATTAGGAAGATAAGCATTCAAAGACACATCGAGGCAAACCAATCCAAAAGAGTGAGCAAATTACCCTTCTTAAATCATTTTAAATTGTCATAATTATGCTTGTAACACAAAAAAGGGGAAAACAAAACAACAGAAAGAGGAAGAAAGCAAGAGGGTTCACATACGAGGCATATAATTCAATTAAATCAAATGAAGACAAGATAAATTATGCAATCTCACCGAGGGGGGCTCGAATTGCCCTTTGACTTCCTTTATCTCCATTTCCAAGCCTCAAAAGTAAGCCAAAATGAAAGAAACGACTGAGATGAAACAAAAATAAAATAAAAAGTTAAAAATCAAAGAAAGAAACTAAGAATTTAAACAAAAAGAAGAAAAAGAAATAAAATAAAATAAACTAAAAGAAATTTGGATTAAGGGAAGTTTGGACTATCGGGAGTTTGGATTTTTCCTCATGGGAGCACCATCACCTACACAAACACTTGAAAATTCATTAGAAAAACTTTATCAAAATCACCCAGGGACATAATCATCACAATAAAGCAGATAAATCAACATCAAAACATGATAAAGCCAGCCGAACCATGAGAGCTCTACCACCTACAACGAAATCCCCCCGACACTAGCATGAAGACAAGCCTTCCCCCACACTATAAAAAAAATCCCTTTGCCTCTTACACACCCCCCACAGTAAAACAATGCACCGTCCGCGGTGCGCCAAATTAAAAACATTGGGAGGGGACAAAGGGGAGAAATAAAGAACAAGGGGGCTAGTGGCCACTAGGGTCGGCTTCGTCATCATCTCCATCTTCCTTGGTGTCGTAAGAGAAACCGTCCGGAGGGATGCCGTGAGGGTCCCAACCACCGGAGTAACCCGGAGGCCAACCATAGTGACCTCGGAAGAGGACTTGTTACCATTGAGGCAACGGGTCAAAAGGGGCTGGAAGCTGAAGAGGGGAAGGGTGGGTAGGGTTAACATATGGATATTTGGGGTCACCCCGAAAATCGCTCCCCCCGGGGGCATGGTAATCTTACCCGATTTTTGTCGGGTAGTCTACCCGGGGAACACCGTTGGAGGACGGCCCTTGCCAATAGGGCCAAGTAGGTTGTGATCCCTGCCACCTAGGGACCGGCCCTTGTTGGGGTGGCCAATAGGGGTAGTTTACCGGGGGGGTGACCTCACCCCTATCCACGGCCGCACTATAAAGAGCTTAGGTTTGCAAAAACATACCCTGCTGGTTCTCCATTATGCTTTGCATGCCAAGTTGCATGCTCATCATTTGTTGTTGATGATGTTATTGTTGTTGTTGCTGTTGTTGTTGTTGCTGCTGCTGCTGCTGTTGTTGTTGTTGTTGTTGTTGTTGTTGTTGTTGTTGTTGTTGTTGTTGCTGTTGTTGCTGTTGTTGTTGGCCGACTTCAATATTCCTTAAGCCACCCAGAGCAGTGTGTAGCACACCATTATTTAGTGGAATCTTCCATACATTCCTTGCATTCCGCTCCAGGGATGTACGGCTGGGGTATGGCAAGATACAATGGTGCTCTCTGTCAACTATCCAGGCATGAAAATTGTTGGCATTTGAAGTTCCTTGAAGGAACCCCGACCTTCTCATCTGTTGTATGTCGATGAATAGATCTTTGTCGGCCCCAACTTGAGTGCACGAGGGGAAGAAGCGTTCATAGTTGAGCATCTTGGAAATCCTTGTAATCATCCCACCGAGGGCAATTTCTCCTGTCTTGTGGCCCGACTTGATTGCCTCGCAGCACAAGACGAACCAGTACTCCATATTGAGCCACCTTTTCAATTCCTCCCTAGTGGCTACCCACAATGTCAATAACTCCTCATGCGAAAGCTTGCTCAAGTCCTGCTTGCTAAACACCGCAAACCCCAGAATGCGGTGTAAAATACGGAGCACAGGGTGGATAATATTGTTGGCCACCGAATACCTGGTGTTGAACTCTTCAAAGTCGATAATCGTCTGCCACCATCTAAATTCATCGTACTCAGGGAACAGGCTCAACAAAGGGGCAAGGAGGTTCGCCTCGGGGTTCAAATCCAACAATACATTAAGATCACTTAGAGTCATAGAGTGCCGGTTGTTGAATAGTTGAAAGGAAATTTGGAAGTCGTTCCCAATAGGCTCTTTTTCAAAAGAGGCCAAGAATTCGAAGGTGGGTTCCTTATAAGTTCGGTATTGATGTTTGATCAACTCACTCATCCCCAAGTTATCAAGGAGCGACCTTATATCGTCGTCAATCCCTAAAGCTCTCATGGAGCGTTGATCATAGTGTCGGGAGGGATTTAACTTTCGTCCGTGAAGGTTGTTGAAGAACGTAGCATGGACCTTGTTCGAAAAACTCAATCTAGGGGGAACATTAGGCCCTTGAGCTTGAGTTTGTTGGGTACTCGGTTCTTCAACCGTTAACCTGGGCTCCTTTCTTCTTTTTTTTTTTGCTCATTATGTTCAACCAATACAAAAAACCCAACCAAAAGGAGAACTCCCTTTGAACTTAACCAACAATTGGAAAACAAAAACAATAACTCAAGTCTCAACAATCTGCAAAAGGGTTAGTGCTAACAACTAACCATACAAATATAACGCCCAAGACAACAAGAATCAACAACAAATCATTCAATCCAAACACATTATGATAGCAAGCCATTCTCATGAAATTAGTTGCATTAACAACAATACAAACACCAAATTTCTCAACTTCATTTCATGAAAATGGCTTCCAAAACATTAGTATTAACAACAATGTCCCCAAAATCACTAAATTACACACTAATAACCAACAAATCCCTCGCAAAGAAAACCAAAATCACATGCAATTCACTCAAGCTAATTCATGTTTAATAACTAAAATTTTTTCATAAATAAGTAAAATTAAGTAATAAGATAGCAAAATTTAGAGTTATACCACTTTTTAGAAGCATGAACACCACTAAGCGCCTTCAAGAACACCACCTTCAATGAAGCTTGCAAACCATGGAAATGGGGGGATTTTTGGGTATTTTGAAGAGAGAAAGTGGATGAATTTGTGAGTAGAGTGAAAGTTTTTGATGGATTTGAAAGAAAATCAATGGAATTTGTGAAAAATGGGTGAAATTTGAAGGTTAGGGTTTTGGTTTGTGAGGAGAGAGAAGAGAGCATGAAAATTGGGTTTCAAAAATATGAGAATGAAATCGAGAAGAAGAGGGTTAAAACCCGATTTTCCTGCTCTGCGCGCCCGCACAGGTGAGCTGCGCGCCTGCATATATGAGATGTGCGCCCGCACAGAAGTCGCGCAAACTCTTTGTCTGGAACCTCAACTTTTGATTAAATCTGTGCGGGTTCTGACTGTGAACGCCCGCACGCACAGAAACCATGCGCGCCCGCACATAGGTCGCGCAGCAAGTAGCGCAAACTTTCTGCTTCGAGCTTCAATTTGTGAATAAATCTGTGCGGGTTCCGACAGTGCCTGCGCGCCCGCACATATCACACTGTGCGCCCGCACAGATGGCGCGCAAAGTGTCGCACATAGTAATTTCGATTTATCCTCACATCTTCGAAATAGAAAATCCTTGTTCCTTCATCATCCAAACTCCTATTAAGCAAAAAGGTGAAAAAAAATAATCAAATTCAAATTCAAATTCAAAAAGGAGAAAGTGAAATCGGAATATTCTATAAAAAAATTAGAAAGGAGTTAGAAACTCAGGTTGCCTCCCGATAAGCGCTTCTTTATGAGGTCACTAGCTTGACCATGAGAAAAATCCTTCAAGTGGGAGGCTTGGGATCCAAAGGATCAAGCAATATACATTCGATGATACCAACTTCTTCCTTGCAAAAGTAATGCTTTAGACGATGACCATTAACCATAAAATTGTTACCATCCGCATCTAACTCATAGGAGCCATAAGGAGTAGTCTTTGATATCACAAAAGGACCCGACCACTTTGACTTGAGTTTACCCGGAAACAAACAAAGCCTTGAGTTGAAAAGCAAAACCTTGTCTCCAACCTTAAAGTTCTTGTTTCGAATATGTTGGTCATGCCACTTTTTGGTCTTCTCCTTATATAACCTTGAGCTCTCATAAGCATCATCTCTAATCTCTTCAAGTTCATTGAGCTTAAGCAATCTCTTCTCACCGGCCAACGATAAATCCATATTGAGCTCTTTGATGGCCCACCAAGCCTTGTACTCGAACTCAACCGGCAAGTGACAAGCCTTTCCATAGACCAACCTATAGGGGGTCGTGCCGATTGGAGTCTTGTACGCCGTCCTTAGAGCCCATAGCGTGTCATCAAGTTTGAGAGACCAATCTTACCTTGATTTGTTCACCATCCTTTCAAGAAGATTTTTGATTTCACGATTCGAGACCTCCACTTGTCCTTGCGTTTGAGGGTGGTAAGGTAATCCAACCTTGTGATGAAAGCCATACCTCTTGAGAAGAGCTTCAAATTGCTTTTTGGCGAAATGGGAGCCTCCATCACTAATTAGCACCCTCGGAACTCCAAACCTAGGAACGATGATCTTCTTTAGGAGCTTAAGCACAACCTTGTGATCATTGGTAGGTGAGGGTATGGCTTCAATCCATTTTATCACATAATCGACCGCTACTAAGATATATAGATTCCCACAAGAAGAAACGAAAGGACCCATAAAATCCACCCCCCAAACATCAAAGGGTTCCACTTCTAGAATACTTTGTTGGGGCGTTTCGTCCCTCTTGGTAATGCCTCCGCTCCTTTGACATCTATCACATTGCGCAAAGAATTGGTGGGCGTCTCTATGCATTGTCGGCCACCACAATAAGGATTGAGAGATTTTTGCCACTATTTTGTAAACACCACCATGTCCTCCACATGGTAGTGAGTGGCAATGCTCAAGAACACCTTGAATTTCATGATCCGGAACGCACTTCCGATAAAGGCCATCTCCACATTGCTTGAATAGGTATGGGTCATTCCAAAAGTATCTTCTCATCTCCTTGAAAAACTTCTTCTTTTGTTGAGAAGAGTACTCCGGGGGAACGACTCCACACGCAAGATAGTTGGCTATATCCGCGTACCAAGGGGTAGAAGTTGACACCAAATCCATGAGAGCCTTGAATCCTATCTCATCATTAATCGGTACATCCTCCTGGTTCTCAAATGGTAGCCTAGACAAATGATCCGCTACATAGTTCTCTGCTCCCTTCTTGTCCCTCATTTCCATGTGAAAGTCTTGGAGAGAGAGAACCCAACGGAACAAGTGAGGCTTTGCTTCTTTCTTGGTCATGAGATACCGCACCGCGATGTGATCCGTGTACACGATAACTTTTGAGAATATGAGATAGGACCGAAACTTATCGAATGCAAACACTACCGCTAACATCTCTTTCTCCGTTGTTGTGTAATTCCTTTGAGCCTCATCTAGAGTCCGACTTGGGTAGTAGATGACACATGATTTTCCTTGTTTCTTTTGACCAAGAACGACACCTACTGCAAAGTCACTAGCATCGCACATTAGCTCAAAAGGCAAGCTCCAATCCGGAGCTTGCACAACGGGAAAAGAAATGAGAGCTTCCTTGAGCTTACGAAACGCCTCAAGGCAAGCCTCATTAAAGTAAAAAACAACCTTTTTTTGAGTAATTCGGTCAAGGGTTTGGCGATTGAAGAAAATCTTTGATAAACCTCCGGTAAAAACCGGCATGCCCAAGGAAAGCCCATACCCCCATTATGGAAGTAGGAGGGGGCAACTTTTCAATCACAGAAACCTTGGCCAGATCTACTTCAATGCCATTTTTTGAAACCTTATGGATGAGGACAATTCCCTCCTCAACCATAAAATGGCACTTTTCCCAATTTAAAACCAAACTCGTGTCTTGACACCTTTTCAAAACTTTTTCAAGGTTAAAAAGACAAGTGTCAAAAGACGAGCCACCAACACTAAAATCATCCATGAAAACCTCAATTTCTTTTTCAAGCATCTCAAAGAAAATAGAAGTCATGCATCTTTGAAAAGTAGAGGGAGCATTGCATAATCCGAATGGCATTCTTCGGTATGCAAATGTCCCATATGGACATGTGAAAGTAGTTTTCTCTTGATCACTTGGATGGATAGGGATTTGGAAAAATCCTAAATACCCATCCAAGAAACAAAAGAAAGCATGTTTAGAAAGCCTTTTAAGCATTTGGTCCTTGAAAGGGAGAGGAAAATGATCTTTCTTGGTGTTTTTGTTCAATCTCCTATAATCAATGCACATTCTCCACCCGGTCACCGTCCGGGTGGAGATTTCCTATCCCTTTTCATCCTTTATTATGGTCATTCCACCCTTCTTTGGAACTACATGAACCGGGCTAACCCATTTGCTATCGGAGATAGCACAGATGATGCCCGCCTCACGTAGTTTCAAAATTTCTTTCTTCACAACCTCTTGAAGGTTGGGGTTCAACCTTCTTTGAGGTTCAATGGAGGTGGAATGATCATCTTCAAGATAAATAAGATGCATGCATAAAGAAGGGCTAATACCTTTAATATCATCAATGCTATACCCTATCACATCCCTATATTCCTTAAAACATCAAGAAGTTTTTCCAAATTAAGACCATCTAGGGTAGCATTGACAATAGTAGGGTATTTTCCCTCCTTATCAAGAAAAGCATATTTCAAAGAAGGGGGAAGGGGTTTGAGTTCTACCTTGGGAAGAGGCTTAGAACTGTCCTCCAATTTCTCCTCCTTGGACTCAAGCTCGACCTCAACTTGTTGTTCAACTTCCTCCTTTGAGGATTCCTCCATTGCCATGACAAATTCTTTAGCCTCTTGAGAGTGGAACTCTTCCTTGCATGTAAGGGCTTCAATCATTGGATCTTGAGGCCTCATCACGAACCTCCCCAAGAGATCTAGCTCCTCATTTACAACATCAACTCTAAAGAGTTTTCAACCATGGGGGTCATGAGAAACTTTGAAAATTCAAAGACGATCTTTTCATCGGCCACTTCACAAGTGATGGTGTTGTTCTTGCAATTGATGACCGCCCCCAAAGTTTTAAGAGCTTCACGTCCCAAAATCAAATTAGTATTAAAATCTTCCTCCATATCCATCACTACAAAGTCACAAGGCACGTAGATGTGTCCCACTTGAATTGGAACATCCTCAAGCTCTCCACAAGGTAATTTCACCGATTGATCGGCCAATTGAATTGTCTTCCTTGTAGGGATCATCTCAATATTGAGTTTTTGAGCAATTGATAGAGGAATTAAACTAACACTTGCTCCAAGATCGACTAAGGTGCCCCTAGCTTCCATGTTCCCAATTTCCACCAGCAAAGTGAAACTTCCCGGGTCTTTTTCCTTCTTGGGCACCTTATGTTGGACAAGAGCACTCACTTGATGTGGAAGGGTGATAAGCTCGTCATTGAGCTTCCTCTTGTTGGTGAGAATATCTTTGAGGAACTTGGAATAACATGGCATTTGTGTCACAACTTCAAGAAAACGGAGGTTGATATGCAAATTCTTCATGACACTAAGAAATTTTGTGAACTTGTCATTCAACTTCCTCTCCGCAAGCCGACCGGGAAAAGGAACCAGTCCATTAAGATTCCTAGCCTCACTAGGAATTGAAGTTGTCTTCTCATTGTCTATCTTCTTCTTCTCCGAACCTCCTTCTATCTCATCACCTTTTTCTTTCTCACCTCCCTTGTTTTCATTCACACTCTCCTCTCCTCCCTTCTTTTCCTCTTTATCCCCTTCATTTGGTCCTTCGAAGGAAGTTCCCGACCTTAATGTGATCGCCTTGCATGTATCGGGTTTTGGATTGTGAGATGGGTTAGGTTGTGGTTGTCCGGGTAGAGTGGATGGTGAATTAAAAGGAGTTCTCTCGGCCAATTGAGCTAGTTGTGAATCAACCGTCTTTTTGTGGGCTCTTATCTCTTGCATTTGTTGCCTTTAAGATTGCATTTGCGCATGCATGGCTTGGAGGAGTTGAGTTTGAGTTAGCTCCGCTTGAGGTGCTTGGGTTTGATTAATATATTGGTTGTTCTTTGGATAGCTTCCTCTTGGGTTTTGGGGTTGAGATGAAGGTGGGTTTTGATATTGAGGATTGGAGTTATAGGAAGGTTCATCTTGTTGGTTCCATTGTTGAGGTTGAGGTACAAACCCGGGTGGTGGTTGTCTCCAAGCTACTCCACCGCCGCTTCCTCTAAATCCCTCTTGCCTTGTGTTATATGCCGCTACATGTTCGGGGCTTAAACCTACACAATAGGATGTATCATGGTTCGTTCCTCCAGAATTTTGACAAGAGAAAGAGTTACTTTGAGAGGAGCTTGCTCCACCACTTGAAATTGCATTCACACTCGTGTTCAATTTGGAAAGCCCTTTTGTTAGTTGATCAATTTGATGTTGTAATTGATCAACTTTCTCCAATTCGTAAATACCACCTCTCTTTGGAGCGTTTCTTTTTTGGCCCCCCAAGAGTAATTCTTTGCTACCTCTTCTATTGTGGCTTTAAATTGATTTTGAGGGATCTTGATTAATTGACCACCTGCCCCCGCATCCAAATTGGCTCTTGACATGGGCTCCAATCCGTCGTAGAAAAACCGCATGAGCAACCCTTGATTGTACTCATGGTGGGGACATGCTGGCACCAACTCTGTGAATCTCTCCCATTCTTCACCAAGACTTTCATCGGCCTCTTGCTCAAATGATGCAATTTTCCTTCTCATTTCGGCGGTCTTCTCTTCGGAGATAAAGCGTTTCAAGAATGCCTTTACAACCTCCCTCCATGGTGTGAGAGAGTTAGGCTTTACTTGCTTTAGCCATTTCTTTGCTCGTCCGGTGAGAGATTGCCGGAAAAGGTGCATACGAATTTAGTCTTGACTCACTTCATTGGTTTGCATCGTTGCGCACAATTCCAGGAATCAGTCCAAATGTTCAATAGGGTCCTCACTAGCGCTTCCGGAAAATTGCTCCGATTGGACCATTCGAGTATGTTGTGGATGGATTGAGAAGTTGGTTTCCGTGACGGGTAGCAAAATCCCTCCCGTGAGCTCATAATTCTCCGGATTTCCGAACTCACAAAACAAGACATCATTCTCTTGTCCCGCCATTGATTCGTGTGGTGAACTTGAAGAGTAAGTATCACTCTCACTATAAACTATATCACCAAAACCTATTCCCTCGTCTTGATAAAGCATACGGACTTGTCTTAAGGTTCGGTTGATAAAACAAAAAAAAAAACTAAAGAAAAGAAAGCAAAATGACTCTAACAAAAGCAATAAGATTCGCTAAACAAGCCGCTTCCCCGGCAACGGCGCCAAAATTTGATAGGGATAAGATAGGTCATTAAGCTACCACCCTAACCAAATTAATCATTTATAAAGCCTAAACCTACACTAAACTAGTTAGTGGCAAGTAAAGGGTCGAACCACTAGGGAAGCACGCTAATTCAACATCAAATATCACTAATGCAAGAATGAAAAGGGGATTGTTTTGTTTGTTTTGTTAAGTAGAACACTAAAACTACAAGTAAGCAATAAAATGATGATTAAAATCAATATAAAATGATGCTAGGGGTTCGGGGGTTTCAAACATGATTAGAAAAAAGGAGGACAATGATAGTTATCATGATGAACATGCCAAAGAACACAAGATTCTACCTAAACAATTCATTCTCATGCAATAGTCTAGGCAAATCAATGAAAAAATTCTATGCTAATTAGGATCATTCTCATGCATCCTATTAGACACAAGAAAATAAAGAGAATAAAGAACCACAATACATGAAACTCCATTTTAACAACTCATTCTCGTGCAATCATTAAAATGGAGGTGATCTTAATCTAGTTCAAATCATTTTCATGCATTTAAACTAGAAGGCAATCAAATAAAGTGCAACAATAATCTCAAGCCATTAAAAATCATGTATGTCATCAATTTAAGGCATATAATCCATCCAACTATCATCATTCATCCACCATTCAATGCATATATTCCACCCCCTTCCCTAGCTAAGAGTTTAGCCTAGAGAAGGGAGATTAAACATAATATCAAAACTAGAAATAAACACAAGAAACTTAAAACAAAATATGATTGAAATATATGAAATCAATAATAACTAGATAAACTAATAAGATCGACAAAAATAAGTAACAATAAAACAAATAAATAATATTAAAGGAAAGGGGAAGAGATTACTAAAGAAAGGATTGAAGAAAGATGAAAACTTGGATACTTGCTTTATTGATGGAAGATTAAAGCTTGAGCAAAGTTGATTACAATAAAGGAAGCTTGAATAACAATCTATTTTCTCTCTCTAGATTAGGCTAATGTTCTATGAAATTAGTACTAAGTGTCTTCTATTACAAAGAGTCCCGTCCATATATATAAGGCTCCCCCGAAAAGAAAGAGACTTGGACAACAAGGCGCAAACAAATCAGAAACCCAGCCGTGCGCGCCCGCACAGATGAGCTGCGCGCCCCCACTGAATGTTTGTGCGCCCTCTAAGCGTAGTGCGCGGCCGCAACTTTGAGGGTACGGGGAAAATGAGCGCGCCTGCAATTGAGTCCTGCGCGCCCGCGCATCAGGTGTGTGCGCCCGCACACAAGTCGCGCGTAAGGTCTTGCAAACTCTCTGGTTAGGCTTTGTTTCTTCAGTCTGGCTGTGCGGGTTGTGACAGGGCTGCGCGCCCGTACAGCCTCACATGTGCGCCCGCACAGTACCCGCGCACAACAGTCAGCTTGGCTTCTTGACATCCTCTATCTTTCGACACATAATACCTACAAAACCAAAGCATGGAAATCGAAATAAAAACAAAGCGAGAAGACTAAGAGAAGGGAAGATAAGGGAGAAAAGGAAAGAGGAAGAAAAACTAAGTAAAAATGCTTAGAAAAAGGGTTAAACAAGCGTAAATGAGGGGAGAATCCTTAGAGAAAAAGGATAAAAGAGTGGCATAAATGCCACTCATTAGTAAGGTTAAAAATGAACTTAGAGAGGGGTTTGAGACTGAGGATTGGTTAAATAAAAGATACAGAATCAAAGATGGCTACAAGTGGCTTCAAGGTAATATGGAAAAAGTAAATTGGTATGGCTGGGTTAGGAATCACTTCAACATTCCCAAGCATACCTTTATTAACTGGCTCTTAGCTTTGGACAGGCTCTGAACTAGAGATAAACTTGTTCAATTTGGGGTATGTGACTCTAGTGATTGTCTTCTTTGTGGTGAGGATGCTGAGACCAGTAATCATCTGTTCTTTGGCTGTAGCTATAGTGAAAATATTATTGATGATGTTGCTCATTGTATTGGCCTTCATAATTCCCTTTTGCATTCTCTTAATAATTGGAAGAATTGGAAACAAAGAGGTAAAAACTGTATTCAGCAGAAGGTGGCTCTAGCTTTCTTGTCCGCAGTTGTGTACAATATCTGGATGGCTAGGAATCATGCTCTCTGGTATAAAGTTGTTCTAAGGCCGGATTCGCTTTCAAAAGGGGTAAAGAGAGAAGTGGTGACTAGATGTCAGCAAATGATCAATCATACATGGAAGATTGAAGACTGTAAATGGTTGCAACACCTTAAGTCCTGCATTTAATTGTTTTTGCTGTCTTTGCTGCTGTTTATTATTTTGTAGATTGGTTGTATGGGCTATTGGATGTAGGTTTTCTTGCTTTTGCAGGTCTAGGTTTCCTTAAGACCTTCCTAGAAGGTACCAGGGGTCTCTTTGACCTAGTTTTTGTTTTTGTTCATTCTTTAAACCCTTCCTAGAAGGTGGTAAGGCTGAACTTAAAACCATGGTGATTGTTTTCCTTCATTATTAAGGCTTGTGTAGTTTCGGTTCCTGCTTGTCAGGATTGTACATTATTCTTTTGTACAGTTTTTTTTTTATCAATATACTTTTCTTACCTTCCAAAAAAAAAGAATCATATGAAAGTCAAACACATTCAAACAAAAAAAATTTAATCGTTTAGTGTCATTCATTCAAAAAGAAGGTTTGACTTTGCGTTGACTTTTCTCTCTTCTCTTTCCTCCCATGGCGATTTGAGTTTGCTGGTTTTCCTTTAGCTTAGTTGAGTCTCAATGGCAAAGAAGAAGAAGCAATTTACTCCTAAACCTTCAAATTACTTGAATCACGTACCCTTCTAAATCTTCTTTATCTTTGTTGAATGATGGTGTTAATCGATTGAATGTTTCTAGGTTTTCTGGCTCTGCTTTGATTCCAGAAGTTGATGAGGACCCTGATGAACTTGTCACTCCACCTTCTCATTTGAGTCAATTCTTGACTGAGAAGATTACTAGAGCTGAGCTGAAAGCTCTTGAGGATTTCCATGGCCGATTCATCAAAGCTAATAAAACAGTACCCCAATCTACTTTTCCATTGGATTTCAGAGCTACCCCTTCTGGTTTAATGCAGACAGTGCTTCGAAAGATGATTCTAAGATGGCTGAAAGTAATCCTGTCCTCAATTGTGGATCAGTTCCTCGAAGCCCAGACACAACAGTACCTAGGTTTCTGAACGTACTGTTCCATTGATTTTTAAGCTCCATTCTGCTCCAATTGCTGAACCAATTACTTTGGAGACTGATGTGGTGCCTCCTAGTCTGATAGTATTCCTGCTGCTAAGCCAGGGTCTGCTAAGCTCACAGCTAAGGGTTCTGCCCTCTCTTTTGTAGCTCCTGTGCTCAAAGATGGCAAGTCTGTTGCTCAATTACAGCAAGCTGAAATTAATGAAGGTAATCTCAAGTGGAAGAACTCTGTAGTTTTTTATGTAATAGGCTATTATCCTACTATTGCTGCTGTTCATAGATATATTGTTGAGAATTAGAGTGCCATAGCTAAACCTGATGTGTTTTGGCATGATGATGGCTACTCTCTGATTAAAATGCAAAACTCTCATGATATGAATGTTGTTCTTAGTGCTAGTCCACATATGTTCTTTGGTACGACGGCCATTGTTAAGCCTTAGTTTGAGAAATTTTATTTTCATGCTAAGGTTTTAAGAATTGTTCCTATACGGGTTAAGTTACCTAACTTACCTTTGAATTGCTGGGGTGTGGACACTTTAAGCAGACTGGGAAGTGTCTTAGGAGTCCCTTTAAATGCTGATGAATGTACTTCAAAATAGTTGAGGGTCTCTTTTGCTAGTTTGCTTATTGAAGTTGATGTAACCAAGGCTTTGTCCAAGACTATCTGGTTTGAGAGTCCATATGGTGTTTTGATTGAACAAAAAGTTGTTTTTGAATGGACACCCCCCTTTTGTAGCAAATGTAACAAAGTGGGCCATGATTGTACTATTCCTAGGAAGATTCAACCTCAGAAGAAAAAGGTGGCTTCTTTGGAGCAGCCTAAGCAGCAAGTGAAAGGTTTGGGTTGCTAAGGCCCAACCTGCCACTGTTCCTACACCTGAACCTAGTGTGCCTGAATCTAGGGGTAATGGTACTATTCATAGTGCTGGTGTTTTCACTGCTGCCCCATCTACTTTGCAAGCTAATTCTGATAATGATTGGAGAGTGGTGGGAAGGAAACATAGAAGTCATAGTAATCCTCATGTCTTTACTAATGTTCCTAATTCTAATACTTATGCTGCTTTGATTAAGGATGGTGCTGGTGCTGGAGATCTTATTTCTATCGGGGGTGATGGTAATCCCCCTCTTGGGTCATGATTATCCTATCATGGAATATCAGGGGTCTTAATGATCCCTGCAAAGTAGTTTCTGTTAAGAAACTGCTAGCTGAACAGTCTGTGGATGTTATTGGTATCATGGAAACTAAGGTTAAATGTGATAAGAGTGTTAAGCTTCAGAAGAAATTTGGGCCTGCTTGGTCTTGGTTTTGTAACTACTCATCTTCTCATAGGGGTAGACTCTGGGTTAGCTAGTTGCATGACAAGGTTAATCTTTCAGTCCTCTCCTCTCATGAGTAGTTCATTCATGTCCAAATTAGCTCTAAAGATCTTCAGCATCAGATTTTCTGTACCTTTGTGTATGGCTTGCATTCTATTCATGACAGGTTACCTCTTTGGGATGGTATTTCTAGTCTTGGAGCTATTTATGGGCCTTGGCTTATTACTGGTGATTTTAATTCTGTTCTCAATTCTTATGATAGAATTAATGGTAAGGCTGTCACTGATTATGAGGTTAATCATTTCAAAAATTTTGTTGACAATCTTGATCTTTGTGAAATCAAGAGAAAAGGTTCTTTCTACTCTTGGTCTTATAAGGGACATGGTGCTACTAGAACTGCTACAAGGATTGACAGGGGGCTAGTGAATCAGGCTTGGTTGAACAAGCATGCTCATGTTGAATCCATCTATCTTCCTCCTCTTCTTTCTAATCATAATCCTCTCTTGGTTGAAGTCTGTAGATTTGTTCCTACTAAAGGGAGACCTTTTAGGTTTCTTAATTGCCTAGCTGATCATGTTGATTTTTGTTCTATTGTGGAAAACAGCTGTTATAGTGTTACAGATTCTTCTGCTGTGGAGACTATTTGGCAGAATTTAAAAACTTTCAAAAAGAACCTGAAAGATCTGAACACTAAGTATTTTGCTAATGTTGATGAGAAAGTTGATGTGGCTCTTGCCTCTTTGAAAGATATTCAAGACCAGCTTGCTGTGGATTATTCTAATTCTGAGCTTCATGTTAAAGAGGCTAAAGTTGTAAATATGGTGAAGCATTGGATGTATATCCAGGAGTCCATTTATAAGCAAAAATTTAGGGTTGATTGGATTAAGCTGGGGGACTATAGTTCTCACTACTTCTTTACTGTTATGAAGCACAGGCAAGGTAGAAATAGAGTTGATTCTATCTTCACTACGGATGATGTCCTTTTGAAAGATCCCGTGCTTATTGAAAATGAGTTTGTGGGATTTTACAAAAGACTCCTTGGTTCTAGTGCTAGTTCTTTCCCTGCTGTTGATCTGGCCACTATTGGGAGAGGTTCTCAACTCAGTTCTGGCTCCATTGACATTTTGACTGCTGTTGTTACTACTTCTGAGATTGATAATGCTCTAGCTCAGATTGGAGATGATAAGGCACCTGGTATTGATGGTTTCAATGTTCAAAACTGATATTTATGTTGCTATCTTCTCTTTCTTTGAGACTGGTGTCATTGCTAAATAGTGGAATTGTACAACAATCACCTTAGTGCGTAAGGTTTAGCATCCTTCTTATGTCAAAGAGTTTAGGCCTATTGCTTGTTGTACCATGTTGTACAAGTTGATCTCTAATGTTCTCACAAATAGGATCTCTAAAGTGGTGGGGACTGTTATTAATGATGCTCAAGCTAGGTTTATCCCGGGTAAGCACATTGGTGACAATATTCTTTTGGCTACTGAATTGATCAAAGGCTACTCTCATAAGTTTGTTTCTCCTAGGTGCATGATCAAGATTGACTTGAGAAAGGCCTATGACTCTGTTGAATGGCCCTTTTTACAGACTGTTTTAGAAGAGCTTGGTTTCCCTCATAATGTTGTGAAGTGGATTATGGCTTGTGTCTTTTCTGTTTCTTATTCTGTGATGATTAATGGTTTTCCGCTAAGCCTTTTCCTGCAAAAAAGGGTCTTAGACAAGAAGATCCTATGTCTCCTTTTCTCTTTGATCTATGTATGGAGTACCTATTTAGGTGCCTTAAGGAAACGACTGGGAATCCTAATTTCAATTTTCATCCTAGATGTGAGAAATTAGGTATTACCCACATGATGTTTGCAGATGATCTTCTCTAATAAAGATCAGATGCAAACTGTTCTTGGCATGAGTAGAGGTAGCTTGCCTTTTAGATATCTTGGGGTGCCTTTGTCTTCTAAAAAGCTTAGTGTTGCTCAGTGTAGGCCTTTGGTTGAAAGGGTTACTGCTAGGATTGGATGCTGGACTTCTAGAAACTTGTCTTATGCTGGTAAGTTACAGCTTAACAAAAGTGTTCTTTTTGGTATTCAAGCTTATTGGGCTCAGATTTTCATCTTACCTAAGAAGATTCTTAGGTAAACTGAATCTAAGTTCAGGATTTTTCTTTGGACTGGGAAGAACACTTATACCAAAAAGGCCCCTGTCTCCTGGCATCATATGACTTTTCCTAAGGTGTGTGGTGGCTGGAATATCACCTCTCTTGGTGATTGGAATAAAGCTGCTATTTGTAAGATTCTTTGGGATCTTGCTCATAAAGCGGACAATATGTGGGTGAAATGGGTGCATACCTATTATTTCAGCAATAGAAATATTTGGACTGCTACTATTCCTAAGAAATGCCCTGGGTGTTGAAGAAAATCTTGACTTGAAGAGATATTATTGATGATATTGGTGGTTGGTCATCTATTATGAAAAATGGGAAAATGAGTATTGCTTAACTTTATGCTCGGATTCGACCTCAGAATTCTAAAGTAGGGTGGAAATGAATTGTTTGCAATAACCAAGCTGCTCCTAAGGATATTTTCATTACTTTGTTAGCCTTGCTTGATAAACTTGCTACTAAGGACAAAATTGTTAAGTGGAATGCAAGTTGTGATCCTATTTGCCTTTTTCTGCCAGAACTCTTGTGAAACAGTTTCTCACATGTTCTTTTGTTTTCCTTACTCTAAGACTATTTGGGAACACATTTTGAAGCTTCTGGATGTGAGAAAATCAGTTCAACCTTTTCACATTGAGCAGCAATGGATAGTTAAGAATTGCAGGAAGTCTAGCAGCAAGGGAAGGGTATACTCTGTGTGTTTTGCTGAGGCTATTTACAGTATATGGCTGCAAAGGAATAGTTTGATGTTTACAGGTGACAGTAAACGTGTAAAAACTGTTTTTAAAGACATTGTTTTTCATGTTGCTATTAGGTGCAATGGAGCAGACAGGAAACTGCTACTGCTTCACTGATTTTGTGGTTTGTAACAATCTGATTTTAGATCTGCCAGGTTGTTGATGCTGTTCTGGTTTTCTGAAGTCTTTAGCAGCTTGGTTCTGCTGTTTCTGTTTGCTGCAGCTTGGTTTTTGGGTGGCAGCTGGTTTTCAGGTCAGGTTGCTGCTATTGCTCCCCTGGTTTTGGCTCTGTGTCTGCTGTTCTATCTGCAGTCTACAGCAGCTTGGGTTTCCTTATTTGGCAGTTGGTGGTTTTGTTCTCTTTTCTGGCAGCTGTTTTTGTTTTTTTGGGTGCTGATCTGGTTTTAGTTTGCAGCTTACAGTTTCTGTTCAGCTTTTGTTTTGTTTTGCTTGCTGGCTTAGTTGTTCTTGTCTGGTCTTGGCTCTCAAGCACCCTTCCTAGAAGGTGGTTTGGGCAGATTATTTGACTTTTGGTGTTGTGTGGCCTATTTTTGTATGTGGTGTTTGGTGTTTGTTACAGCTTAGCTTTTTGTAAGTTTGTAACACTCTCTATTTTTGGTCATAAAATCATATATTTACCAAAAAAAAAATTCATTTTTAATCATATTAATGTTAAAATAATTAAACAAAGCCTTTTTAATCTAATGAAATTCAAACACATTTAAACAATGATTTTTTAATCAAATGAAAGTCCAACACATTCAAACAAAGCTTTTTGAATCAAATGAATGTTAAACCCATTCAAACAAAGCTTTTTGAATCGAATGAAAGTCATACGCATTAAAAGAAGTTAATTGAATCAAATGAAAACTAAACACATTAAAACAAAGATTTTTGAATCAAATGCAAGTCAAACATATTCAAAAAATGATTTAAGAATCAAATGAAAGTAAAAACATTCAAACAAAATTTTTTAAATCAAATGAAAGTCATATAAATTATAACAAAGCTTTTTTAATCGAATGAAAGTCATTTGCGTTTAAAGAAGCTATTTAAATCAAATGAAAGCCGTAGACCTCTCGGTAAAACCGATCAAACTTTGTATTCTCAAAATGATTTGAACTGTCCGACTACATTCAAACGAAGCTTTTTCAATTGAATGAAATTGAAACACATTCAAACAAAGCTTTTTGAACCAAATGTAGTAAAAAAAAATTCAAACAAAATTTTTTGAATCAAATGAAAGTCATACACATTTAACCAAAGCTTTTTTAATTGAATGAAAGTCATATGCATTTAAAGAAGCTATTTGAACCAAATGAATGGCGAACACATTCAAAAAAGTTTTTTGAGTCTAATGAAAGTCAAACACATTCAAACAAAGCTTTTTCAATCGAATGAAAGTCATATGTATTCAAAGAATCTAATTTAATTAAATGAAAGCTGAATACATTAAAACAAACCTTTTTCTAAATTAATTGAAAGTCAAACACATTCAAACAAAGCTTTTTAAATCGAATGAAACTCAAATGAATTCAAAACAAAGCATTTTGAATCAAATGAATGTCAAACACATTCAAACAAAGTTTTTTGAATCAAATGAAAGTAACACATTCAAACAAAGTTTTTTTAATTAAACGAAAGTAAAACACATTTAAACAAAGCATTTTTATCAAATTAAAGTAAAAAAATATTCAAACAAAGCTTATTGAATCAAATGAAAGTCAAACACATTTAAACAAAGATTTTTGAATCAAATCAAAGTCAAACACATTCAAGCAAAACTTTTTGAATCAAATGAATGTCAAATATATTCAAACAAAGCTTTTTGGACGAACTAAAAGTCAAACACATTCAAACAAAGCTTTTGGAATGGAATAAAAGTGAAAAGCATCAACAAAGCTAAATTAATTAAAGAAAGTCAAACACATTCAAACAAACCTTTTTGAATCAAATGAAAGTCCTCCACATTAAAACAAAGCTTTTTGAATCGAATGAAAGTCAAATGCACTCAAACAAAGCATTTTGAATCAAATGAAAGTCAAACACATTGAAACAAAATTTTTTAAATCAAATGAAAGCCTTACACATTCAAACTAAGCTTTTTGAATAAAAGGAAAGTCATATGCATTCAAAGAAGCTAGTTGTATCAAATGAAAGTTTTAGACATTACAAAATATCTTTTTGAATCAATTGAAAGTCAAACAGATTCAAACAAAGCTTTTGAATCGAATGAAAGTAAAATGCATTCAAACAAATATTTTAGAATCAAATGAAAATCAAACATATTCAAACAAAGGTTTGTTAATCAAAAGAAAGTCAAACACATTCAAACAGAGGTCTTTGGATGTAACGAAAGTCAAACACATTCAAACAAAGGTTTTCAAATATAATGAAAGTGATATGCATCAACAAAGCTAAATTAATCAAAGAAAGTTAAACACATTCAAACAAAGTTTTTTGAATCGAATGAGAGTCATATGCATTCAAAGAAGCTAATTGAATCAAATGAAAGCTGAACACATTAAAACAAATCTTTTTGAATCAATTGAAAGTCAAACATATTCAAATGCATTTAAACAAAGGTTCTTCAATCAAATGAAAGTCACACACATTCAAACAAAGTTTTTTGAATCAAATGAAAGCCTAATACATTCAAACAAAGCTTTATAAATAAATAAAAGTCTAACACATTCAAACAAAGCTTTTTTATTAAATTAAAGTCAAACACATTCTAACAAAGCTTTTTGAATCAAATGAAAGTCATACACATGCCAACAAAGCTTTTTTAATCGAATGAAAGTCATATGCATTTAAAGAAGCCATTTGAATCAAATAAAAACCAAACACATTCAAACAAATCTTCTTGAATCAAATGAAAGTCAAACACTTTCAAAAAAAGCTTTTTGAATCTAATAAAAGTCTAACACATTCAAACAATGCTTTTTAAATCAAAGGAAAGTCAAATACATTCTAACAAAGCTTTTTGAATCAAATAAAATTCATACACATTCCAACAAAGCTTTTTTAATCGAATGAAAGTCATACGCATTTAAAGAAGCTACTTGAATAAAATGAAAGCCGAACACATTCAAACAAAGCCTTTTGAATTAAACAAACGTCAAACAAATTCAAACAAATCTTTAATCTAATGAAAGTCATATGCATTCAAAGATGCTACTGGAATCAATTGAAAGCTGAACAAATTAATACCAATCTTTTTGAATCAATGAAGGTAAAATACATTCAATAAAAGCTTTTTGAATCAAATGAAAGTAAAAAACATTCAAACAAAGCTTTTGGAATCTAATGAATGAAAAACACATTAAAATAAAGCTTTTTGAATCAAATTAAAGTCATACGCATTCAAAGAAGCTAGTTGAATCAAATGAAAGCTGAACACATTAAAAAAAATCCTTAGGAATCAATTGAAAGTTAAACACATTCAAACAAAGCTTTTGAATCAAATGAAAGTTAAATACATTCAAACAAAGCTTTTTGAATCAAATGAAAGCTTTACACATTACAAAATATCTTTTTGAATAAATTGAAAGTCAAACACATTCAAACAAAGCATTTGAATCGAATGAAAGTCAAATGCATTCAAATAAAGATTTTTGAATCAAATGAAAGTCAAACATATTCAAACAAAGTTTTCTTAATTAATGGAAAGTCAAACACAGTCAAACAAAGCTTTTTTAATCAAGTGAAAGTTAAACACATTTCAACAAAGATTTTTAAATCAAATGAAAGTCAAACACTTTTAAATAAAAGTTTTTGAATCTAATGAAAGTCAAACACATATAAACAAAATGAATCTAATGAAAGTCAAATGCAATTAAACAAAGCTTTTTGAATCAAATAAAAGTCACACACATTCAAACAAAGTTTTTTGAATCAAATAAAAGTCTAACACATTCAAACAAAACATTTTTAATCAAATAAAAGTCAAACACATTCAAACAAAGATTTTTTATTCAAGTTAAAGTCAAACACATTCAAACAATGCTTTTTGAATCAAAGGAAAGTCAAATACATTCTAACAAAGCTTTTTAAATCAAATAAAAGTCATACACATTCCAACAAAGCTTTTTTAATTGAATGAAAGTCATACGCGTTTAAAGAAGCTACTTGAATAAAATGAAAGCCGAACACATTCAAACAAAGCCTTTTGAATCAAACAAACGTCAAACAAATTCAAACAAATCTTTAATCTAATGAAAGTAAAAAACTTTCAAACAAGATTTTTGAATCAAATGAAAGTCATATGATTCAAAGAGGCTAATGGAATCAATTGAAAGCTGAACAAATTAATACCAATCTTTTTTAATCAATGAAGGTAACATACATTCAATAAAAGCTTTTTGAATCAAATGAAAGTCAAATACATTCTAACAAAGCTTTTGGAATCTAATGAATGATAAACACATTAAAATAAAGCTTTTTGAATCAAATTAAAGTCATATGCAATCAAATAAGCTAGTTGAATCAAATAAAAGCTGAACACATTAAAAAAAATCCTTAGGAATCAATTGAAAGTTAAACACATTCAAACAAAGCTTTTTAAATCAAATGAAAGTTAAATACATTCAAACAAAGCTTTTTGAATCAAATGAAAGCTTTACACATTACAAAATATCTTTTTGAATAAATTGAAAGTCAAACACATTCAAACAAAGCATTTGAATCGAATGAAAGTCAAATGCATTCAAATAAAGATTTTTGAATCAAATGAAAGTCAAACATATTCAAACAAAGTTTTCTTAATTAATGGAAAGTCAAACACAGTCAAACAAAGCTTTTTTTAATCAAGTGAAAGTTAAACACATTTAAACAAAGATTTTTTAATCAAATGAAAGTCAAACACTTTTAAATAAAAGTTTTTGAATCTAATGAAAGTCAAACACATTTTAACAAAATGAATCTAATGAAAGTCAAATGCAATTAAATAAATCTTTTTGAATCAAATGAAAGCTTTACACAATACAAAATATCTTTTTGAATAAATTGAAAGTCAAACACATTCAAACAAAGCATTTGAATCGAGTGAAAGTCAAATGCATTCAAATAAAGATTTTTTAATCAAATGAAAGTCAAACATATTCAAACAAAGTTTTCTTAATTAATGGAAAGTCAAACAAAGCTTTTTTAATCAAGTGAAAGTTAAACACATTTCAACAAAGTTTTTTTAATCAAATGAAAGTCAAACACTTTTAAATAAAAGTTTTTGAATCTAATGAAAGTCAAACACATATAAACAAAATGAATCTAATGAAAGTCAAATGCAATTAAACAAAGCTTTTTGAATCAAATAAAAGTCACACACATTCAAACAAAGTTTTTTGAATCAAATAAAAGTCTAACACATTCAAACAAAACTTTTTTAATCAAATAAAAGTCAAACACATTCAAACAAAGATTTTTTATTCAAGTTAAAGTCAAACACATTCAAACAATGCTTTTTGAATCAAAGGAAAGTCAAATACATTCTAACAAAGGTTTTTGAATCAAATAAAAGTCATACACATTCCAACAAAGCTTTTTTAATTGAATGAAAGTCATACGGGTTTAAAGAAGCTACTTGAATAAAATGAAAGCCGAACACATTCAAACAAAGCCTTTTGAATCAAACAAACGTCAAAAAAATTCAAACAAATCTTTAATCTAATGAAAGTAAAAAACTTTTAAACAAGATTTTTGAATCAAATGAAACTCATATGCATTCAAAGAGGCTAATGGAATCAATTGAAAGCTGAACAAATTAATACCAATCTTTTTTAATCAATGAAGGTAACATACATTCAATAAAAACTTTTTGAATCAAATGAAAGTCAAAAACATTCAAACAAAGCTTTTGGAATCTAATGAATGATAAACACATTAAAATAAAGCTTTTTGAATCAAATTAAAGTCATATGCAATCAAATAAGCTAGTTGAATCAAATAAAAGCTGAACACATTAAAAAAAATCCTTAGGAATCAATTAAAAGTTAAACAAATTCAAACAAAGCATTTTAAATAAAATGAAAGTTAAATACATTCAAACAAAGCTTTTTGAATCAAATGAAAGCTTTACACATTACAAAATATCTTTTTGAATAAATTGAAAGTCAAACACATTCAAACAAAGCATTTGAATCGAATGAAAGTCAAATGCATTCAAATAAAGATTTTTGAATCAAATGAAAGTCAAACATAGTCAAACAAAGTTTTCTTAATTAATGGAAAGTCAAACACAGTCAAACAAAGCTTTTTTTAATCAAGTGAAAGTTAAACACATTTAAACAAAGATTTTTTAATCAAATGAAAGTCAAACACTTTTAAATAAAAGTTTTTGAATCAAATGAAAGTCAAATACATTCTAACAAAGCTTTTGGAATCTAATGAATGATAAACACATTAAAATAAAGCTTTTTGAATCAAATTAAAGTCATATGCAATCAAATAAGCTAGTTGAATCAAATAAAAGCTGAACACATTAAAAAAAATCCTTAGGAATCAATTGAAAGTTAAACACATTCAAACAAAGCTTTTTAAATCAAATGAAAGTTAAATACATTCAAACAAAGCTTTTTGAATCAAATGAAAGCTTTACACATTACAAAATATCTTTTTGCATAAATTGAAAGTCAAACACATTCAAACAAAGCATTTGAATCGAATGAAAGTCAAATGCATTCAAATAAAGATTTTTGAATCAAATGAAAGTCAAACATATTCAAACAAAGTTTTCTTAATTAATGGAAAGTCAAACACAGTCAAACAAAGCTTTTTTTAATCAAGTGAAAGTTAAACACATTTAAACAAAGATTTTTTAATCAAATTAAAGTCAAACACTTTTAAATAAAAGTTTTTGAATCTAATGAAAGTCAAACACATTTTAACAAAATGAATCTAATGAAAGTCAAATGCAATTAAACAAATCTTTTTGAATCAAATGAAAGCTTTACACAATACAAAATATCTTTTTGAATAAATTGAAAGTCAAACACATTCAAACAAAGCATTTGAATCGAGTGAAAGTCAAATGCATTCAAATAAAGATTTTTTAATCAAATGAAAGTCAAACATATTCAAACAAAGTTTTCTTAATTAATGGAAAGTCAAACACAGTCAAACAAAGCTTTTTTAATCAAGTGAAAGTTAAACACATTTCAACAAAGTTTTTTTAATCAAATGAAAGTCAAACACTTTTAAATAAAAGTTTTTGAATCTAATGAAAGTCAAATACATATAAACAAAATGAATCTAATGAAAGTCAAATGCAATTAAACAAAGCTTTTTGAATCAAATAAAAGTCACACACATTCAAACAAAGTTTTTTGAATCAAATAAAAGTCTAACACATTCAAACAAAACTTTTTTAATCAAATAAAAGTCAAACACATTCAAACAAAGATTTTTTATTCAAGTTAAAGTCAAACACATTCAAACAATGCTTTTTGAATCAAAGGAAAGTCAAATACATTCTAACAAAGGTTTTTGAATCAAATAAAAGTCATACACATTCCAACAAAGCTTTTTTAATTGAATGAAAGTCATACGCGTTTAAAGAAGCTACTTGAATAAAATGAAAGCCGAACACATTCAAACAAAGCCTTTTGAATCAAACAAACGTCAAAAAAATTCAAACAAATCTTTAATCTAATGAAAGTAAAAAACTTTTAAACAAGATTTTTGAATCAAATGAAACTCATATGCATTCAAAGAGGCTAATGGAATCAATTGAAAGCTGAACAAATTAATACCAATCTTTTTTAATCAATGAAGGTAACATACATTCAATAAAAACTTTTTGAATCAAATGAAAGTCAAAAACATTCAAACAAAGCTTTTGGAATCTAATGAATGATAAACACATTAAAATAAAGCTTTTTGAATCAAATTAAAGTCATATGCAATCAAATAAGCTAGTTGAATCAAATAAAAGCTGAACACATTAAAAAAAATCCTTAGGAATCAATTAAAAGTTAAACAAATTCAAACAAAGCATTTTAAATAAAATGAAAGTTAAATACATTCAAACAAATTTTTTTGAATCAAATGAAAGCTTTACACATTACAAAATATCTTTTTGAATAAATTGAAAGTCAAACACATTCAAACAAAGCATTTGAATCGAATGAAAGTCAAATGCATTCAAATAAAGATTTTTGAATCAAATGAAAGTCAAACATAGTCAAACAAAGTTTTCTTAATTAATGGAAAGTCAAACACAATCAAACAAAGCTTTATTTAATCAAGTGAAAGTTAAACACATTTAAACAAAGATTTTTTAATCAAATGAAAGTCAAACACTTTTAAATAAAAGTTTTTGAATCAAATGAAAGTCAAATACATTCTAACAAAGCTTTTGGAATCTAATGAATGATAAACACATTAAAATAAAGCTTTTTGAATCAAATTAAAGTCATATGCAATCAAATAAGCTAGTTGAATCAAATAAAAGCTGAACACATTAAAAAAAATCCTTAGGAATCAATTGAAAGTTAAACACATTCAAACAAAGCTTTTTAAATCAAATGAAAGTTAAATACATTCAAACAAAGCTTTTTGAATCAAATGAAAGCTTTACACATTACAAAATATCTTTTTGAATAAATTGAAAGTCAAACACATTCAAACAAAGCATTTGAATCGAATGAAAGTTAAATGCATTCAAATAAAGATTTTTGAATCAAATGAAAGTCAAACATATTCAAACAAAGTTTTCTTAATTAATGGAAAGTCAAACACAGTCAAACAAAGCTTTTTTTAATCAAGTGAAAGTTAAACACATTTAAATAAAGATTTTTTAATCAAATGAAAGTCAAACACTTTTAAATAAAAGTTTTTGAATCTAATGAAAGTCAAACACATTTTAACAAAATGAATCTAATGAAAGTCAAATGCAATTAAACAAATCTTTTTGAATCAAATGAAAGCTTTACACAATACAAAATATCTTTTTGAATAAATTGAAAGTCAAACACATTCAAACAAAGCATTTGAATCGAGTGAAAGTCAAATGCATTCAAATAAAGATTTTTTAATCAAATGAAAGTCAAACATATTCAAACAAAGTTTTCTTAATTAATGGAAAGTCAAACACAGTCAAACAAAGCTTTTTTAATCAAGTGAAAGTTAAACACATTTCAACAAAGTTTTTTTAATCAAATGAAAGTCAAACACTTTTAAATAAAAGTTTTTGAATCTAATGAAAGTCAAACACATATAAACAAAATGAATCTAATGAAAGTCAAATGCAATTAAACAAAGCTTTTTGAATCAAATAAAAGTCACACACATTCAAACAAAGTTTTTTGAATCAAATAAAAGTCTAACACATTCAAACAAAACTTTTTTAATCAAATAAAAGTCAAACACATTCAAACAAAGATTTTTTATTCAAGTTAAAGTCAAACACATTCAAACAATGCTTTTTGAATCAAAGGAAAGTCAAATACATTCTAACAAAGGTTTTTGAATCAAATAAAAGTCATACACATTCCAACAAAGCTTTTTTAATTGAATGAAAGTCATACGCGTTTAAAGAAGCTACTTGAATAAAATGAAAGCCGAACACATTCAAACAAAGCCTTTTGAATCAAACAAACGTCAAAAAAATTCAAACAAATCTTTAATCTAATGAAAGTAAAAAACTTTTAAACAAGATTTTTGAATCAAATGAAACTCATATGCATTCAAAGAGGCTAATGGAATCAATTGAAAGCTGAACAAATTAATACCAATCTTTTTTAATCAATGAAGGTAACATACATTCAATAAAAACTTTTTGAATCAAATGAAAGTCAAAAACATTCAAACAAAGCTTTTGGAATCTAATGAATGATAAACACATTAAAATAAAGCTTTTTGAATCAAATTAAAGTCATATGCAATCAAATAAGCTAGTTGAATCAAATAAAAGCTGAACACATTAAAAAAAATCCTTAGGAATCAATTAAAAGTTAAACAAATTCAAACAAAGCATTTTAAATAAAATGAAAGTTAAATACATTCAAACAAAGCTTTTTGAATCAAATGAAAGCTTTACACATTACAAAATATCTTTTTGAATAAATTGAAAGTCAAACACATTCAAACAAAGCATTTGAATCGAATGAAAGTCAAATGCATTCAAATAAAGATTTTTGAATCAAATGAAAGTCAAACATAGTCAAACAAAGTTTTCTTAATTAATGGAAAGTCAAACACAGTCAAACAAAGCTTTTTTTAATCAAGTGAAAGTTAAACACATTTAAACAAAGATTTTTTAATCAAATGAAAGTCAAACACTTTTAAATAAAAGTTTTTGAATCTAATGAAAGTCAAACACATTTTAACAAAATAATTCTAATGAAAGTCAAATGCAATTAAACAAATCTTTTTGAATCAAATGAAAGCTTTACACATTACAAAATATCTTTTTGAATAAATTGAAAGTCAAACACATTCAAACAAAGCATTTGAATCGAATGAAAGTCAAATGCATTCAAATAAAGATTTTTGAATCAAATGAAAGTCAAACATATTCAAACAAAGTTTTCTTAATTAATGGAAAGTCAAACACAGTCAAACAAAGCTTTTTTAATCAAGTGAAAGTTAAACACATTTAAACAAAGATTTTTTAATCAAATGAAAGTCAAACACTTTTAAATAAAAGTTTTTGAATCTAATGAAAGTCAAACACATGTTAACAAAATGAATCTAATGAAAGTCAAATGCAATTAAACAAAGCTTTTTGAATCAAATAAAAGTCACACACATTCAAACAAAGTTTTTTGAATCAAATAAAAGTCTAACACATTCAAACAAAACTTTTTTAATCAAATAAAAGTCAAACACATTCAAACAAAGCATTTTTATTCAAGTTAAAGTCAAACACATTCAAACAATGATTTTTGAATCGAAGTAAAGTCAAATACATTCTAACAAAGCTTTTTGTATCAAATAAAAGTCATACACATTTTCTACAAAGCTTTTTTAATCGAATGAAAGTCATACGCATTTAAAGAAGCTACTTGAATAAAATGAAAGCCGAACACATTCAAACAAAGCCTTTTGAATCAAACAAACGTCAAACAAATTCAAACAAATCTTTAATCTAATGAAAGTAAAAAACTTTCAAACAAGATATTTGAATCAAATGAAAGTCATATGCATTCATAGAGGCTAATGGAATCATTTGAAAGCCGAACAAATTAATACCAATCTTTTTGAATCAATGAAGGTAAAATACATTCAATAAAAGCTTTTTGAATCAAATGAAAGTCAAAAAACATTCAAACAAAGCTTTTGGAATCTAATGAATGAAAAACACATTAAAATAAAGCTTTTTGAATCAAATTAAAGTCATATGCATTCAAAGAAGCTAGTTGAATCAAATGAAAGCTTAACACATCAAAAAAAATCCTTAGGAATCAATTGAAAGTTAAACACATTCAAACAAAGCTTTTTGAATCAAATGAAAGTTAAATACATTCAAACAAAGCTTTTTGAATCAAATGAAAGCTTTACACATTACAAAATATCTTTTTGAATAAATTGAAAGTCAAACACATTCAAACAAAGCATTTGAATCGAATGAAAGTCAAATGCATTCAAATAAAGATTTTTGAATCAAATGAAAGTCAAACATATTCAAACAAAGTTTTCTTAATTAATGGAAAGTCAAACACAGTCAAACAAAGCATTTTTAATCAAGTGAAAGTTAAACACATTTCAACAAAGATTTATTAATCAAATGAAAGTCAAACACTTTTAAATAAAAGTTTTTGAATCTAATGAAAGTCAAACACATTTTAACAAAATGAATCTAATGAAAGTCAAATGCAATTAAACAAAGCTTTTTGAATCAAATAAAAGTCACACACATTCAAACAAAGTTTTTCGAATCAAATAAAAGTCTAACACATTCAAACAAAACTTTTTTAATCAAATAAAAGTCAAACACATTCAAACAAAGATTTTTTATTCAAGTTAAAGTCAAACACATTCAAACAATGCTTTTTGAATCAAAGGAAAGTCAAATACATTCTAACAAAGCTTTTTGAATCAAATAAAAGTCATACACATTCCAACAAAGCTTTTTTAATCGAATGAAAGTCATACGCATTTAAAGGAGCTACTTGAATAAAATGAAAGCCGAACACATTCAAACAAAGCCTTTTGAATCAAACAAACGTCAAACAATTCAAACAAATCTTTAATCTAATGAAAGTAAAAAAACTTTCAAACAAGATTTTTGAATCAAATGAAAGTCATATGCATTCAAAGAGGCTAATGGAATCAATCGAAAGCTGAACAAATTAATACCAATCTTTTTTAATCAATGAAGGTAACATACATTCAATAAAATCTTTTTGAATCAAATGAAAGTCAAATACATTCTAACAAAGCTTTTGGAATCTAATGAATGAAAAACACATTAAAATAAAGCTTTTTGAATCAAATTAAAGTCATATGCAATCAAATAAGCTAGTTGAATCAAATTAAAGCTGAACACATTAAAAAAAATCCTTAGGAATCAAATGAAAGCTGAACACATTACAAAAAATCCTTAGGAATCAATTGAAAGTTAAACACATTCAAACAAAGCTTTTTGAATCAAATGAAAGCTGTACACATTACAAAATATCTTTTTGAATAAATTTAAAGTCAAACACATTCAAACAAAGCATTTGAATCGAATGAAAGTCAAATGCATTCAAATAAAGATTTTTGAATCAAATGAAAGTCAAACATATTCAAACATAGTTTTCTTAATTAATGGAAAGTCAAACACAGTCAAACAAAGCTTTTTTAATCAAGTGAAAGTTAAACACATTTAAACAAAGATTTTTTAATCAAATGAAAGTCAAACACTTTTAAATAAAAGTTTTTGAATCTAATGAAAGTCAAACACATGTTAACAAAATGAATCTAATGAAAGTCAAATGCAATTAAACAAAGCTTTTTGAATCAAATAAAAGTCACACACATTCAAACAAAGTTTTTTGAATCAAATAAAAGTCTAACACATTCAAACAAAACTTTTTTAATCAAATAAAAGTCAAACACATTCAAACAAAGCATTTTTATTCAAGTTAAAGTCAAACACATTCAAACAATGATTTTTGAATCGAAGTAAAGTCAAATACATTCTAACAAAGCTTTTTGTATCAAATAAAAGTCATACACATTTTCTACAAAGCTTTTTTAATCGAATGAAAGTCATACGCATTTAATGAAGCTACTTGAATAAAATGAAAGCCGAACACATTCAAACAAAGCCTTTTGAATCAAACAAACGTCAAACAAATTCAAACAAATCTTTAATCTAATGAAAGTAAAAAACTTTCAAACAAGATATTTGAATCAAATGAAAGTCATATGCATTCATAGAGGCTA
The DNA here is from genome assembly GCF_001683475.1 of Chenopodium quinoa. Lineage (NCBI taxonomy): Eukaryota > Viridiplantae > Streptophyta > Magnoliopsida > Caryophyllales > Amaranthaceae > Chenopodium > Chenopodium quinoa. The sequence goes on along the minus strand of NW_018744572.1, from coordinate 12,137 downwards.
ATGGAATCATTTGAAAGCCGAACAAATTAATACCAATCTTTTTGAATCAATGAAGGTAAAATACATTCAATAAAAGCTTTTTGAATCAAATGAAAGTCAAAAACATTCAAACAAAGCTTTTGGAATCTAATGAATGAAAAACACATTAAAATAAAGCTTTTTGAATCAAATTAAAGTCATATGCATTCAAAGAAGCTAGTTGAATCAAATGAAAGCTTAACACATCAAAAAAAAATCCTTAGGAATCAATTGAAAGTTAAACACATTCAAACAAAGCTTTTTGAATCAAATGAAAGTTAAATACATTCAAACAAAGCTTTTTGAATCAAATGAAAGCTTTACACATTACAAAATATCTTTTTGAATAAATTGAAAGTCAAACACATTCAAACAAAGCATTTGAATCGAATGAAAGTCAAATGCATTCAAATAAAGATTTTTGAATCAAATGAAAGTCAAACATATTCAAACAAAGTTTTCTTAATTAATGGAAAGTCAAACACAGTCAAACAAAGCATTTTTAATCAAGTGAAAGTTAAACACATTTCAACAAAGATTTATTAATCAAATGAAAGTCAAACACTTTTAAATAAAAGTTTTTGAATCTAATGAAAGTCAAACACATTTTAACAAAATGAATCTAATGAAAGTCAAATGCAATTAAACAAAGCTTTTTGAATCAAATAAAAGTCACACACATTCAAACAAAGTTTTTCGAATCAAATAAAAGTCTAACACATTCAAACAAAACTTTTTTAATCAAATAAAAGTCAAACACATTCAAACAAAGATTTTTTATTCAAGTTAAAGTCAAACACATTCAAACAATGCTTTTTGAATCAAAGGAAAGTCAAATACATTCTAACAAAGCTTTTTGAATCAAATAAAAGTCATACACATTCCAACAAAGCTTTTTTAATCGAATGAAAGTCATACGCATTTAAAGGAGCTACTTGAATAAAATGAAAGCCGAACACATTCAAACAAAGCCTTTTGAATCAAACAAACGTCAAACAATTCAAACAAATCTTTAATCTAATGAAAGTAAAAAACTTTCAAACAAGATTTTTGAATCAAATGAAAGTCATATGCATTCAAAGAGGCTAATGGAATCAATCGAAAGCTGAACAAATTAATACCAATCTTTTTTAATCAATGAAGGTAACATACATTCAATAAAAGCTTTTTGAATCAAATGAAAGTCAAATACATTCTAACAAAGCTTTTGGAATCTAATGAATGATAAACACATTAAAATAAAGCTTTTTGAATCAAATTAAAGTCATATGCAATCAAATAAGCTAGTTGAATCAAATAAAAGCTGAACACATTAAAAAAAATCCTTAGGAATCAAATGAAAGCTGAACACATTAAAAAAAATCCTTAGGAATCAATTGAAAGTTAAACACATTCAAACAAAGCTTTTTGAATCAAATGAAAGCTGTACACATTACAAAATATCTTTTTGAATAAATTTAAAGTCAAACACATTCAAACAAAGCATTTGAATCGAATGAAAGTCAAATGCATTCAAATAAAGATTTTTTGAATCAAATGAAAGTCAAACATATTCAAACATAGTTTTCTTAATTAATGGAAAGTCAAACACAGTCAAACAAAGCTTTTTTAATCAAGTGAAAGTTAAACACATTTAAACAAAGATTTTTTAATCAAATGAAAGTCAAACACTTTTAAATAAAAGTTTTTGAATCTAATGAAAGTCAAACACATTTTAACAAAATGAATCTAATGAAAGTCAAATGCAATTAAACAAAGCTTTTTGAATCAAATAAAAGTCACACACATTCAAACAAAGTTTTTTGAATCAAATAAAAGTCTAACACATTCAAACAAAACTTTTTTTAATCAAATAAAAGTCAAACACATTCAAACAAAGCATTTTTATTCAAGTTAAAGTCAAACACATTCAAACAATGCTTTTTGAATCGAAGTAAAGTCAAATACATTCTAACAAAGCTTTTTGTATCAAATAAAAGTCATACACATTTTCTACAAAGCTTTTTTAATCGAATGAAAGTCATACGCATTTAAAGAAGCTACTTGAATAAAATGAAAGCCGAACACATTCAAACAAAGCCTTTTTAATCAAACAAACGTCAAACAAATTCAAACAAATCTTTAATCTAATGAAAGTAAAAACTTTCAAACAAGATATTTGAATCAAATGAAAGTCAAATGCATTCATAGAGGCTAATGGAATCAATTGAAAGCTGAACAAATTAATACCAATCTTTTTGAATCAAGAAGGTAAAAATACATTCAATAAAAAGCTTTTTGAATGAAATGAAAGTCAAAAACATTCAAACAAAGCTTTTGGAATCTAATGAATGAAAAACACATTAAAATAAAGCTTTTTGAATCAAATTAAAGTCATATGCATTCAAAGAAGCTAGTTGAATAAAATGAAAGCTTAACACATTAAAAAAAATCCTTAGGAATCAATTGAAAGTTAAACACATTCAAACAAAGCTTTTTGAATCAAATGAAAGTTAAATACATTCAAACAAAGCTTTTTGAATCAAATGAAAGCTTTACACATTACAAAATATCTTTTTAAATAAATTGAAAGTCAAACACATTCAAACAAAGCATTTGAATCGAATGAAAGTCAAATGCATTCAAATAAATATTTTTGAATCAAATGAAAGTCAAACATATTCAAACAAAGTTTTCTTAATTAATGGAAAGTCAAACACAGTCAAACAAAGCTTTTTTTAATCAAGTGAAAGTTAAACACATTTCAACAAAGATTTATTAATCAAATAAAAGTCAAACACTTTTAAATAAAAGTTTTTGAATCTAATGAAAGTCAAACACATTTTAACAAAATGAATCTAATGAAAGTCAAATGCAATTAAACAAAGCTTTTTGAATCAAATAAAAGTCACACACATTCAAACAAAGTTTTTTGAATCAAATAAAAGTCTAACACATTCAAACAAAACTTTTTTAATCAAATAAAAGTCAAAACACATTCAAACAAAGATTTTTTTATTCAAGTTAAAGTCAAACACATTCAAACAATGCTTTTTGAATCAAAGGAAAGTCAAATACATTCTAACAAAGCTTTTTGAATCAAATAAAAGTCATACACATTCCAACAAAGCTTTTTTAATTGAATGAAAGTCATACGCGTTTAACGAAGCTACTTGAATAAAATGAAAGTCAAACACATTCAAACAAAGCCTTTTGAATCAAACAAACGTCAAACAAATTCAAACAAATCTTTAATCTAATGAAAATAAAAAACTTTCACCCAAGATTTTTGAGTCAAATGAAAGTCATATACATTCAAAGATGCTAATGGAATCAATTGAAAGCTGAACAAATTAATACCAATCTTTTTGAATCAATGAAGGTAAAATACATTCAATAAAAGCTTTTTGAATCAAATGAAAGTCAAAAACATTCAAACAAAGCTTTTGGAATCTAATGAATGAAAAACACATTAAAATAAAGCTTTTTGAATCAAATTAAAGTCATATGCATTCAAAGAAGCTACTTGAATCAAATGAAAGCTGAACACATTAAAAAAAAATCCTTAGGAATCAATTGAAAGTTAAACACATTCAAACAAAGCTTTTTGAATCAAATGAAAGTTAAATACATTCAAACAAAGCTTTTTGAATCAAATGAAAGCTTTACACATTACAAAATATCTTTTTAAATAAATTGAAAGTCAAACACATTCAAACAAAGCATTTGAATCGAATGAAAGTCAAATGCATTCAAATAAAGATTTTTGAATCAAATGAAAGTCAAACATATTCAAAACAAAGTTTTCTTAATTAATGGAAAGTCAAACACAGTCAAACAAAGCTTTTTTAATCAAGTGAAAGTTAAACACATTTCAACAAAGATTTATTAATCAAATGAAAGTCAAACACTTTTAAATAAAAGTTTTTTGAATCTAATGAAAGTCAAACACATTTTAACAAAATGAATCTAATGAAAGTCAAATGCAATTAAACAAAGCTTTTTGAATCAAATAAAAGTCACACACATTTCAAACAAAGTTTTTTGAATCAAATAAAAGTCTAACACATTCAAACAAAACTTTTTTAATCAAATAAAAGTCAAACACATTCAAACAAAGATTTTTTATTCAAGTTAAAGTCAAACACATTCAAACAATGCTTTTTGAATCAAAGGAAAGTCAAATACATTCTAACAAGCTTTTTGAATCAAATAAAAGTCATACACATTCCAACAAAGCTTTTTTAATCGAATGAAAGTCATACGCATTTAAAGAAGCTACTTGAATAAAATGAAAGCCGAACACATTCAAACAAAGCCTTTTGAATCAAACAAACGTCAAACAAATTCAAACAAATCTTTAATCTAATGAAAGTAAAAAACTTTCAAACAAGATTTTTGAATCAAATAAAAGTTATATGCATTCAAAGAGGCTAATGGAATCAATTGAAAGCTGAACAAATTAATACCAATCTTTTTTAATCAATGAAGGTAACATACATTCAATAAAAGCTTTTGAATCAAATGAAAGTAAAAAAACATTCAAACAAAGCTTTTGGAATTTAATGAATGAAAAACACATTAAAATAAAGCTTTTTGAATCAAATTAAAGTCATATGCAATCAAATAAGCTAGTTGAATCTAATGAAAGCTGAACACATTAAAAAAAATCCTTAGGAATCAATTGAAAGTTAAACACATTCAAACAAAGCTTTTTGAATCAAATGAAAGCTTTACACATTACAAAATATCTTTTTGAATAAATTGAAAGTCAAACACATTCAAACAAAGCATTTGAATCGAATGAAAGTCAAATGCATTCAAATAAAGATTTTTGAATCAAATGAAAGTCAAACATATTCAAACAAAGTTTTCTTAATTAATGGAAAGTCAAACACAGTCAAACAAAGGTTTTTTTTATCAAGTGAAAGTTAAACACATTTAAACAAAGATTTTTTAATCAAATGAAAGTCAAACACTTTTAATAAAAGTTTTTGAATCTAATGAAAGTCAAACACATTTTAACAAAATGAATCTAATGAAAGTCAAATGCAATTAAACAAAGCTTTTTGAATCAAATAAAAGTCACACACATTCAAACAAAATTTTTTTGAATCAAATAAAAGTCTAACACATTCAAACAAAACTTTTTTAATCAAATAAAAGTCAAACACATTTCAAACAAAGATTTTTATTCAAGTTAAAGTCAAACACATTCAAACAATGCTTTTTGAATCAAAGGATTGTCAAATACATTCTAACAAAGCTTTTTGAATCAAAATAAAAGTCATACACATTCCAAACAAAGCGTTTTTTAATTGAATGAAAGTCATACGCATTTAAAGAAGCTACTTGAATAAAATGAAAGCCAAACACATTCAAACAAAGCCTTTTGAATCAAACAAACGTCAAACCAAATTCAAACAAATCTTTAATCTAATGAAAGTAAAAAAACTTTCAAACAAGATTTTTGAATTAAATGAAAGTCATATGCATTCAAAGAGGCTAATGGAATCAATTGAAAGCTGAACAAACTAATACCAATCTTTTTGAATCAATGAAGGTAAAATACATTCAATAAAAGCTTTTTGAATTAAATGAAAGTCAAAAACATTCAAACAAAGCTTTTGGAATCTAATGAATGAAAAACACATTAAAATAAAGCTTTTTGAATCAAATTAAAGTCATATGCATTCAAAGAAGCTACTTGAATCAAATGAAAGCTGAACACATTAAAAAAAATCCTTAGGAATCAATTGAAAGTTAAACACATTCAAACAAAGCTTTTGAATCAAATGAAAGTTAAATACATTCAAACAAAGCTTTTTGAATCAAATGAAAGTTTTACACATTACAAAATATCTTTTTGAATAAATTGAAAGTCAAACACATTCAAACAAAGCATTTGAATCGAATGAAAGTCAAATGCATTCAAATAAAGATTTTTGAATCAAATGAAAGTCAAACATATTCAAACAAAGTTTTCTTAATTAATGGAAAGTCAAACACAGTCAAACAAAGGTTTTTTTTTATCAAGTGAAAGTTAAACACATTTAAAACAAAGATTTATTAATCAAATGAAAGTCAAACACTTATAAATAAAAGTTTTTGAATCTAATGAAAGTCAAACACATTTTAACAAAAATGAATCTAATGAAAGTCAAATGCAATTAAACAAAGCTTTTTGAATCAAATAAAAGTCACACACATTCAAAACAAAGTTTTTTAAATCAAATAAAAGTCTAACACATTCAAACAAAACTTTTTTTAATCAAATAAAAGTCAAACACATTCAAACAAAGATTTTTTTATTCAAGTTAAAGTCAAACACATTCAAACAATGCTTTTTGAATCAAAGGAAAGTCAAATACATTCTAACAAAGCTTTTTTGAATCAAATAAAAAGTCATACACATTCCAACAAAGCTTTTTTAATTGAATGAAAGTCATACGCGTTTAACGAAGCTACTTGAATAAAATGAAAGTCAAACACATTCAAACAAAAGCCTTTTGAATCAAACAAACGTCAAACAAATTCAAAACAAATCTTTAATCTAATGAAAATAAAAAACTTTCACACAAGATTTTTGAATCAAATGAAAGTTCATATACATTCAAAGATGCTAATGGAATCAATTGAAAGCTGAACAAAATTAATACCAATCTTTTTGAATCAATGAAGGTAAAATACATTCAATAAAAGCTTTTTGACTCAAATGAAAGTCAAAAACATTCAAACAAAGCTTTTGGAATCTAATGAATGAAAAACACATTAAAATAAAGCTTTTTGAATCAAATTAAAGTCATATGCATTCAAAGAAGCTACTTGAATCAAATGAAAGCTGAACACATTAAAAAAAATCCTTAGGAATCAATTGAAAGTTTAAAACACATTCAAACAAAGCTTTTTTGAATCAAATGAAAGTTAAATACATTCAAACAAAGCTTTTTGAATCAAATGAAAGCTTTACACATTACAAAATATCTTTTTATATAAATTGAAAGTCAAACACATTCAAACAAAGCATTTGAATCGAATGAAAGTCAAATGCATTCAAATAAAGATTTTTGAATCAAATGAAAGTCAAACATATTCAAACAAAGTTTTTCTTAATTAATGGAAAGTCAAACACAGTCAAACAAAGCTTTTTTTAATCAAGTGAAAGTTAAACACATTTTAACAAAGATTTATTAATCAAATGAAAGTCAAACACTTTTAAATAAAAGTTTTTGAATCTAATGAAAGTCAAAACACATTTTAAAAAAATGAATCTAATGAAAGTCAAATGCAATTAAACAAAGCTTTTTTGAATCAAATAAAAGTCACACACATTCAAACAAAGTTTTTTTGAATCAAATAAAAGTCTAACACATTCAAACAAAACTTTTTAATCCAAATAAAAGTCAAACACATTCAAACAAAGATTTTTTATTCAAGTTAAAGTCAAACACATTCAAACAATGCTTTTTTGAATCAAAGGAAAGTCAAATACATTCTAACAAAGCTTTTTGAATCAAATAAAAGTCATACACATTCCAACAAAGCTTTTTTTAATCGAATGAAAGTCATACGCATTTTAAAGAAGCTACTTGAATAAAAATGAAAGCCGAACACATTTCAAACAAAGCTTTTGAATCAAACAAACGTTCAAACCAAATTCAAACAAATCTTTAATCTAATGAAAGTAAAAAAACTTTCAAACAAGATTTTTGAATCAAATAAAAGTTATATGCATTCAAAAAGAGGCTAATGGAATCAATTGAAAAGCTGAAACAAATTAATACCAATCTTTTTTAATCAATGAAGGTAATATACATTCAATAAAAGCTTTTTGAATCAAATGAAAGTAAAAAAACATTCAAACAAAGCTTTTGGAATTTAATGAATGAAAAAACACATTAAAATAAAAGCTTTTTGAATCAAATTAAAGTCATATGCAATCAAATAAGCTAGTTGAATCTAATGAAAGCTGAAACACATTAAAAAAAATCCTTAGGAATCAATTGAAAGTTAAACACATTCAAACAAAGCTTTTTGAATCAAATGAAAGCTTTACACATTACAAAATATCTTTTTTGAATAAATTGAAAGTCAAACACATTCAAACAAAGCATTTGAATCGAATGAAAGTCAAATGCATTCAAATAAAGATTTTTGAATCAAATGAAAGTCAAACATATTCAAACAAAGTTTTCTTAATTAATGGAAAATCAAACACAGTCAAACAAAGGTTTTTTTAATCAAGTGAAAGTTAAACACATTTAAACAAAGATTTTTTAATCAAATGAAAGTCAAACACTTTTAAATAAAAGTTTTTGAATCTAATGAAAGTCAAACACATTTTAACAAAATGAATCTAATGAAAAGTCAAATGCAATTAAACAAAGCTTTTGAATCAAATAAAAGTCACACACATTCAAACAAAGTTTTTTGAATCAAATAAAAGTCTAACACATTCAAACAAAACTTTTTTAATCAAATAAAAGTCAAACACATTCAAACAAAGATTTTTTATTCAAGTTAAAGTCAAAACACATTCAAACAATGCTTTTAAATCAAAGGATTGTCAAATACATTCTAACAAAGCTTTTTGAATCAAATAAAAGTCATACACATTCCAACAAAGCTTTTTTAATTGAATGAAAGTCATACGCATTTAAAGAAGCTACTTGAATAAAATGAAAGCCAAACACATTCAAACAAAGCCTTTTGAATCAAACAAACGTCAAACAAATTCAAACAAATCTTTAATCTAATGAAAGTAAAAAACTTTCAAACAAGATTTTTGAATCAAATGAAAGTCATATGCATTCAAAGAGGCTAATGGAATCAATTGAAAGCTGAACAAATTAATACCAATCTTTTTGAATCAATGAAGGTAAAATACATTCAATAAAAGCTTTTTGAATCAAATGAAAGTCAAAAACATTCAAACAAAGCTTTTGGAATCTAATGAATGAAAAACACATTAAAATAAAGCTTTTTGAATCAAATTAAAGTCATATGCATTCAAAGAAGCTAGTTGAATCAAATGAAAGCTGAACACATTAAAAAAAATCCTTAGGAATCAATTGAAAGTTAAACACATTCAAACAAAGCTTTTGAATCAAATGAAAGTTAAATACATTCAAACAAAGCTTTTTTGAATCAAATGAAAGATTTACACATTACAAAATATCTTTTTAAATAAATTGAAAGTCAAACACATTCAAACAAAGCATTTGAATCGAATGAAAGTCAAATGCATTCAAATAAAGATTTTTGAATCAAATGAAAGTCAAAACATATTCAAACAAAGTTTTCTTAATTAATGGAAAGTCAAACACAGTCAAACAAAGGTTTTTTTAATCAAGTGAAAGTTAAACACATTTAAACAAAGATTTTTTAATCAAATGAAAGTCAAACACTTTTAAATAAAAGTTTTTGAATCTAATGAAAGTCAAACACATTTTAACAAAATGAATCTAATGAAAGTCAAATGCAATTAAACAAAGCTTTTTGAATCAAATAAAAGTCACACACATTCAAACAAAGTTTTTTTGAATCAAATAAAAGTCTAACACATTCAAACAAAACTTTTTTAATCAAATAAAAGTCAAACACATTCAAACAAAGATTTTTTTATTCAAGTTAAAGTCAAACACATTCAAACAATGCTTTTTGAAACAAAGGAAAGTCAAATACATTCTAACAAAGCTTTTTGAATCAAATAAAAGTCATACACATTCCAACAAAGCTTTTTTAATCGAATGAAAGTCATACGCATTTAAAGAAGCTACTTGAATAAAATGAAAGCCGAACACATTCAAACAAAGCCTTTTGAATCAAACAAACGTCAAACAAATCTTTAATCTAATGAAAGTAAAAAACTTTCAAACAAGATTTTTGAATCAAATGAAAGTCATATGCATTCAAAGAGGCTAATGGAATCAATTGAATGAGAATCAATGAAGGTAAAGCCACAAAAGCTTTTGAATCAATTGAATCACATATGCAAACTCAATGAAAGCTGAACAAATTAATACCAATCTTTTGAATCAATGAAGGTAAAATACATTCAATAAAAGCTTTTTGAATCAAATGAAAGTAAAAAACATTCAAACAAAGCTTTTGGAATCTAATGAATGAAAAACACATTAAAATAAAGCTTTTTGAATCAAATTAAAGTCATATGCATTCAAAGAAGCTACTTGAATCAAATGAAAGCTGAACACATTAAAAAAAATCCTTAGGAATCAATTGAAAGTTAAACACATTCAAACAAAGCTTTTGAATCAAATGAAAGTTAAATACATTCAAACAAAGCTTTTTGAATCAAATGAAAGTTTTACACATTACAAAATATCTTTTTGAATAAATTGAAAGTCAAACACATTCAAACAAAGCATTTGAATCGAATGAAAGTCAAATGCATTCAAATAAAGATTTTTGAATCAAATGAAAGTCAAACATATTCAAACAAAGTTTTCTTAATTAATGGAAAGTCAAACACAGTCAAACAAAGGTTTTTTTATCAAGTGAAAGTTAAACACATTTAAACAAAGATTTTTTAATCAAATGAAAGTCAAACACTTTTAAATAAAAGTTTTTGAATCTAATGAAAGTCAAACACATTTTAACAAAATGAATCTAATGAAAGTCAAATGCAATTAAACAAAGCTTTTTGAATCAAATAAAAGTCACACACATTCAAACAAAGTTTTTTGAATCAAATAAAAGTCTAACACATTCAAACAAAACTTTTTTAATCAAATAAAAGTCAAACACATTCAAACAAAGATTTTTTTTCAAGTTAAAGTCAAACACATTCAAACAATGCTTTTTGAATCAAAGGAAAGTCAAATACATTCTAACAAAGCTTTTTGAATCAAATAAAAGTCATACACATTCCAACAAAGCTTTTTTAATCGAATGAAAGTCATACGCATTTAAAGAAGCTACTTGAATAAAATGAAAGCAAACACATTCAAACAAAGCCTTTTGAATCAAACAAACGTCAAACAAATTCAAACAAATCTTTAATCTAATGAAAGTAAAAAACTTTCAAACAAGATTTTTGAATCAAATGAAAGTCATATGCATTCAAAGAAGCTAATGGAATCAATTGAAAGCTGAACAAATTAATACCAATCTTTTTGAATCAATGAAGGTAAAATACATTCAATAAAAGCTTTTTGAATCAAAATGAAAGTAAAAAACATTCAAACAAAGCTTTTGGAATCTAATGAATGAAAAACACATTAAAATAAAGCTTTTTGAATCAAATTAAAGTCATATGCATTCAAAGAAGCTAGTTGAATCAAATGAAAGCTGAACACATTAAAAAAAATCCTTAGGAATCAATTGAAAGTTAAACACATTCAAACAAAGCTTTTGAATCAAATGAAAGTTAAATACATTCAAACAAAGCTTTTTGAATCAAATGAAAGCTTTACACATTACAAAATATCTTTTTGAATAAATTGAAAGTCAAACACATTCAAACAAAGCATTTGAATCGAATGAAAGTCAAATGCATTCAAATAAAGATTTTTGAATCAAATAAAAGTCAAACATATTCAAACAAAGTTTTCTTAATTAATGGAAAGTCAAACACAGTCAAACAAAGCTTTTTTAATCAAGTGAAAGTTAAACACATTTAACAAAGATTTTTTAATCAAATGAAAGTCAAACACTTTTAAATAAAAGTTTTTGAATCTAATGAAAGTCAAACACATTTTAACAAAATGAATCTAATGAAAGTCAAATGCAATTAAACAAAGCTTTTTGAATCAAATAAAAGTCACACACATTCAAACAAAGTTTTTTGAATCAAATAAAAGTCTAACACATTCAAACAAAACTTTTTTAATCAAATAAAAGTCAAACACATTCAAACAAAGATTTTTTATTCAAGTTAAAGTCAAACACATTCAAACAATGCTTTTTGAATCAAAGGATAGTCAAATACATTCTAACAAAGCTTTTTAATAAATAAAAGTCATACACATTCCAACAAAGCTTTTTTAATCGAATGAAAGTCATACGCATTTAAAGAAGCTACTTGAATAAAAAAAGCCGAACACATTCAAACAAAGCCTTTTGAATCAAACAAACGTCAAAACAAATTCAAACAAATCTTTAATCTAATGAAAGTAAAA